>NC_043700.1:145693654-145890158 GCF_006229205.1 Suricata suricatta | reverse complement strand
TTTTAAAAGAAAGTAAAATGATAATTATTTAAAGGTGCATTTTTGGAAAACGTGTGGGGAACACACTGGCAGGAATAAGACTGGAGTAAAGAAAGTGTTGCAATGTTCAGATGAGAAATGAGGGCCAGAATTAAGTCAGTGTCAGAAGACATGAAAAAGAGAAGATAGAGTGAGGGCTGTCATTGATACAATGTGATTGCTAAATACATATTATGATTATCTAATGAGTTTTCTCCTGGATTTCAATCTTGTGAGAATGAGGGGATCATGGTTCTGGTAACTAGGATAAACACTAGAGAGGAAGGAGCAAATATGGAGAGGATGAAGATGAGTTGAGTCTTGGACATTGAGTTTGAGATGATCTGATCCATCTGCATGAAAATAGCAGGCATGATAATGCTAAGAAGTAGTATGCAGGAAACGCTTATCAGCAGGCTTTGCTTGATGCATTCTGCATGGATTATTTTGCTTTGTCACTATGACAATATTATCTAATAATTGATTTCATTATTTCCATTTTAAAATGAATAAGCTGAGTATAGATCAAAGGACTTGCCCGAAGGGCACAGAGTGATTTGGGAATAATAATTTAAACTGTTTCCAAAGCTCAAAGTTTTTATCTTCACTCCATATTGTTCTTTGAGGACCAGCTTTCAGAATGAAATAATTGGGCATTGTCTTCAGGAATTCTGAATTTGTTTTCTTTGCTCTAAACATTTTTGTAACCAGGCAATTCTGGTCATAATTACATGACTGGGCCTACAGCCTAGAAGATAATTACAGACATTTAAAATTTTCTGGTGAATTATTATATTTTGTGAACCAATTACATGTAAGATATGTTGTTGATAGATATGGGAAAAGACAGGCATTGTTTTTAGTGTTAAATTCAATCATTATTGTACAAGCCTCGTGGGTGATGTATCTCACATTCATTTAAGTAGATTATAACATTGACTGTTTAAATCCAGGATCTTCAGTTATAAGAAGTTGTACCCATAAGGGCCGCTTTAACTTAATTACGCTGCTGAAAAAATTATGACCCATGTAGTGTTATGTAAATATCATTGAAACTGGTTTATTTTGATTTTGCTTTACTTTGTAAAAATAATATTCTGCAAACTGCTGCTTTCATTGAGCAGAAAAGTTCATTATATTTGCTGAAACAATCATCATTTTGGCTTAAAAAGTAAATTACAAGGTTATACCTAAAAGATAGGTAGATGTACTCTGGGAATTCACTAGGACCACTAGAATATTTTCATTATTGAAATGAAAAAGCAAACTTTCATGATGATTGTAGGTGCCCTAAGGAGAGTGTAGGAAGATATTTATTTTTTTATTTTGATTATATGATTGACATCCAACATCATATTAGTTTTAGTTATAAACCATAGTTTGACTAAATATTTGTATATATTGTGAGATGATTGCAAGTCCAGTTAACATCTATCAGCATTAATTGCTGCAATTTTTCTTCTTGTGTTGAAAACTTTTAGGATTTACTTTTTTAGAAATTTTCAAATATGCAATATAGTATTGTTACCTGACTCTGGCACCCCAATCTGTTCTCTATGAGTTTGTGTGTGTGTGTGTGTGTGTGTGTGTGTGTGTGTGTGTGTATGTGTGTGTGCGTGTGCACTCGCATGCATGCACATTTATTAAAAACTATAGAGTTATGGAAGTGAATGACTAAGGCTAAGGGAATTAGCAAAGAGTTGCACACAGGCATTAATTCAAAACATTTAAATTCATTCAGTGGATTTTTCTCTGAATTATTTGCATTCTATCTTCTTTTCACATCTATATCCTGATTTCAACTCAATGTTATCACCTTATGGAGTGTGATGAATGCTTCCTTTTCTTCCAGGTTTTTATTCTAAAAATGTTCAAATACACCACAGAAAATAGTACAACAAACACCTGATACCCTTTATTTAGGTTCAGCAATTGTTAAGGTTTGTCATATTTGCTCACATGTGTATGTCCAAATTCATCCTTGAATATTTTAGCATGTGTCTTTGGGAATAAGGGGTTCTGTAAGGGCTCTTTTTCAGTGTCAAAAAGAAGAGAAAGTTTGGTGTAATGATTAAGAGCAAAATCATAAGATTGAATCCTGGCCCTGCTGCTATCCAGCTATGTGACATTACATTACCGTTTATAACCTCAATGTCCTCATATGCAAAATGGGAATGAAATGTTTTTCTACCTGACAGCATTATTGAAAGATCAAATGATGGAGTATATGCAAAATGTTTCAGTCTAATCCCTTACAAAGTGAGTACTCACTAGAAGAGTGGCATTATTATTAGGTACTTGCCCTCTCTTTTCATCCTTCCTCACTGCCCCTTATTACTATGGTTCAATTATTATTTTTCATAGGCAGTGTGAAATCAAATTAAAATAGAATGTGGAAATCCAGAAATCCCAAGAAAAGTTTGAAGAAGGTACAATTCTGTTGGCTAACATATTTTACTTAATTTAATTCAAAACTACTCTCAGAAGAAAAATAATATGAACAGAAATGCTTGCTACATTATTTTTTGCTAAGAATTAACTGACCAGAGTCTCCTGCTCAAGCTAATTTTGCATTATTTAAGAAGTCTTTCAGAGGCACCTGGGTGGCTCAGTCGTTTAAGTATCAGACTTCGGCTCAGGTCATGATCTTACTGCTTGTAAGTTCAAGCCCCCCATCAGGCTCTGTGCTGACAGCTCAGAGCCTGGAGCCTGCTTCAGATGCTGTGTCTCCCTCCCTCTCTGCCCCTACCCCACTTGCTCTTTCTCTCTCTTTCTCTCTCTCTCTCAAAAATAAACAAACATTAAAAAAATTAAAAGGCTTTCAGAGATAGGTTGGGTTTAGGAACTTCTCAGCAACCCATCTTCAAGTAGTTTTATAGCAAATGATCAGTGTTTATCATTAGAAAGAAACCTTGAATCATTTGGCTATTTTCACAGTGAGTTTAAGAGTAATCAGGAGGCAGCCGGAATCCTTTGACAGCTCTCCGAGAAACAAGCAGGATTTCTTTGGGGAAGGATTGCCATTACTATATTTAAGGGAAAGAGGCCCTACCTTGGTATTGAGTCAGTGATACTGGCTTTGCAGTAGCCCAGGATGGAAAGAGAGTTCTTTCTTTGGGAGGAGACCAACTGGGCTGGCTTCAAGATGAATCATTCCTGATCCAGAAAAAAAGGGAAAAAAGAGAGTGGACATTTTTAGAATATACTCGTTTTAGTTGAATGGTGGGATAATGTCATATGCATGTGTATTTCTCATTTTAAATGAATCCCCACAATGACCATAAATAGTGGAGATTGCCATCTTTTGTATATGTAGGCAAAGAGAATTTGAGACATTGAGTATTTGCTAAATATCACACAGCTAGGAAATAATGCACTTGCAATTGAAACTCAAGCCTCTGTTTCTAAAATTGGTACTCCTTTCTCTATAACAGTGGCTCTCCAAGTGGGGTCCTTGGCCTAGGAGCATGGATATCACTTGCAAGAAATGGAAATTTTAGGCTGCAACCCAGATCTACTATATCAGAATCTCTGGGGATGGGGCCTGGCTTTTCGTGAATTAATAAGTTCCCCAGGTAATTTTGATGTACACTTTAGAGTGAAACCTCTTGCACTTCATTACATCTGTGAACTCAGCAGAGAACAGAGATTGAGAGAATCCATTGAAGTAAGACTCCCAGCAGAGAAACACATTTGAGGAGGGCAGAGGTGCGTCATGCCTAGGGGCAGATCATGAGATGGTTCAGGGAGAAGACCATTCGACAGAAGGATATTTTATCTGACACTCTGAGAATTATTGACTCTAATGCTTACTAGGAAAGGATTCTTCAGAGACTACATTGGAAAATATTTGGTATATGGGGCACTGTGTTGCCTGTGATTTATCTTATGGAAAATGCATAGTATTCTTTTACTTTATTAACTTTTAATAGACTTTTCTTCTAGTCCACTGTGACCAGCATCTTGCAAGTTAGGCTACAAATGCCAGCTCACTACACCATTAATACTACTTGACAAACAGTTATTGAAGGTCTACACTGAGCTAGGCAGTGGATAGAGAGTATACATTTCCTGACTGTGTATCTAAGGCCAAAGAAGAAAAACATACATGAGAAAGATTTAAATTTTCGTGTGACCCTAGAATTTTAGACAAAAGCTGGAGAATAAAATTTTGTTCTTGATTATGCATACTCTAAACTATAAGCCAAAGGGTTAGCATGAAATTGCCATTTATCACAAATCAATTAAAAATAAATATGGTAAGCAGATGTGACATTATAACTAGAGGGAACACAAGCAAAAATTAGATGGTTTTACTGAAACAAATGAACAGATGCATGGAAGAAAACAAAACCAGCAAAACAAACAAACATTTGGAATAAGATATTTTTAATTAAAAAATAAAATAAAAAGGAACGATAGTCCTAACTTCAAATATCTGGTGTAGTAAAGTGTTGCCCATTCATTTCTTTGGCAAATATTTTTTTAGGCATCTGTGATCAGTATAAAGACTACTAGGTTTCCAGCTCTGAGTTTCTCCCAAATTTAGATCCCATTCACACCTGGATGTGGGAGGAGCATGGCCACTCATCCAAGGTTTCTGGACAGTTACTATTCAAGATGTCAAGTAAATGTAGCAAAGCCTGGGATGTGGCCACTGTGGCCATGTTTGCGGTTCCCACACTTGAAGTCCTTGGACTGCCAGAGTAAATTTGGCAGAAGCAAAATGGGTTCTTGCCAGTACTAGATTTAAGCCTTTTTTGGATCCATTTTCTGAGTATGTGTTTGATTCAGAATTTCCTTTTTATCACTAGTATACCATATAAGGAACATCCAGAAATAAATTTAAAACAATTTTTAAAAGATTTTTTTTAAAAAGCTGTAAAAATGTTCTCTTCTAGATTTCCCATAAATGGAGTTGCAGAGATACAGAGTTAAATAAAGCTCTTCTTTAACTCTTTTAACATCTTTGTGCAATCTGTGTCAACAAGTCTTCCAGGTAATTTTGATACACAGTTAAGTGAGAACTACATAGACCATATAAATACCCTATTCAAATATGTACTTTCTTCTGTTATAGCATTTCTGCAATGTTGAATTTTCACATCTAGATTATAGCCCTCTAGCAAAATGACATTTTTGTAGAAAAATGCTTTGGTATACTATATATGAAAATTATAAGGCAGTTCAGTGTAGTGGAGAAAGTACTGGGTTTGTAGTCAAATGATCCAATTTTGACCTTGACTGGGTCATTGATCTTTGCTACACTGGAAAAGTTATTTCGTATTTTTCCACCCAGTTTTCCTGACTGTAAAATGGGAAAATAATTTCTTCTAACCCAGAGTGGTTGTGTTATTAAGGACAAAATTATTCATGTATTTAACTGATATTTCTTGAGTACCTACTATGTGCCTAGTATGATGCAAGAAGCTATAGATATGCTAGTGAATAAATAGGTCTTTCCCTTAAATAATAGCCAATTTCATTAATGTATAAGTGCTGCTGGGGGGGGGGTAAGCGGAGGACATAACCTATTCTTTGTCTATAGTGGTGGGCAAAAATTAGAAATGACTTTCCAGAGAGATGTTCTGTTGAGAGTAAGATACAGCTAAAGTAGGAAGAAAATTCTATAATGGAAGTGGGTGGTTGCCCGGTCATTTTAGGTAGAAGGAGTAACAGGCAAAAACTAGGAGGCAAGAAGGAGCATTGAGCAGTGATGGTACTTCAAGTAGTCAATGTGCTAGTTGAGGCAAAATTAGTGTTCTGAAAGATAAATATGGATATGTAAACAGCAACCACATTAGCAAGGGCTTTATACACTATAACCTGTGGAATGAGAGAGGCATTTTAAAAAGACCTTGACACAATTAGATTCATACTTTGTAAAGATCATCTGGCTGCATTACATAAGATGGACAGGGATTCTATTTTGAGAGTTGTTGTGATAATGTTGTAAAAGGTAAACTGAGACAATGGCAGTGGGTAAGATAAATAGAGATTTGAGGTGATAAGGATACAGCCTAAACGGCATATGGGAAATAACAGGGTATGACTGAAAATTTAATTAATACCAGTTTCCTAGACCTTGCTGGCCTGTAGTTACAACATTATTATTAATTTTATTTTATTGGAGGTAGAGAGAGAGAGAGCAGAGGGGAGGGGCAGAGGGAGGGAGGGAGAGAGAGAGAGAGAGAGAGAGAGAGAGAGAGAGAGAGAGAATGAATCAAGCCCCATGCTTCCCTGGGATCATGACCTGAGCTGAAATCAAGTTGGATGTTCAATCTGTTGAGCCACCCAGATGACCCTGCAAAATTATGTTTAATGCCTAGTTATCATAAGTTGAACTTTCACTGATGTAATTGTTAGCAATCCATCCATTTCAAACTGTCTTTTAGCCCAGAGAAGTTTTCCAGGGTGCTGCCTCTCGTGTGCTCAAGGTCATGTCCTGGAAGTCCTCCTGCTCTGTCCCTGTGTCATGCTACCCTAATGCTATTGTTTTGCGAGTCATTCTATCCTCTCATCTTTGATCACATAAGCCTGGTCCTGGATTACTTGTTGCTGTCCTCTGCCTGGTCAAAGAGAGCCCTCTGCTCTGTCCCTTATGCCTCTGCTGCTGTTAACAGATGCATAGGATAGCATCTAATTTGGGGATGAAAATTTTATAAAGCACAGATAAGACCAGCCTTGAAGAATATTTTTAAGAGGGTGCAGAAAGGCAGGCTCGAGGAAGATACAACAAAGAACTTGATTTACAATATGTACAGTCTATCTCATCCTAGAGTCCCTTATCCTCTCTCATTGCCCACTGTTCCTCATGTGGTCAGGAGTATCTGAACTCCCAAGTGAAAATTTTCTAGCACCCATACGCCTTAGATTCAGACTAAACCTCCCTTTAATTCCACAGAGAAAAAGGACGTTTTTCCTATACCACCCATTAAGGCTTGCATGCTGAGTCCTCATTTCTTTCTAGAGCCTGTATGATAGAGCATATGTCTACTTACTTTCAAGAAAAACCTCATCCTGTCACACCTGGGTGGCTCAGTCAGTTAAACGTCCAACTTTGGTTCTGGTCATGGTCTCATGGTCCGTGTGTTCCAGCCCTGTGTCAGGGTCTGTGCCGACAGCTCAGAGCCTGGAGCCTGCTACAGATTCTGTGTCTTCTTCTCTTTCTGCCCCTCCCTGGCTCACTCTCTCTCTCTTTCAAAAATAAACATTAAAAAGTTTTTTTTAAAGAAAAGAAAAACCTCATTTCCATTCAGAGTTTTGTGATCTGTTCTCATGGTGCCAACAAAACAATATGGTATTAATAGTAGGGCATCAGTATATTTCTCAGGGTCTAGATTATTTGGTTTTAAACAATAGCATATATAGAACATGAACATTCTTCTGTAAGCTGATAAAAGATAGTTTAATTGTTGTTGTTTTTTTGCCTCATTTCACCAATGATCTAATATCTTGAGGTTAAAAGTCACTCATGGTAACCTTGTTACTTATATATAAGGATTTTGTTAACTCTAATACTCTATACAAATATAAATGCTATTTCTCATGCAAAAAACAAAGTCTAAGTTATTTAGTATGAGTCAGTGAATACTAAAGAAGTAGGCTGCTCCTTACCCACAGTATGATCATATAAAACACTACAATTTGAGTTTCATTTTATAAGACACCAAAAATAACGATTTCTGAAACACAATCTGTTTATGACAGCTTGCCTCACTGAGTCACCCAAATCCTAAGCAGACATGATTTTCACTGGAATTTATCTGTTAATAAATTTTCAGTAAGGTGAAATTAAAAGGAAATTATATTTTATAATACCTTGGTCAGACTTTTCATTTTATCCTTCTTTTAGAGAATGAGCATCACTGTGTTCCTGAAAATAGAAGTAACATTTACCTGTACACATCAAAGTTAGCACCCAGAGCATCTATCTATATATCGTGATTCTAGAACTTGTACAATATAAGCCATATGGCAAACATTTCTAGCTTCTATAAACTAATAATTTAAGCTAAGTAGTACTAATACAGGCATATAGGATCATTTATTTAAAACACCCAGAAGAAAGAATAATATGTTATTTGTTAAGTAAGGACAATCTACATTTGAAAATGATCCTAGAGAGGCTCTGGATTGGAAAAGAAGAAAGGCATTCCTTTATTGTAGGTTAAAATGAAAAATATATTATCCACTGAGTTCACAGAGTTTTGGAGATGTGGGAGTGCTTTATATACACACATACACATACACATACACATACACATACATACCATAAGGCATTTCACAGCCTGACATCAACCAGGACTTTTTCATCCAGAGAACTTATGATATTAACACTACACCTTTAGGACCTACCTAGCCATACTTTCCCTGTAAGCAAAAGCCCTTCTTTCTAGATAACTTACTTCTCTCTTTTCCTTATTACTCCCAGCCCGCCCCCCAACCGACACACACACACTTAAATTCCTGTTGAGAATCTGACTTTGGCACTTTATATTTTGCTTCTATATTAGTCACTCAGGTCCCTCTACTTCTATTGGTACTTGGAAGTGGCAGGCTGAAGGGAGGCTAGAAATGGTTCTCTGACAATGGGCTGGACTTTGAGTAGAGTAGATAAAAAATGATCCCAATTTCATTGCTCAGAAATTCCTGCTATCATGTTGCCTGTATGTTGTGAAAATGGCATAATTCTCCTTCTGTTGTCCTATGTCCAAGAAGAGGACAGAGAGGACCAAACCCTGCTCTACCACCTCCTGCCCTGGTTGAACCCCTTCAATCTTTTCTACACCTTCTCTCCATAGTAGATAAAAAACTCATTTGAACCACTGCTTGCCACAAAGCAGGGAGTTTATA
This sequence comes from Suricata suricatta, assembly GCF_006229205.1. Lineage (NCBI taxonomy): Eukaryota > Metazoa > Chordata > Mammalia > Carnivora > Herpestidae > Suricata > Suricata suricatta. The sequence goes on along the minus strand of NC_043700.1, from coordinate 145,881,284 downwards.
GTTCTGCAGATTTAGGTCAGCTCTATGTGGGAAGCTGCCCTTTATTATTTTGATTTAGAAATTGGCTACTTTATAAATCTTCCTTTGAATGTATTCATCCTTTTGCATCGGTCCTGGAGTTTTTCTTTTTCCTTCCCTGGGATATACGGATCTCATTCAAAGCCTTCCACTCCTCTGAATATTTTCTACCAAAGAGAGCTTGCTTCTGGCACACACTAAGAGAGAAAATACTCCATTTCAAGGGTGCCTGCGTGGCTCAGTCAAACATGCAACTCTTGACCTCGGCTCAGGTTATGATCTCATGGTTCGTGGGACTGAGTCCCATGTTGGGCTCTGTACTGACAGTGTCAAGCCTGCTTGGGATTCTCTCTCTCCCCTTCTCTGTTCCTGCCTTTCTCTCTCTCCTCTCTGTCTCTGTCTCTCTGTCTCTCTCAAAATAAAGAAAAAAATCTATCCCTATCCACGTTTGAGAGTACCTAAACCTTCCCACAGGCTTCTAGACCCCTTAGCCTCTGTTTTTTCAATGTTCACTCTTCACTGTCTTTTGGATATGCCAAAATTATTGCCAAATTATGAGAGGACGTATATTCCCTTCTAGGCCAATTTGGAATACATAAATCTTTTTGTACACAGCCTTTACATTCCTGGGTCTGGCTTCACACTTTATATACTTTATATATATACTTTATATACTAGCAAGAACTCTAAGTTGTCTAATATCAAATGTGGATCTTCTTGTAGTTGTCTGCTGAAATTTCCTTGTGAGACTCAATGTGTTTTTTTTGCAGTTTTTGGTCCTATGTCTGCATGTCATAGAAATTTTTTTGGTTACATATGTAACCAAAAGCAGATGTATTTGCTGGCACATCTCCAATACATTTTTAGGTTAAAAGAGTATCTTTCTTTGTATTAGTTAAGACTCTTAATGTTGTAAATGACAGAATTTCAATCAAAATTGGCTTAAGCAAAATTATATTTATTGCGTTCTATAACTGGAAAAGTCCAATGGCAGGGCTGGCTTTAGGATTCAAACAATGTCACTAGAACTCTTTTTGTCTTTCGTCATTTCTTGGCTTGCTTTCACATTTTTGGTTCCAAGTGGTAACAGGATGATTGCAGGATTTCCAGTTCTTACGTAATCTCAGGCAGGAATATTTCTTCCAGAAATTAGAGTGGCATCTCCTGCCATCTCACAACTCAATCTAAGTTATGTGTCCATTCCCTAACCGTGACCTCTGCCGGGCAAATGCAGTAGGCCGAATTTCCAGATGTCAGTCATACAGTATTGGGTGATAGGTTCAACTCTAATGGAAGCAAATGAACTAAGAAACTTGAGATATGTTTATCAGAAAGTGCTGGGCAGCAAAAGCAACAGATGCCCATTGTAATCTCCCCATCATTAATATATTTTAGGATTTAGCAAAGAAATGTGTTGAAAAAATGACCCAATGTAAAAAGATGGAATCTTTTAACAAGCATTTGAAAAGAAAATAACTTGGCATCATTTGATCTTTTGGAAATTAAGAGTCTGAGAAGGACAAAAATGTAGTAGGAAATTATCGGGCATACAATCCATTATATAATATTTTTTAAAAGATCAGCTATTGTCTGAGGCAAAAAAGATTTCCAACTTCAAGAAGGAAATGTTTGAATATTATATAGCAATTATAACTATTCCAGTAGCTATCTACCTTTAAATGGTCCAAGCACTATCCTTTGTATTGACATAGGTAACATTTTAAAAGGCCATTTCCTATTAAATAACCATCTATGTAGTCATTAAAAAATATCTTTGACATACACTCTCCAGGACTTCTACAAATGCTAGCTGAAAATAACATATTGTCTACACTTTATTTTATTTAAAATAATATTAAAATAGTTCCAGAGGGAGCAAGAAAAATATCAATAATAAATAGTATATTTTATCCACTAATAAAGCCTGAATTATGTGAATCAGTTTTGGCAAATAAAAATCCTCCAAACCTCAGTGATTCAGACAAAGAAGACAGCATTTTCCCTCTGCATACATTTTCTAAGTACTTTATTTTCTAGCAGGCAATCAATGTCTGTATTTCCATGAATGTGTAAACTGAGAAGAAAATTATGCCACATGGATATCAGTGAGATCCTAGATTAGGGTTACTTTTCCTAATGGGAAAGAACTAAATTTTCATAACCAATTCTGAAAGTATAATGACCAAGTTTATTATGGGTTGAATTTTGTCCCCTGAAGTTCATATTTTGAAGTCCTAACCCCAGTACCCTAAAAAGTAGCTTTATTTGGAGATAAGGTGTTTAAATAAGGAACTAAGTTACAATGAGTACCTTAGAGGGTGGGCCCTAATCCAGTATGACTGGTCAAATTATAAGACGAGGAAATGTGGATACAATTAGACACCAAAATACCATGTGAAGGCATGGGAAGAAGATGGACAAGTCAAGGAAAGAGGCCTCAAAAGGACTGAACCTGCACTAATCTTGATCCTAGATGTCTGACTTCAGAATTGTGGGACAAGCTACCGAGTCAGTGGTACTTCATTACGGCCGCTCTAACAAAGTAATACAAGGTTTAAAACCATTGGAATCCCTAATAGAATAATAATTAATTGCTAAGTATTTCTCTGGTCTAGATAGTTCATTGTCTTTTATTGATCAAGCATTGTGACTGGACTATAAAGAAGAAAAGAAAAATTGTGACGTGAAACAGTAGAGTAAGTAACATCTAGAGCATAGAGCATTTAGTTGGTTCTTGAACTTGATCCAGAAGATATTAAAAACTTACTGACTGGAATGACAAAATCAGACATGCCTTTTAGGAAGTTCAATCTGATCGTAATAAGAATGGATTAGACTGGATCAATGTGGATTCATGGAAACCAGAAAGGATACATTCTAAATAAGAAGGCTTCTCTCCATAAGAAGTATTTTTATGGGAATGGGAAGAAATGGAGGAACTTAATATTATCTAAGAGTTGTATAACACAATTTTGGTTAGAAGATATGAGTGATAAGGAATATTAGAGAGGGAGGAGTCAAAGATAACATTCAAGTTCTAAGTTGAAGAACTTGATTGACAGTACAAACACAGAGTGCTATAGGAAAAACTGGAACAGGAGCAAGTTTTAGGGAGATGAATACACATTCAGGTGAAGAATATTAGTTATATAAGACAACACTGGGTGAGGTGGACAGGGTCAAATAAGATGTAGCCTGAAAGGTGACCATTAGACAGATTGACATGGAGATCTGGAAAAAGAAAATCCAGATTTTCTTTCCATATTGTCAAGAATTAAGGAGTGGTAGAAGAAGAAATGCAGACAACAACAACAAAGTAAATGTGATCAACTTAACCTTCTTCAATTGTTCTGCCTACCTACTTATGTCTTTACTATTTTCCCTATCTCAGTCCCTAAGAAAAGATGGTTGATTATTATGATTGGTTAAAATCCAGGGCATTGGAAAAATCTGGATGGCTCAGTCAGTTGAGTCTCAGACCCTTGATTTCACCTCAGGTCATGATCCCAGGGTCATGAGATTGAGCCCTGCATCAGGCTCTGTGCTAAGCATGGAGCCTGCTTGTTGAGATATTCTCTCTCTCTATCTCTCTCTATCTCTTTGGAGAAGGGGAAGATGATGACAATGACACATGGACCCTGAGCATTAATTGAGTGACATTTTATTAGGAGAATGGATTACTATGTTTTCAAGTTTACCCTCTTGGTACAGTACCTATTTTTCTGCTCTCAATCTGAGGTAGAATCTGCATACTAGGGGAAACTGTGCTCATTCTCTAGTTGTTCATGTTCTGCACACCTAAAAATGCGTATGAGGTAACAATGGTACCTGTTCTCCAGACCTGTTTTTTTTTTTCTAATTCAGAACAAACAAAAAAAAAAGTGACTTCCCACAGGACTGTAGAAACAAAGCTAATTCCCCAAACCAATTTGAAGAGTGTAAATTAACCAGATGATCAGATTCTTAATAAAATGATATGCTGATTTTTTTTTTTTGCTCTAGTTCCCTATATTCAGCTTTCTCTGCAGAAACCTTACTGTAGAGGGATAATAGATTAGGATTTACATCATCCTGTGTTCCTATTCTGAATGCAGTGTAATTCCAACTAAATCCTGCCCCTCAACTTTTAACAAAGTGTAGAGGATAGAGAAAAATAGTAGCTGGATGTGGAAAAGAGATCAAATAATTTTTTTAAATGGAAAAAGAATCAAGGATATTTAAACTAATAAATAAAGGAGACAATAGACAGAAGTTAATAATATAGGGAAGAGAAGATAACGGAATATTATTTTCCCTAAAAGAACGAAATTTGGGCATAGCTGAAGGGATTGTATATTTAATTATAAACAGACAAAGGTAATGATTCATAGCTGCAAATAGTGTTAAGCGGCTAAGAAGTGTTCCAATCAGGTACTTCTAGTTTCTGTGTGAAATAGTAGGAGGGGTGATTTATCTTGAATAAAGAATGAATTCTTTTCCAGAGGATTGAGAAGAATAGAGAAGTTTTGAAACCATTTTTGCAGAGGAATAGAGAATGAAAAGACTAGAAAAAATAATCGCTTTGTTGGGATTATTGAGTGTCCATCTGAGTTTAGGGAACAAGCACCAATTTTTCCACTTATGCTGTTTTCTTCAATTATCCCCAAAGGCCTGGGAAGGTAGATAATTAGATGATATGGGGTTGGTATTTTGAAGTTTGAGTGAGAAAAATGATCAAGGTAAGTGATTGAAGGCAAGAAGAGGGATAATATATAGAAGTCACAGTCCAATGAAATAAGTCCAGAATTAGTTGTGGTCTGAGAAGTAATCAAACGTGTTAAAAAGATGAGTATGTAGAAAACCTGAGATATATGAATTCATAATGAAACCATTTGATTTATATGAATTGGAGGTAAGAGTTTTGGGTATTTACATCAAGAATGGTTGTCTAAATAAGTCACCATTTCCAAAAACAAGAGCCTCTTGTCATTATACTTACATTTCTTTCTTTATTTTTTTTTTGAGAGAATGCTTACAGGTGAGGAGGAGAGGGAGGGGGATAGAGAGACAGAAAGAGAGAAGGAGAGAAAATATCTTAAGGTTCACACCCAACATGGTGCCAGATGTGGAGCTTAATCTCAAATCCAAGAGACCATGACCTGGCAGAGAGCAAAAGCGGGATGTTTAGTCAACAGAGTCACCCAGGCGTCCCTATACTTACATTTCTAACTGGCTTTTCCCTTAACAGGAAAACAATCCTCAAGTAATTCCTTTTTAAAACCATGACTTCATTATATGCTAGTGTGCTCATCCCAGAATTTTTTAAAAGAATCCAAATTTAAAACAGTCTTTTAATTCTTCAATGGTCTTAAACCTTATATAATCTCTTTTTATTTTTGACCCAGACTTTTCCCAAATGATGTCAGGACTTCTATGAAAATATTGCCAATATTTTCCAGTGTCTGGATTTAATAAAAAAACCATAACTGAACATCTAAATATACCACTAATGAATAAGAAGGTTCTATATTTTCCTTTTTAATTTAAAACTGTTTCTCTACTAAATTATGCTTTATGGTATGACTTGGCATTATAACATAAAGATATGGCAAAATATATATTCAAAGATTTTTTTAGTGTACCCATAGGTTATAGAAAATTTAATATAAAAGGATCTTAAAGAATAACCAAATTGTATACCCTTAGGGGCTGGGAGGCTCTATTGCATTTTGTAGCAACTATGACTGATATTTACATAACTGTGTGTATGTATATATGTATGCGAGTATACATTGTGTACATATATATGCTAAATTATTCCTGATGCATCCATATACATACATACACATATATGCACACACACACACATATAATTTAAATTTTGAGCTCCATTGCTAACACATTGATAAAAATCTTAAACGCTGTTCTTCCAGAACTTTGCTTAGCTCTCCCTGGGATTGTGTCCCAGTTTCCGAAGTAATGCTGAGTAGAAACTAAGTGGCTCATGGTCATATTCATGTATCTTGAAATTCTAAGATTCTTTGCTCCTCTCTTCATGGCTCCTTTCAATTCTTCTTGGTTAGGATTGAGATGTCTCTGTTTTATGCTGAGCTGCCTCTCTTCCCTGCTAACTTGATGGAGCATGAAGCGATTTCTGTTTGATATCTTACTGCACCACATTTAAAGACCTGAAGAATGAATAAAAGAAAAGGTGTCTGAGAGTGCCTTTTTGAGTCCTGGAGAAGACAGTCATACTGGAGTTCATAATCACTCGAGGAAAAGAAGTGTCTCAGGATGGAGTGCTAAGTAGGGTGGTGAACTACCCATCATACCTATGGAAACCAGGTTTTGACCACTTTGGAATATGGGGGCTGGAAGGGAGTATTTTCTGTTAGTAGAAATAGTTTCCTCTAAATTTATCATGTGGACAATAAATAGCATCAACAGCAATTAGGAGGGATTAATGAGAAGAAGCTGCAACTGACATTTATTTTCTGGGCTGTGAAAAACACAAGAGTTCTGGATCACTGGGAAGGGAAAAACTTATAATGACTCTAGTAAGTGGAGCGCTGGTATATAGATCTTGTTTGTTTTGGCAAAAGAAAATGTCATGGGACCAGCACGTTGTGTGCTATGAAGCCATTCACATTTGTTAACACCTATTTATTAGGTTACCTCATTCTAGGCAGTGTTCTAGGTATCTGTACATTAATGGTTGAGCAAGACAAAGCTTCTCTTCTCATAAAATTTACATTCTGGTGAGACAGCCAGAGTGTACCAAATAGCAAATGGATATATCACATTATGTTAAGTAGTTGTTATAAAGAAAAAATAAGCATGCAATGTATTGAGGGTAGTGACTCTTTTACATTGGTAAACTTAAGTCAAGATATTTTAAAAATTCATATATGTACTTTACAACCTATTTAAAAACCTTTTACATGCATAGACATATATATGTAGTATTTTTTAAAAATTGAGGTTAGGTTATATAGAGTGAAATTTATGTTTTGAGTTTGGCGAATGTTTCACCTGCATACCTAATATCCCAACAAAGATATTAAGTATTACAGTCACGTCAAAACATGCCCTCTTTCACCCATGCAGTCCATCTTTACCCCCAAAGGCAAAAGTGACTCAATTTTCTTTACCATAGGTAAAGCCTCTGTTTGGATTTCATATAAATGGAGTCATGCTCTTTTTAGGTCTGCTTTTCTTGATCCATATAATGTCATTGAGATTTATACAATTTGAAAGTATTAATATTTCATTCTTTTTTATTGTTGAATAGTCGTCCATTGGTAAATATTTCAGAACATTTTTCATTCCAGTTTTGATGGGAATTTGGGTTGTTTCCAGTTTGGGGCTCTTATGAATTAAACTGTTGTGGTGTTTTTTTATGATTCTTTTTGCTGAGAAATATTTTCCCTTCTTCTGGGTAAATACTTAGAATTTGAATTATTGGTCATCTACTAAGTATATGTTTAAGTTTATAAGAAACTACCAAACTGTTGTCCAAAGTAGTCTAATCATTTTACACCCCCACTAGCAATATATGAGAGTTCTGATTTCTCCAAATCCTCCCCAATATTCCTGGTTACGTCTTTTTTACCTTAGCCATTGTAGACGGTATAAAGTGCTACCCCATCATGGCTTCAATTTGCATTTCCTTAAAGACTAATGATTTTGAACATGCTTATTAATATACACACATTTTTCTTTTGCGAAGAACGTGATCAAGCGCTTTCTAAATATTTTTGCCTTTGAGGGTTGCTTCATTGTTATTCATTACTTTTAAATGTTCTTTTACATTCATGGTATAAATCTTTTGCCAGATATATGTATTTTTAGCTATATACATTGAGTATATATTAGATGTATGTACTAGCAACCATTTTTCCCATTTGTTGCTTTCCTTTTCATTTTTTTAAACTTTCTTCTTGCTTTTCTGTGTCATTGATTTCCACTCCTAACTTTATTATTACATGATTTGCTTTGAGTTTAAATTTCTTTTATTAGTTTAGATTCTTAAATTGGAAGCTTAGAGTATTGATTTCATGCCTTATTTTCCTAATAGAAGCATTTTAAAGTAAATTTTAAAGTAAATCTACCTCTGGTACTTCCTTAACTGCATCTTTGATATGTTGTATTTTCATTATCATTTACTTTGAGAAATTTTGCTCATGAATTCTTTGACCAATGGTTCATTTAGGAGTAGGCTGTTTATTTTCAAAATATGGGGACTTAAAAAATGTATCTTACTGTTACTGATTTTGAATGTTTTAGTTACAGTCACAAAACATATTGTGTACATTTTTAGTTTTTTAAATTATTGAGACTTATTTTATGGCTTAGTATATTTATCTTGATGAAGAAAAAAATTGTGTGAATGTGTATTTTGTAATTCTAGGGTATGGTAGTCTATAAATATCAATTAAATCATGTACATTGATAGTTCAAATCTTCTGTATCCTTACTGAATTTTTTTTGGTCTGTGGCTCTACCAATTATTAGGACATTATGTTAATGCCTCCAGTTAGAATTTTAGGTTTGTTTGTTTTCTTCTGGTTCTGTCAGCTCTTCCTTCAATTTAGGTCTATCCACTAAAATGATTGCTTTTCTAATAACTTTCCTTTTATAAATTGAAATATACTTATTTATCTCTGAAAATATTCCTTTGTCTTGAAGTGTACTTTGGTATTAACTTAGCTAAACAAACTGTTTGGATGGTATTTTTTTTCTATACTTTTTCTTTCCAGACTTCTTTATTTCATATTTTGAATGCACTTATTGATAACAGAATGTTGTCTTTTTTTTAATGCAGTAATTGATGTGATTCTATTTAGATATATCATCTTGGTATTTACTATTTCATATATAAAAATTTTTAGTTTGTTGTTTTTCCTCCCTTCCTATGTTCAACATTTTGAGTTAATAACAAAAATTCTTTGGATTCTATGTTAACTCTTCTAAAGTCTTTACAACTGTAACTCCTCAGCTTCCTTTATCTAGTAGTTACTCTAGATACTGCAGTGTGTATCTTTAACATACTATAGTCTATTCAGAGTTAATCTTGTACCACATTAGTGAAATGTAAGAGCCTTAGAAAAGTATAATCCCACTTAGGACTTTTAACATTTTTGTTATTTTTATCAAAATTTTACTTCTATGTGCCATGTAACCATAGAAGACAGCATTATCATTTTTGTATTAAATAGTTTAAGTAAATTATAAGAAAATTATATATTTGCCCACATACTTATGTTCCCTATATTTTAGTTTTATTTGATAAACCTTCATTTTGCATTTATATTCATTTTGTTCAGTTCTTTCAGCAATATATTTTTTTCAGTTTTTGTTTATCACAAAATGTTTTAATTTTAGTATCATTTATCGTGGCTATAGAATCCTATGTTGACACATTTTTAAAAAAGTGTTTGCATTATTTTTGATGAGGAGTCAGCCATTTTTATATGATGTGTCTTTCTCCCCTGGCTGCTTTTATTTTCTGGCTGCTTTGTCATAGGTTTTCACCAATTCCTCTGATACACTTAGTTTTTTTTATTTATTATGCTTAGATTTTAGGATATGTAGGTTAAAGTTTTTAAACACATTTTGAAAAATTTTGACAACTACTTCTTCAATTTTTTTTTCTACCCAACTTTTTCACTTTTCTCTTTTAGAGGTGCAAATTATATGTGTGTTAGATTACTTGAGATTATTTTACAAGTAATTTAGGGCCCGTTTATTTTTTCTCATCTTTTTTTTTTCTCTCCTATAGATAGAACAATTTCTATGAATCCATCTTTACGTTATTGGATCATTCATTTTGTTGTTTTCAATATGCTGTTAAACCCATTTAATGCAGCTTCTCATTGTAGAAAACATACATTTTGTCTTTGAAATTTGCACCAGGTTCTTCTTTATATTTTCCACATCTGTATTGAGATTCCCTGTTTCTCCATATGTTCTTATTTTCCTTCAATTTTTATGCATAATTATAATTGTTATTCAAAGTCCTTGTCTACCAGTTCTAATATCCGAGTCATCTTCTGTTATGTCTCTATAGTCTTCATGGAATTTTACCACGCTGATACTCAGTAAAGCTCTTGTCCAAAGACTTACAGGAAACCCTGCACAGATTTTTGATGTCTTCCTCAGTATTACATTTTTATTGCTATATATTGTATAACCAATTACCACATAGTTAGCAGTTCAAAACAGCATTCATTCATTACTTCAGAGTTCTGCAGGTCAGAAGGTCAGTCACAGAATGGCTGGGTTCTCTCCTCAGAGTCTTATGAGGCTGATGTCAAGGTTTTGATAGGGCTATATTGCTTTCTAGAAGCTCTGAGAAAAATCCACTTCCATGCTCAACCAAGTTAATGGAAGAGCTCAGTCTTCTGTGACTTATGTCCTTGTTTCTTTACTCACTGTTAGCTAAGAGCCATTTAACTCTAGGAGTTGCCTGCCCTTATTGTGTGGCCATAACAAACAATTCACAAGGTGGCTGTTGCTTTTCTTTCTACCTGGAAGGATTATCTCTTTAATAATTATCTCTTTAACCTTTTAATCTCTTTAATAATTTAATCTCTTTAATAATTATCTCTTCTGTGACCAGCTAGAGCAAACTAAAGGACTCGCCTAATCAGGTCAGATTCTTCCCAGACAATCTCTCTTACTTGAAGTTAAATATATCCTATTATATAACTTAATCATGTTATTTATAGTCTTGGTATTTATAAAAGCATGCATATTAGGGACAGGGATCTTGGGGCCATTTTAGAATTCTGTCTACTACACCCTCTATTTTTTTTTTTTTTACCTTCCTTGATACCCTACCCTGCAAATCCCAGCCTTTTCTGCTATCACAACTTCTTAGCTCACTGAGAATACCATGCTCTGCTTGGACCCCATATCTCTGCATTGTGGTGTGGGAAGTGGCCCCAGGAAGAAATCTGATGTGAATGTGGGGCTTACTTTCTATGTTTTTCTTCACTCCCAAGGTCACGTACGGTAGTGTCTTTTACCCAATGCTTGAAAACAGTCGAATCATGAATTTTGTTCAATTTATTAGCTCTTTACCTCAAGAGGGCAGGTCTAATTTCAGTTATTCCATTATGACTTGAAGAACAATGGGGCATATTTTTTAAATGCAAGTATCTGAGAAAAAACATATCAGAGATAGGTAACACAGTACATCCTTGTTGCATTTTATCAAATACATTATCAAAACTGGATTAAACACACACACAGGCATACACACATACATACACAAACACAAAAGTATGCTATTCCATTGGTAATGTAACTTATGTAAGAAATTTAAGTCCCTTAAAAAGACCTTATTTTCTATATATAATCTTAGTATCAACAAGAGACATTTTGTATATACAGACAATCAGATAGAACATAAATTGCCCTCTCTCTGTTATTTCCATTCACTGATAAGGCAATCCATGCAGTCCTATGGCTCAGATATTATGCTCAAACATAGATCATGTTTGAATATATTTAAGCCTCGATTTCCCCCCCTGACTTTGGGATCATATATCTGATCCACTACTCAATATAATCATACTTGACTAAGAGGCAAGTCAAAATTAACATGTACAAAATACACTCTTGATAATCTTCCCCTTCCCACCCTATAAAACAACTTATTTCCCCCAAGTCAGCCCTAATTTTCTAAATGACTGTGCTTTCTGTTGCTCAGGCTGTAATCATGGAGAAATCCTTTACTTCTTTCTTTCACAACCACAGCACACTTATAAACAAATCTTATTACCTTTGCTTCCAATCTTGAAACCCATCAAGCAGCAAGACTTGTTGGCTCTACTTCAAAATATATTCAAAATTTCACCACATAATCCCCTCCAGTGCTACCACTCTGGGGAGAAATTAGCAAAGTCTCTTACCTTGATCATTGCAATAAACTTTAAATAAGTCTACTGTTTATATTTGAGTCCCCAGCAGTCTCTTCTTACAACAGTCAGATGATCCCTTAAAATATAAACCATAATTTCCCTACTCAAAACCCTCCTATATTTCCCCACCATACCTAGAAACTCCTCCCCACAAATTCTTAGTAAGATTTACAATAACCCATGTGATTATCATTTTTATACTTCTCAATCATCTACCACTCTTCTTCTCTCATTCCATTAACAGCACTCTGATATCCCTACTGTTAATTTTTTAAATGTTTATTTTTGAGAGGGGGAAAGGGAGGCAGAGAGGGAGGGAGAAACAGAATCTAAAGCAGGCTCCAGGCTCTGAGCTATCAGCACAGAGCCTGATGTGGGCCTCAAACTCACAGATGGCGAGATCATGACCTGAGCCAAAGCTGGACGCTTAACTAACTGAGCCACCCAGGCGCCCCAAGATATCCTTACTCTTAAATTAACAAACCTCCTACCATGAGGCCTTTACATTGGCATTCACTTTCGTTGAAAAGTTCTTCCCAGAAATTTATATGGCTCTGTCTCTCATATCACTAAGGTTTCTGCTCCACAAATAGACTTACCATGAGTATTTTTTCTGTAGCAGCAGTTCTTTCATTCCATTTCATTTTTCTCCTAATATCTGTAACCTTTTGGCATCATATTATACCTTGATTGGTTATTTGTTTACTGTATTCCTTCCCCACTTACATGCAAGGTCATTGAAGCCAGACGCATTGTCTGTCTTGTTTGGTGTTACATCCCCAGTAAATTTAACACTGTCTTGTTGATAGTAGGCATTCAGTAAATAAATGCAGGAATAACTAAATGTCTTGTTACTATGGAAGCCTTATTTTCTCAATTCTGTGACCATTGAGACTCAGATAATTTACTCTCTGATAAATTGAGATTACTTTGTAGATCAAAGAGTAAGTAACCAATACTATATATATATTATTTATTTATAAATTATCAAGGCTAACTTAAATTAAAGAGCTTTTAACAAAGAATTTGTAGACACTGCATTTTTCCATCCCTCCTCATTGCAGATATGCAAGGTATCTCTTGGAAAAAGCACATGTAAGCTGTTATATTTTGTTTAATATAATAGATACAGACTATTAATGCCATATGTTTTGTGAGAATGGTGGTGCCAGGATTTTTAAGCCCTGTATAAATAATTTTATAAAGGGTTTTCCAGCAACTATTCCCCATCAGGGAATGGCTGCTGTCCAATATGTTTTGTCATTTTTTTCTTTATTAACAAACTTGAAAAACTATTATTGCTATCAGACACAGAAATGTACATCTGGTTTGTTCTTTGAATAACAAAATGTTGAACTCATGATAGTTCATGAGATACTAGACAGAGTTGGAGTCAGTATAGGTTAAATTATCACTTAGGAAAAGCTTCCTTTTTATAAGATTGAGTCTTAGCTGGAACGATGAGCACAATTTAAATTCTTTACTATTCTCTCCTTTTTTGGCATTATTACATTTTCCTTTTTTCCCAGATGAAACACTTCAGGAAGTTTATTGCATTTGCTAATTAGATTAGCAATTACCAATGAGATTAAATTTCAATGTACCAATCAAATTTTATATCTTAATTTGTTACATTATCACTAATTAGATTAGCAGTTTTTACTTAATGGATTACATGTGAGTTAAAACAATTCGGGTCATTTTTAAAGCCTCCATATATTTTACTAATTGGCATAGGAATCATTAGCTTATATTTAAATTTAGTATGCCAAGTTAGTAAAGAGTCATGTGATGATTCACGTCTGTGTGGAAAAAAAAGGGAAAAAATATTAGATAAAAAAGAGTTAATTGAATTCACAATTGTCTAATTTCATCCATGTTTGAGATGAGTAATGCTTTTGAAGACATATGATCATGCTTTTGAAGACAAATAAACAAGTCCTCTAATAAGACTAAGCAGAACTTAAAATCCGTTAGGAATGGGCTTCTCTCATCTGGGGTTGCTGACAGACCTGCCGTTTGGTGTGGTCGGATCCAGAGATGCCACGGTTCTGCCAGGGAAATGTTAATGAAAGTACAGTTTTTAAAACTTTTTTGGGTTTTGACTTTCTGAACTTTGAAAATTGTTCAAAAATCTATTTTAATTGACTTTTAACAAGTGTTTTGTAAACAATTCTGCCGGGTGTTTTCTCACTATCATATTAGAGATGCAGCAAAGAAAACATAAAATCTTAGCAGCATAATAAAATATACATTTATAATGAAGACGGTATCCTATAAAATGATTACTTTAACATCTTACCAGATTTACCACATTAACTATAGTAACTAATATTAATATACTTTTGTCTGGCTATACTTATCACTTTTAATGATTATTCTAGTTGGCATAGAAGTTTATGTTGTTTGGGGCGCCTGGGTGGCTCAGTCGGTTGGGCCTCCGACTTCAGCTCAGGTCAGATCTCACGTTCGTGGGTTCCAGCCCCGCGTCAGGCTCTGTGCTAACAGCTAGCTCAGAACCTGGAGCCTGTTTCCAGTTCTGTGTCTCCTTCTCTCTCTGCGCCTCCTCCTTCCATGCTCTGTCTCTCTCTGTATCAAAAAATAAATTAAAAAAACATTAAAAAACAAAGAAGTTTATGTTGTTTAGCATAGTTCTTTAGTCCTGGGCCATACATTAACACGAATCAAAAGAAATAAATCTTTGTCAATAAGTCAATTATAAACTTGTATAAATCCTGAAATCGTATTCTGCCTCATAAGAGTATTATTACTTAACACACTCTAGCTCTTTGTTTGTAGTTATGACCATAATATGGTAAAAGATTATGTAAATTTACAAATTAGCAAATGTATGTATTTTAAGATACTGATAATTAAAACGGAAGTCTCCAACCAATTTGAGTAACAAATGTATAACCCTCTGTTCTTTATATCTCAAATTAGTCATTTGTGTATACTGATTCCTGAGTGGTTGCTATTTGCATATCTATCTTTCTGCAAAGGAGTCTTTTAGGGGATCCATCTAAATATCTGGCATATAGTTTAGCAGTAGGTTTCTCTGTCTCCCTTGTCTCTTTGGCTCTATTTCTGTCTCGTCTCTCTCTTGGTCTACTCTCTTTTCAGGAGAACTCATTCTGGGAAGAGAAATTGACACAGTCTGATCTTTCGAACATTTAAGGGTGGAACTTTTGGCAAACGAATAATACTTGCTAGAATCCACATCTATGGGATGCTTTTAGCAGGTTGGATCAGGTATCTATAACAGGCCATGGTAAAAAAAAAAAAAAAAGAAATAGAACTGTGTATTCATGGGGAAGCTGTCTGCAAAATGAACCATAAGCTATTCAACAGAGTAGAAGGTGCAGATGTTTTATGTCCCAGACAGCTCTTCTGTGTAAAGTACATAGTTGCATACATTATCCTAGATCTCTCTTATTGGCCTGTGCACTGAGATTATTTATATCATCAAAACTATTAGTAAAACTATATGATTAGGTCAGGACTCTGAGTCGTGTGAGTGAGACAACAATCTGATCCTTTGTGTTATCATAGTACATGTAAAATATTTTAGGTTAACTACCTGGCAGTCTAAGGATTAAAACCATTACATGGTTAGATGAAAAATACAAAGACATAACCACTAAAAGTAGACACTATTTAAGCATATGGGAAAATGATTAGATCTTGGTCTTAATCACAAATATTCCTAAAAATTCTCCCAATTTTTAAGATTTCAGTAGGGGTGGCTGGGTGTCTCAGTCAGTAGAGTGACCAATTCTTGGTTTTAGCTGAGGTCGTGATCTCACATTTCTTGGGCTCAAGCCCCACATTGGGTTTTGCATGGATAACTCAAACCTGCTTGCCCCTCCCCCACTCATTCTCTCTCTCTCTCTCTCTCTCTCTCTCTCTCTCTCATCTCTCATCACTCAAAATAAATAAGTAAACTTAAAAAAGTAAGAATCCAATAGTTATTGTTCCCTAAAGAGCCTTTGACTATTAAATCTAAATCTAAATCAATTAAAATTTTATTAGTATTTGTGGAAAATGGGCTACCGTAAAAAATGCAACTTTTTTCCCCTGAATTTGTCCAGGACAGAGGGTAAAGGTGTAGAAAGGAGAAAACTCAAATTAAAATACTAATTTTCACTTATCTGTTTCAATACTATTATACCATATCCCCCATTTCCTTTGAGTTTTAATCTTTATTTTTACTTTTATTATTTTATTTCCTTCTAGATGTTTCTCCCACTTTAACCATACACTGTTTCCTCTTAACCATATTCATCTCCTACATATCTCTCTCCCTACAAACAACCTCTGTTACATTTTTGCATGTGTCTTTCTGGTTATATTATACATAAGTAAACTCATCCTATGCATAAAATTTTAAATTTCTTATTTTATTTTTTTAATGTTCATTAATATTTTGAGAGCGAGAAAGAGAAGGGGAGGTATGGAGAGAGAGAGAGAGAGAGAGAGAGAGAGAGAGAGAGAGAGAGAGAGAGAGAGAATTCCAAGCAGGCTCCATGCTGTCAACACAGGATCCTACCTGGAGCTCAATCCCAGGAACTGTGAGATCATGACTTGAGTCAAAATCAAGAGTTGGACGCTTAACCAACTGAACTACCAAGGCACCCCTCTATTTTTTAATGGCACAAAAACAGGTCATTTTATTAAGTAATTTTTTTATGTTTTAATAAATTATATTTATGGGGTGCCTGGGTGGCTCAGTTGGTTAAGTGTCTAACTCTTGGTTTTGGTTCAAGTCATGATCACTCAGGTTTGTGAGATCAAGCCCCAAGTTGGGCTCCATGCTGAGAGCATGGAACCTGATTGGTTTTCTCTCTCTCTGCCCTGCCCTTACTACTCTCTCTCTCTCTAAAAATAAACTTAAAAAATTATATTTACCATCCTTAAATACAAGCTTAAAAAAAGGAAAAACTTAATATTTAGAGTGATACCAATTCCATAATTTGGATTTTGATGAGAGATTTTTCCTAAAATCATCTGACTCCTTTCCAGTCTTTCTCTGCTGGCCTTCTTCTCATTCCTTCTCAGTTCTCTCCAGAAGAGCAACAGAGACAAAAGCTCACCAGGCTCCTAGGCTCCATGAGTTAGCTTCTGCTTCTCCATGTTCCGAGTCTCCTGGGTCACCTGTTAAGCTCTCATGACGATGTCTGCCAGAGACCTGCTCTCCAATGGTTGACTAATTGTATCCATCTCATGCTGGCATTCACTGTTGGACTGAACTATTTCACTCTCAAATTAAGGTATAGATGCCCTAGTTTACCCTGTATTCAGGTTAATGATAATATTACTGCACTCAAATATCATTCTGTTCAGAAATAAGATGAGGAAGAGGGTAGGAAATCTAATTATTAGTTTCCTTTTAAGACCTCAACAAATCATTATTTAACCTGACAGGACAATTAGGTTGCTTCTAAATTTAATTGCTTACAATAAATTTATAATAGAGATTATTTGTAGCTATGATTTTTCATATTTGTGTTCTTATTTGTAGGCTATTTTTTTTAGGTTTATTTATTTTGAGAGAGAGAGTGTACGAGTAGGGGAAGGACAGAGAGAAACGGAGAGGGTGAATCCCAAGCAGGCAAATCCCAAGTTGAATAATGTTTGAAGTTAGATCAGACATAGTAGAGAGTGAAGCAAGTTGAACCATCTTAAGCTCCTAAAAAAGACAAATACAGAAAAAAGAATGCATTACTAAGAAATCATGGAAAAACATAGGATTCAGACATATCTGTGATAGGGAGGAGTTGATAAGCCTCTCTAAAAAAAGGATAATTCAAATGATTGAGTGTTTCCTGCTATGTAATGCAGCTATAGAAAGAAAAAGCTAATAATAGGTGGTATTTTCCTTAACTCTGAATGATGGGAAGATTGTATCTATTTTCATTTCAGTTTGCTCTGATTTCCAAAACAGCTTTAAACATAATACTCTACTTTATTTGTAGCTTACCTACCAATAATTCAGACTTATGCATGCATAAGGAGTACATTACCATCCAAATGTACTTATTCCTGCTAGTAAATTACATGATAAATGTCATTTTCAAATATGGAGTATTCTAATGTGTCATATCACCATAAGTTTAAGTTGGATTTAGCTTTAGCATCAAAATAGATGATAACTAAAATTTTTTAAATCAATTTAATGTTTTTTCTGTTTAATGCTCATAATAAATACACAAATATGAAAAATTATATAATGTTAATGCTTTATTTTGAGAATGAGAGAGAAAGAGTGGTGAAGGGACAGAGGGAAGGCTAAGGAAAGAATCCCAAGCAGGCTCTGCGCTAATGCCAATGCTAAAGCCAATGCCAGGCTTGAACTCAAGAACCACGAGCTCATGACCTGAGCTGAAATCGCGAGTTGGACACTTAACCTACTGAGCCACCTATGTGCTCCCAAATTTTAAATTTTAAAATCATGTATTTTACATTCATTGGATAAAGATCTAAATATAAAATATTAAGCACTAAAAGTATTAGAGGAAATTTCATATAATTTTGTTGGATGACTTGATGTGGAAAAAACAACAATTTAGGGGAAGTAGGCACAATTAACTATATAGGACTAATTTTATTATTTTATCTCATTATATTTTGGTATGGGAAACTATTTCCATAAAATGTTTTATGGCAAGAAATAGAATACATATTTAAAATGCATATAAAGGGGCACCTCGGTGGTTCAGTTGGTTAGGTGTCTGACTCTTGATTTCAGCTCAGGTCAAGATTTCATGGTTTGTGAGTTTGAGCCCCAAAACCAGCTCTGTGCTGACAGCTCAGAGCCTGAAGCCTGCTTCTGATTCTATCTCTCCCTCTCTCTTTGCTCCTCCCCTACTAGCAGTCTGTCTGTATCTCTCTCAAAAATAAAAGCACTAAAAAATTAAAAAATAAAATATGTATGAAAATTAGAATGTTAACATCCCTACTATATAAATATCTCGAAATATTGTAATAAAGTCTTTTCCCAGATTATTGAAATATATCAGTAATCAATTTAAATTAGAGGAAAACCTAAGTAAAAAAATTTAAGGCAGAGGTGCTTGGGTGTCTCAAGCATCTGACTCAATTTCAACTCCCGTTATGATCTCATGGTTTGTGGGTTTAAGTCCCACATTGGGCTCTGTGCTGGCAATGCGGAGATTGCTTGGGATTCCCTCTGTGCCCTTCCCCTGCTCACGTCTTTGCACTCTCTCTCTCTTTTAAAATAAATAAACTTGAAATTAAAAAAAATAAGTAAAAAATTCATGTCAGGCATATAAATAATTTCTTATTAATGTCGATATCAAAGAGATTTATTTTACACCTCGTTTTAAAAAACAAAATATATGTGCATATATACATGTATTGTAACAAGAGATAGATAGATAGAAATATATTGCAGCATTGGCTTACTTCCAAAATACAGGCAAACATTTAAATGTCTATCAATATTTACCAAGATAGAGGGGTGCCTGTGTGACTCAGTTTGTTAAGTGTCCGATCTCTTGGTCATGATCTCATGGTTTGTGGGTTTAAGCCCCACCGTGGGACGCTGTGATGACAGATGAAAGCCTCGAACGACTTCGGATTTGTCTCTCCCTCTCTCTGTGCCCCTCCCATGTTCACGCTCTGTCTCTCTCTGAAAAATAAACATTGGAAAAATTAAAATAATATTTACCAGGCAAATCGATAGTGCCATGCAAAGATACTGCATAATATTTTGAAGCTATTACAAAAAAAGAGGTGGCTTTATATCTATTGACCTGATATAAGTAAGAAAAGTATGATTTCATCTAGGTAAAACAGTAACAAAGTGCTTAAAGGGTGTGTGTGCGCACGCGCGCGTGTGTGCACACGCACATTAGTGTTACTGATGAAAACATACCAATCTGTCAATATTTGTTAGAGAGCAGGTGGAGAGGGGATTTAGGGTTAGGAATTTTATACCTATTTAGCTAATTCATTGTTTAAATGTTTACAGAGCATAGGCTTCTTTTATTATTATTTTTTTAACATTTTTTCATTTTTGAGAGAGAGAGACAGAGTGTGAATGGAGGAGGGGCAGGGAGCCAGGGAGAAACAGAACCTGAAGTAGGCTTGAGGCTCTAAGTTGTCAGCAAAAAGCCCAATGCAGGGCTCGAACCCATGGACCGTGAGATCATGACTTGAACCGAGGTTGGATTCCCAACAGATTTAGCCACCCAGGTGCCCCACAGAGCATAGACTTCTACCATTGTAACTACTGAAGAGAAATTTAAGAAATGAGGAAGTAAAAGACAACTAGAATAAAAGTAAACATTTAAGAAAATTAAAACATGAAATATCTTTGTGAATTATCATCATTATTATTATAAACAATAGTTTTGGATCCCTAACTTTTATTTTAAAAAACTGTACTTTTATTTTTGAAACATCACCCAGAAAATAAGAAGTTAATAAATAATCCCACCATAAATAGGACATTTCCACCAAAATGTTTGGATATAAAAATTAAAATATGTATGCAGTTATTATAAAAGACATGACAAAAATATGTTTAACCTACATAGGATTTTCTTTTAATCTAAATTGGAATGAATTCATCCTTATATTAGTTTTCAAACTGAACTCAAAACGTATGTATAATTAAAGGCTTAACAATGTGCTGGTTGTTAAATTCAATTTGGATAAATTAGAGAATAACTGTACATTTGAATAGATTATCATTTTAAATTATGTTTTCTTCCAATTAGGATGATTTTATATGAATCTTATAATTTTCTAAAATAAAAATAATTATATCTGGGCATCATTGATTTTCCAACTGAGGAATATTAAAAGAATCCTCTCTTTCCCAGGGATATCAGTAGTCTTACTTCAGACAGGTCTGAACTTGGTTCAGTTCAGATTCCTACCTGGAGATACGGGGGCTGCCACCACTACACCGCCTACTCCTACACACTCAGTAGGTGCTAAGATGCTGAATGGGGGCAGGAAAGGGGAGATACAGAAAACATAGATTCATCCAACAAAAGTTTATCCCAGTCACACCCAGTCTGAGTGGCAGATAAAAGCAGATCTGATTTGCTGTTCTCCTGAGCACCTTTCCCAGAAATGCCACATATCAACACTTTTAAAGGAAAATATGTTGACAGGAAAGTTATTAAAACCTTTATAAAGGTACAGAAACTGTGTAAACGTTAAACCTGGAGGCTGTCAGGGAACTGTGCTATTTGTTACTGTTTTTTCTCAACTAGTTCATTGCACAGACCCTTCTGAGACCTCTCCCTTGACATAATTCCTCTCATGGTGAGACCTGACTGTCCTAAATCCACCCACCTTTCCCCAACCCAAATATCACAAAAGCATCTGGGGCTCCAAGGAGCTCAGTTAAAAACAAAGCACAAAAATCACTGTTACAATTTTAGGCCCAGCACATAATAACTTTCTTTAATTTTGGGGTTGAAGAAATCTGAAATTACAAATAGATTTTGGAGAAATCTGAACGCAAAAGTTTACATGAAGTGTCCTCCTTTATTAACTGTTCTTCAATTCATATTCTCCATATCTTATTAGGTTGATGCCTAAATTATTGACTTATTCATTCATTAGTTCAAAATTTACCGAACCTATTAGATTTTTCCAGAGAAACAGAACCAATAGGACAGACACATAGAGCGTGGGAAAGTAGATGAGAGATTTTAAGGAATTATCTCATGCAGTTGTGGGAGCTAGCAAATCTGAAATCTTTACAGCATTTGGGCAGGCTATAGTTTAGCTCAAGTCTGAAGAGAATCTGGAAGTCAACTTTCTTCCTGTTGGAAGGATCTCATTCTTTTGTTTTAAGTCCTTTGACTGATTGGATGAGACTCACCCACATTATGGTGGGTAATCTCTTTTACTCAGAGTCTACTGATTTAAATATTAATCATATCAAAACAAGTTACTTTCAGGGCAACATCAAGACTGGCAGTTGACCAAACATCTGGACACCATAGCCTCATCAAGCTCACACATAAATTTAACCTTTACACTGAGTTTCAAATACAAAAAGCCTAAAAATCTGTTGAACACTTAACCTCACCAGTGGAGATTGAAAAGGTAGGGAAGGTGAGATGAGGGACAGACACAAGGTCGACTTGCAATAGGAGAAGGAAAGTAACAGATACTTATAAAATGTCAAGGGAGCTGAGAGTAGGAAGTGAATAATTTTGCTTGAATAAAAAAAAAAGGTGCATTGATGCTCAAGATGCTTACCTCCTGTCCAGAAATTTGGCCCAGAAGGGCAGTTACTCTAGTCAGAGAGAAATTTAAAGAGATGTGTGAAGCTCCACCTTGGGGCTCATGTGGAACTTGTCCTGGGCTCACTTCCAAAATATTTGCAAACTTAAGCTGGGATTCAATTTTATAGTGAAACCTAATATGCTTTGGGATCATTTTTAGTTTGAGGCATTGTCTTTAAATCTCCTTCCCCCAGATAGATTTTATTTTATAAGCATTATATATGACTATTTGTTTGATTAAATGTGCAGAGTTTTTAGAAACGTGTTTTTCAACTGCCTTAGACTGTGAGCTATGCAGTCTTTCCATTTGAAATTTTCATAGTAGAATATTTGCCTCAGCAAATTGCAAAGTTTTTTCCGTTACAGAGTTTTGGCAGATAAATTCACTCTGAGCACAGTGGGCTGTCTTTCTTTAGTACACTGCATTAGAGAAACTGTTCTACACCCTGAGGGTTTTGGAGTTTCTTTGTTCAGCAAATAATTGAATCATATCCCTGAAAGTGGATCTATGTCTTTCAAGGCTTAGTTTAAATGATCATTGACAAATCAAGCTAGACACTAATTAGCTCTCCTATTGAAATTAATGTATTTTATATGTATTAATGTGAATATCAGAGGAGACACCCTGTCAATCTAGATTTCATAAAGGAATGCTACATATTTCCAAATAATCTGTATTGGCAAAAGTTTCTAGTATCTGATCTCATCTGGAATTAGTTTCCTGCTTTCTGTTTGTGGTCTCATCACCCTGGCCCTCTAGTTCCTGGATCTCTTTGATTCTTTTCCATCTTAAGGCCTTGGTACTTCCAGTCCCATTGGGCCTACAAAACTGCTTTCCCTCCTCTCTCAGGACTTTCATCTCCTCATCCTTAAAGTGTTCCATTTGACTTGCTAAGAGAAGCTATCTTTGGCCATCCTATTGCTAATGACTTTTCCGACCACCCCCTTCTCATCTGTGGTCCCCTGTCTCTATCACAAGCACACTCTTTATTTCCATCAGGGCCCATATCATCATCTTAAGTTGTTTTGCTTATGTGTTTGTTTACTCAAAGTCTGTTTTCCCCACTAGGATTCACACTTGATTAGAACAAATAACTTGCCTTTTTTTCAAAGCTGCATTTTTAACACAAACTATGAACAAATTTATGCTTCTTGATGAACTGTGGAAACAAAACTATGTTCATGACGATCAAACTAAATGTTATTACAAAGTAAAGTAAACTTTACAAAGTAAGTTCTTAGAAAAAGTCAGGTATGTAATACAACTATAAATTTCTGCTTTACCTTAACTGAGAAGTCAGTAATAATAAACATCAGACTTCAAAGTAATATGGAATAGACGGCCATATGCAGAATTTACAAAAGGGAATGGTACACATCCTTGGACCCTTAAGCCATATCAAGGATAGAACAAAAGGGCCAAATTGTACGGAAGTCAAGAAGACTTGAAGTTATTTCTTTGGGCAAGGGGGTTGCTTTACTGGTCCCCTGGCATCCCCAGTTATTCACCCTTCTAAAACTTATAAAGAGGACACAAGTAAGATAGGTCTGAAATTTGGAAAATACCTAGGAGCAGACTCAGCCCAAGAAATCCAGATTCCTGGGAAGCAGAATGCAAATGACGTCTCTTTTTTTATATAAATTTTTTAAAATGTTTTATTTATTTTTCAGAGAGAGAGAGAGAGAGAGCTTGATCAAGGGAGGGTCAGAGAGAGAGAAAGATATAGATCTGAAGTCAGGCTCCATACTCTGAGCTATCTGTCAGCACAGAGCCCGACACAGGGCTCTAACCCATGAACCGGGAGATCATGACCTGAGCCAAAGATGGACACTCAACTGAGCCACCCAGGTGCCCCTGAAAATGACATCTTTGAGAGTGACTTACATCCTCAGAAAAATTTGTGAGAGGCTTAGAAAATTGGAGATAGGCTTAGAAAGGAGTTCCAATCACCCAGGATTGGAATAGAGATACCTGTATCTAGGTCAAGGAATTGACAGAAGAGTCCCTAAACTCTGCAAAGAACCCAAGAAGCCCCACAAGAGAAGGTATTAATTAGCTTTGGACATCCACCAAGCCCACAGAGCATAAAAACCACTCACCCAAGTAAAATGATGAGGATAAAGAATTGCTTTTGCATTCTTTACTTTTGCTTAGCAGCTGCCCACCCCTATCCCAATCCAGCCTCCCAACCACCTACCTTCCCATGCTTTCTTCAGCCTTAGCCAAGGTCCATGTCATTGGTTAGGAAGAGGTAGAGCGGCAGAGCAGGTAGAGAGTATGGATGCTGAACTCACCCCTATTCTCCAAAGCAGGTAGTGTCTATTATAAATACTAGCTTGAAGTGAGTTGAAAAGTTCTGATTTTAAGTAGAGATTAAAGCATTTGAATACCTGCTAAATTGTATTGCAAAAGGAGAAATGTCTGTGGACCAAGATAAAGCAGAGAATTCATGGGATTTGACTAAATTTGCATCCATGGGAGGAAAAGATTATCCACTCTGAATAACTTTTAAAGGGTCAGAGAGAGAAATAAATCAAGTGTTGATAATATCATGAATCAGGTATTCCAAAATATCAGTAATAGGAAATTTTGTTATCCTCATTATTCTTTTAAAATGTATGGCTGAATGTGTCCCTCTTTCAATCCATTCTCCATACATCAGCTATATATTAAAATCTCAAATAAAATTATGACAATCTCCTGCTTAAAATCCTCCAACTGCCCTTTTAAGCTTTTAGAATAAAATTTAATCTCCCTACCATAGCATATGGATCTCTATGTTTGGCTATTGCTCCACTCACATTTTTCCTTTTACTTGCATGTTCAATCTTTATTTTTCAAACACACTGCCTTACTTTTCATCCTTAGAATACCCCAGGCTCATTCTTGCCTGTCAGTGTTGTTTCTCTAGCCCCAAATGCTCTAGCACTCGATTTTGTGGCTGTTTCCTTGGGCACTCAGGTCTTTAGTACAAATCTTCCCTCTGCAGTTAGAATTTCTGGGACCTTATGATTTAGACTTTGTCCCTGTTCCATCACTTTGGGTCCACTATACCATTCTCTATTTCACCAGCTAGTTTTATTTTTTTCATATGATTTGTCATTATGTAAGATTATTTATTTGCTTTTTGTGGTCTGTGGCTTGCATCAGATTATAAACTACTTAAGAGTAGTGAACAAATTGGTGTTTTCACCACTGAATCCCCTGGGACATAGTATGTGTTCAGTACATTTGGGTGTATGATGAATCAAAACCAAAACATTTTTTTCAGTTATAAGTGAAATTATCAGAGTTGAATTTATTTTTTAAATAATATGTAGTCTTATAAAATATGCCCATGTACATATAACTTATTTTTTTGATATAGTAGCTTTAAATTTGTGTCTATTTTTATTATAATTAGTCATATATAGGCTACATATGAACATACTCTTAAAATATTTAAAAAATCAAACATCACTATCTTTTACACAGCATCAAACATTTAAGGATTTTTTTTTTTAACAAAGTAGACTTATGGCAATCCAAAATAGTTGGCCAAGAAGATAGGGAATCTACAGAATCCTTTGATTAACTGTGTATTATCATATGGAACAGGCATTGATGACCTCTGGAATCAGATGAAATAAATCGATTTAGGGGTGCCTTGGTGGTGCCCAACTCTTGGTAAAGCATCTGACTCTTGATTTTCGGTCAGGTTATAATCTCACAGTTCGTGGAATTGATAATGACAAAAAAGAATTGCCTTTTTCATTCTTTACTTTTTCTTAGCATCCCAGGCTCGATGCTGAGATCGTGGAGCCTGCTTGGGATTCTCTTCTCCCTCTCTCTGCCCCTCCTCTGCTTGTCTCTGTCATCTGTGAAAAAAAATAAATAAAAAATAAAATAAAACACATCAATTTAAAACTGAAGGGAGATCTTTCTGTTGTTTTGATGATTCCAAATGTACTCTATAGTTTTGCTGAACATTCTTAGGAACAGTGTGGGATCACAGGCGTTGGTGTTGGACAGGCTTTTGGGACCCTCTACGTTCGAAGGGAGCATTTGTTCCTTCCTCTCGACTTCTAATAAGTTCAATGAGGAGTAGCACTGAATTGCATGCTTCTAATCTTCATATTGAAAGCAGTACTACATAATCTTAAAATTCTAGGAATAGAAAGTTTCTTTATAGACAAATCTTATATCCTCTTGGTTACTTGAAGTTACTTAATTTTAGTACACTACCCCCTCACTTCTGTAAACTTCCAGAGCTGGATTCATTTACTGTATTACTGGAAAGATGAAATATGAGTTTGGCTAGCAAGCATCTAGGCGGAAATGCTACTAGAGTTCTAACTTGCTCTTGTCATTAGTTAAATGTTAAGCTCATAAATTGCTGTATGTTTATAATTGTCTTCTTAATATCACTCAAAATGATGTGGTGGAAAACATCAGAAAGTGGTACAGAGGCTCTTTACGTACCACTTTACCAATTTTATTATTTAAGTAAAACTTTATCTTATTTCATTATCTGTAAAAACAGAAAAGAAAGCACTGATCGCCAAGGTGATTTTTCATGAGAATCAAATGAGATAATGTATGTAGCAGTGTTTTTGTTTCTATAAGCTACTATATTTTCATTTAACATGACTTTTACTACATTGCATTTCAATTAATGTGTTTATTTCAGTTTTGCACAGTGGTGAGTGTTAGGTTATTAGAGAGGCAAATGGTTTTATTTTAAAAGGTTTCATTATTAATAAAAGGTTTTATTATTTTTTGTGTACCTACCTCAATATTTAACAATGGTCTTGGCCTGATATTTGAGAGAAAAGAGTGAGAGAGCTAAAAGGGGCATTAACAACAGATCCAAAGTAATCTTTAGAGAAAAAGAAATCTCATTTACGGGTGATAAAGTGAGTAGTTCAGTATTTTGAGAGTGTTATTTTAAAAGTATTTTTCACTTACTGTTCTTAGAGAGTTGGACAGTGGAAAGCAGTTCTCCTGATAACTGGCTCTACTGCAGGAAGGAATATGCTGCCACCAGAAGGGAGAGCAGGACTCCCCAGAAATTTTGCCTGGAGAGGAAAACAGAGCAGGCCTTCCTGTAATTGTGGGAAGAATTGGGTGCAAAGAAAGGGGAGCAGTCAGCGAGACCTTTTTGTCATGATCCTTCTGCTCTGGGCCAAACTTCACTTCTCACCCAGACTCCAAGAGACCAGCTCTGTTTCCCCTGCACAGCCTGGGGCACCTGTCCACGCACACAGATATGGCCGTCCTAGGGTTCCACTTAGTGTGGGGGGGACTCAGAATTTCCTCCACACCCCTTGGAGGGATGAGGCAACTGGCCAGTCTGCATGGGTAGAGAGGCAAAGGAACCACTGAAACACGGGGAGAAGTTCTGCTGTGGATGTCTTTAGCATAGATCTGTTTTGCTTTGGTGGAAAAAGAAATGAAAATCACAGCCAGTATTCAAGTTGTTTGTGCCAAAAATTACTGAATCATGGGGCTGTGTGTGTGCATGTGCACGCGCGCGTGTGTGTGTGTGTGTGTGTGTGGCAACAGCCACTTGTCCTCAGATGCATCTGAGATACATCTCACTTGTCCACCAGCCTCGGATTTCAGCACTAGATGCCAGCAACTCACTCAGTGGCCAGGTGACAAGAGGCATCATTATGGAAATTGGAGGAGGCAGAGGTTGGTATAGGATCTCACTCCTGTAGATGCATGGGCTCCCGATATAGGAAGTTACTTAAGGTCCTACCTTCTGTATCTATTGCAGATGCCATCTGGTAAGAATAAAGAAAACCACAAAGATTAAACATTTATCAAGAAAACAAACAAAACCCCGAGTTATCCACAGTGACTATATTATTGGATGAGACTCTACTTACTAGATTGGAATAATTATTTTTTCCATACTACCTTTTTCCAGTGACCAGAATGCTAGATTACTATTAATAAGGAGAAAATATGGAGAAAGATTATCTTTGATTATCTAAATGTATTTTGGTAAATAGATTCACATTAGTGAAGTCTTCCTAAACACAAAAAGAAATAGTTCTGTTTCTATTCGTAACATTTGTGTCAAATAAATTTTAAGGTTAAAATTAGAATTGGTTTGAAGGAAAAGTGAATTTTATTTTATTATTTAAAAATGTTTAATGGTTATTTATTTTGGGGAGAGAGAGACAGAGCATGAGCAGGAGAGGAGCAGAGAGAGGGGGAAACCCAGAATCTGAAGCGGGCTCCAGGCTCTAAGCTGTCAGCTCAGAGCACGGCACGAGACTTGAACCCACAAACCGTGAGATCATGACCTGAGCCGAAGTTGGATGCTTAACCAACTGAGCCACCCAGACACCCTGAGAAATGTATTTTAGGAAGGAATGACTTGTAAAGAGAAAACTTAAAACTGAATATCATGTGATCACTTATAAAACTCTTCATCATTTCTTCTTTTTAATATTATTTTACTCTTTAAAACATTTGCTGCAGAATATAGGAAGTCATATTTGCTGTATATTTAATTATTGCCTAATTATGATTATAAGTAGAAATTATTTAGTCTTATTCATCAGTACATTTGCCTTTGTTGTAATCGAGAGACAGTTAATTGTTTCTTAAAGGATGGATGTGGGTGTTTGAGTATAGCTAAGTAAAGTGGGCTTTTTTTAAATAAATTCAGCACTTTAATAACTTAGCATTTTGATATTTCTATGCTTTCCTTGCGTGGCAGTTCCTTCCCGCACAACATACTGCAGTATTGGTGAGTCTTTCCTGAGCAGCTGAGCAAATCCCGTTATCCTGTTAATTTAAATAGCCCCTCACTTCATGTCTCAGATCATTCATCTGATATTCTCAGTTCAACATGCTTTGGAAACTGGGATAGTGGCATGCATATTTGAAATCCATAGATAAATGAATTAATAAATTCATTCAATAATTCAATGTTTGCTCGACATGTTAATAGAGTAACTTTGAATTTTGCCCTAAGCACCTGGTGCAGACACTAATATGTAAATAAGCAAGAGAGCAGTTCCGGAAAGAAGGCGGCAGTGACAGCGTGTAGGAAGCTGTCGCCAAGCATAATGAGGAGCTGCAGAGCAGCTCAGGAAGAGCTCACTGTAGCTGCAGGACAGACGCATGTTCCAGGTCTGCGGGGATGAGGCAAAGGGAAGGTTACTTCTTAGAAGCTCATCTTTCACCACACTACCTGATTAATAATAACATGCACCAGAATTATTTCTCTGATGAACATATAGTTTCAGTTTTGTGGCATAGGGAGACATATTCTACATAAAATTACCTAACTAAAATTTTTTTTAATGTTTATTATTCATTTTTGAGAGAGAGAGAGAGAGAGAGAGAGAGAAAGAGAGAGAGAGAGAGAGAGAAGGAGAGAGGGAGAGAGAAAGTGAGCAACAGGGGAGGGGTAGAAAGAGAAGGAGTCACAGAATCTGAAGCAGGCTCCAGGCTCTGAGCCTGATGCGGGGCTTGAATTCACGAATGGTAAGATCGTGACCAGAGCTGAAGTCGGATGCTTCATCAACTGAGCCACCCAGGCTCCCCTAAAGTTACCTAATTTAAAGTAAGATATTCAATTTAAAGTTAAATCAGTTCTATTTAATGACTTTTTTTCAACTGTAGATCAGTATTTTAAATGCTCAAAGGCAGAGAAGAGTGGAGAAAAAGAAGATCCACAAGAAAGGATAAGGGACTATAGGAAATGATATTTGTGTGTTTTCTGCAGTGAATTCCTAATAATTGTTATAAGCCTGAGCATCAGTGTAAATTGAATACAAATCCAGAGATGAACTTGATAAGACTTTCAATTTTGTGGAGATACTAGATTTATCAGTGAAGCAAACATTTATTCAGCATCCACTATGTGCCTAAAACTTTAAAAAGGTGCTGGAAATAAAAGGTGAATGAGACAAAGATATAAGGCTCAAGGAATTAAAAGGGGAGAGAGACCCTTAAGAATGCTTACTGAGTGTCAGGCTTTCTTCTTCTTTTTTTAATGTTCCTCTCCTCTCCTCTCTTCCCCTCCCCTCCCCTCCCCTCTCTTTCCTTTCCTTTCCTTTCCTTTCCTTTCCTTTCCTTTCCTTTCCTTTCCTTTCCTTTCCTTTCCTTTCCTTTCCTTTCCTTTCTTTTCCTTTCCTTTCCTTTCCTTTCCTGTTTTATTTTATTTTTCTGAGAGGGGGATAGAGAAAGGGAAGGAGCATGAGAACATGAGTGGGGGAAGGGCAGAGAGACGGAGACAGATAATCCCAAGCAGGCTCCACGCTGTCAATGCAGATCCTGACACAGGTCTCAAATCCATGAACCATAGGTTAATGACCTGAGTTGAAATCAAGAGTTAGATGCTTAACCCACTGAGCCACCCAGGCATCCCAGTCAGGTATTATTCTTAAAGGTTTACATGAATTAACTCACTGATTCTCACCCTCATTCTGTGAAATTGGTACTTTACTCCCATTTCACAAATGAGGAAATTGTGACTCTAATCACTGAGGTTACTTATTCAAAATTGTCTGGTTATTTTCTTATCCAGGAGACTTGAGGTTTTATTTAAGATATAATAGAATTGTAAGGGTGTAAAGATCTATTAGTTTATTTGTTGTGCATGTCCTATTCTCATATGGTTCAGGAAACCACCTTCTCAATGGTGCCTCAGAGATCCAGGTTGCTTTCACATTGCAGCTACAATATTGCGGCCATAACATCAGGAGTAACTAGTTCTCAATGTCCTCAAGAAGGGCTTAGGGCAAGTAAAGGGATTGCTTAGGGGATGTATGACCAGCCCTGGAAGTGGTGAACATCATTTCCCTTCATACCCATTGGCCATATGAGTCACATAATTTCAATTTAGCATAACGGAATCTGGTAGGACGGGGTGCCTGGATGGCTCAGTTAGTTGAACATCTGACTCGATTTATGGCCCAGGTCATGATCCCAGGGTTGGAGGATTGAGCCCTGCATCTGTGCTGAGCATGGAACCTGCTAATGAATTCTCTCTCTCTGTCTCTCTCTCTCTATCTCTCTCTCGCCATCCCCCCATGCATGCTCGCTCACTCGCTCTCTCTCTCAAAAAAAAAAATCTGGGAGATGTAGTTGTCTTGTGTGTTCACAGGACAAAATGGATTGGTAAACATCTGACAAGTCTGCTAACCACAGGAAATGAGTAGCACAGTCAAGATTTTAACTTGACAGACTTACAAGGTCCATCCTCTCAACCACTGTTTCTTATGAAGAGACATGTGTAATGCACAATGGTAACTAAAGTTAAGCAGACAAATAAACAGGAGAGAGCAAAAGGACACATTGTAGTTAGCAAGTCCTCGCCATACTCCTATCACAATTACGTGTAACACAGCAAAGTTAGCATTTGTCCTGAGTTTGCAGATGATGTGTTAACACCGCACTTTGTTACAATGAAGGGTTTCTTTGTAAAGGGAAGATAATCCTAAGGCTTGCCAGTCTTGTTGCATACTGTTGTTTATATATCTCCCTAAAAAAGGGAATAAACTCTTCATGCATTTTACTCTTACTCAACTTTAAAACTAAAATAAAATTTACACATGAAAAACAAGCATATTTGAAAAGTCAATAAAATTCAAATTATCATTAATTTAATATGACAAGTAAGATTGTTTTGCTGACCTAAATTGCAGTTCCCCTTGTGATTGATTTTGATGGGTTTGTTGCCCTTCTGTGATATTGGCATGACCCAACTACTGTCTGCCTTCTGCTTCTTCAAATTTCCTATCATTTTTTCCTATTTTAATGCATGGAAAGCATTCATTCATGTAGCACTTTCTAGAATCATTTGGCCTTCCCTTGGCTTTGGTGCAAAATACAGTATTTACCTGTAAAATTGGGCTGTGTCTGGAACGTATTTGCCTGTGGCATCTAAGGTAGAATTGCCTACAGGCAGCTTCATCATAAACGCAAACATGGGTCTAAAATTGTCTAACAGAACTCACAAATGTAAAGGATGTCTTTTCAGTATGGAACTTGGCAGATTTCTAAAAATACTTGGGGACATACAGGGACCTGCGAACAAACTGATAAGCAGTGCCTTAGGAGGTGACTCTTTAAAACCAGAGAAATAGTTTCTCTTGTTTTTTAAAGAAATGGGTAAGAGTCTCCATGGAAGAAATGGAGCAGACCTCTATTTTTTGATCCATGGAGGAGGCTCCCTGTGATCTCCGCCAGCCAGGAATTCGATTCTTCATTTCCGTGTCCTGGCACTTTGTTGGACCTGATTTATAATCTTTGCATTTATTTGACATAAGATATTTTCTGAAATACATATGAAAAAGTGAAAAATGGGTTTGTTGAGTTGGCATTATTAAATTTATGAATTATAAACAACGCTAAGCCCTGAAATTTTGATGGATACATGGAGTAATAGAAATTTCTAGTCTAATACAAGTTCAGGGTCTGAATTTTTGGCGATCTGAATTTCCTGAGAGCAAAATAATATATTATGCAATGAAACAGGAATTCAAGCCCAAATGAGGTTTTAAAGCAAATATCTCCCTTTTATTATTTTCTTTCTTCATTTTCTTTTCTACTTATCTCCTTTTTAAATATATATGTATCTTACCCCTCTTGCCCTCCCTTTCTCTTATTCCTCCCTTTCTCTTGCCTCATTTACTTCACCAGTAAATAGGATTATGGAAATGCATATTATTTGTCAAGCATTATGCTCAGTGTAGGTGATTCACAGATGCATAGGAAGCAGTCTTGAATTTCAAAGAGATTGCAGTCTGTTAGGGAAAGTAGATGGAAAAACAGTCCACAAGCACTGAAAGAATGAGCTGAGTGCGTGTTGCCCCGGGGGAGGAATGGCTGAATTCAAGTAGGACAGTGAACTGAGGGTCTGGCAAAGTGATCAGACTTGAGGAAGGTCAAAAGGGCTGCGAAGAGAAGAGCTGTCCTTTGGCTGAGTCTTCAAGAATGTGTAGGCTACACAGGTGGTTGTGGAGACATTGGGAAGAATGACAGTACAGCACATAACACAGATTGAAGAGCTACGTGCACAAATGCGGATTAGCTTTTACACAGATGGCCTGTGGTTCCATTGAACCTATTATTGGTGGTATTACCCTTTCATGTTCACTAAAAATACCAAAGTATTTAATAAACAAGGAAATGTCAAGATCTTCTCCCCAAAGAGTCTAATAAGATCTGTATCAGGACCGAGGAATCAGCATTTTAAATAATTTAAAATAATCCTGGCTGTTCCTAAAGCAGGTGGCCAGGGCAGGCAGGATACAATATATTTGTAACCCAAATGTGATGAGCTCTGTCACATTTGGGTTACACAAATATATTGAGAGACCTGCAGTGGTTGTGTTTGGGTCTCGGGCCCGATACAGTTCAATTGCTCTTTACAAGAAAGGGAGAGAAGTCCCGTGGGTGGGGGCTGCTGGAACACATTTATGGAGATATTGCCAGGAGAAGAGGGAAATTTCAAAGAGTATGAGAAATGGAAGTGCTTCCTGAAGTGAAATGAACTGTGAGGAATTGTGAAAGTCACAGTAGGGTAGGGGCTGAAGAATTTCTGAGAGTAGGAATTTAAAATGGTTGACTTGAAGCTGTGTGTGTGTGTGTGTGTGTGTGTGTGTGTGTTTAAAGCTATTTTTTAATGTTTATATATTTATTTTGAGAGTGAGCAAGCATGAGCAGGAGAAGGGCAAGGGGGGCGGGGAGAAAATCCCAAGTAGGTTTCACATTGTCAGGGCAGAGCTTGATGCGAGGCTTGATCCTACGAACCATGAGATCATGACCTGAGCTGAAATCAGGCACTTAACTGACTGAGCCACCCAGGCTCCCCATTTGGTGTGGCTTTAATAAAAAACCTCCTTTGCCCCCTCCCCCACACTGTAGTAGAGACCACTGCATGTGGATAGTTAGTGCTGTATGAGTGGGCTTTTTGATTGAGAAAGATGTTCTGTCAGTGATGTGCCAGAGCTGGCCTGTACCAGTGTGGATAACACAGTTTCAAAAAATTCAAAGATTTTGTGAGATGGTTGTTAAACACACCCATTATTAAAAATTAACTTATACAAACTTATAAGCAAATAAATAACACTAAAAAGTTAATAGAGAGTGAACATGTGTTACTGTTTAAGTATTTACTCTACTGTACTATTGTCACCACTTTTGAGATTATTAATGAATGTCATTATATCTATGTATCTATGTATATACTGCATATCTTTTCCAAATTCTGCATTCAGTAACCTGACCTCCTGAAATGATCATGATGGGAGAATTTACAGCATGGAGATTGGCAAACACTACAGAGAAGACAGGTTTTCTGCTTTGTTTGAGAGCTGGTTTTAAACATTTATTAATACACCATTGTCTCAGTGGACTATTTTCTTTCTTTCCTCCCTCCCCTCTTTCCTATTTTGCCTTTCTTTCCTTCCTCCCTACCTCTATCCTTTCCCCCTTCTTCCTCCCTCCTCCCTCTTCTTTATTCTTCCCTTTCCTTTTTCCCTATCCAGTATATTTTTAGATGTTTTATTAATTTTTTTTTGAAATAGAGATTCAGAGTCTGAGCAGGAGAGGGGCAGAGAGAGAGGAGACACAGAATCCAAAGAAGGCTTCAGTCTCTGAGCCATCAGCAAAGAGCTGGATACGGGCCTCAAACTTGCGAACCATGAGATCATGACCCAGGCCAAAGTTGGATGCTTTACCGACTGAGCCACCAGGTGCCCCTGCCCATCCAGTATTAATTATCCTTTCCAATGGCTATAATATGTCCATTTTACTTTTGGGAATTACCTATTTGTACTAAAGGGCTGTCTACTTCGGATG
Source organism: Suricata suricatta (assembly GCF_006229205.1). Taxonomy (NCBI): domain Eukaryota; kingdom Metazoa; phylum Chordata; class Mammalia; order Carnivora; family Herpestidae; genus Suricata; species Suricata suricatta. Next base: position 145,846,272 of record NC_043700.1, on the reverse strand, counting down.
ACATGATACAGTGGAGAACAGGATTTAGAGTAAAACAATCCACACGTTCTATCCTCAGCCACAGATAATCGAGGAAATGTACTTGACTCAAGTTAGGCTGGTCACAGTTGAAGCTTCTGCTTGAAAGTCCAGAATTTCTGTCAATCTCTTCCTCTGGATATAAATCTCCAGGGTAATAGCCTAGTGGTGCTGGAATTAATTTAGCAACTAAGAGGGAAGATGGCTTGAGAATGAAGCCAAGATTGAAAAAGGAATAAGAACACAAAGAGTAAAGTGAGCCCTGATCATATCATTTGAGCCCTAGATTAAGCTACATCTGGACTATTCACCTTTTTGAGCCAATAAATTGCTTTTTTTCATTAAGTACATTTGGGAGTGCTTTTCTGCATTAGTTGCATAAAACTTTTAACTGAAACAGATTGACCCTTGTGTTTTGGTGAAAATAGTACAAAACAGAGATCATTCCTATGGGCTGATGAGGTAATCCACAAACTGGAGAAGCAAGCATTCTGACAGAGCCAGTAGTGATCCGAGGATACACGTATGGAAAAAACTGGGCTTTCAGATTGGCAACTGGTAATGATCACATTGCTTATTATGCTTAACTTTACTCCATTAGTACTTGGCCTTTTAATAGTTGCTACTTTTCATTTCATCCTTATGCAGTTATAGTACCTGTATTTCTTAGTTTTATGTATTTTGTCTGAAGTTACTTAAAATAGAAATTAAAGTCAGAATCTGTATTTTTCTTTCTGGATTTAACTTCACATCACTGAATGTTCAATAAATGCTGTTGACTGACTATGTCTTGTTGCATCTTAGAGATTTTTGAGCTTCAAGATTTTCCTATATTTCCATTATTTATTACACGACTCTTTTGACAATTATATATTACCCTAAAGTGCTTCTTTGGAAAAAAAATGGATCATAAATTGGGCAAATTAAATCAATTACCTTTATCTGTGATAACTTATAAAGATGGAGCTTAGGGGAAATGATAGAAAATAAATTTACCTATTAAGATGTTAATGCATTAAGTGGGAGTTAAAATAGTTTATTCCTAGGGTGACCATACATTCTAGTTTGCCTCTTACAGTAGTGAAATTATTAACAGTACTTTCTTCTCAATAAGTTTGAATGAAAAATCACATTGTCTTGTCATTATTCCAATTGTTCCCAGACATAGATGATGATCTGAATTCTGTGGGGACAGTATTTTTTTTAAATAGAGCATATTTTAAATACATAAAAAATAATGTAAACACAATAATATAACCCATATACCCACAAACAAAATTTGACAAATATTAACATTTTGCCATACATTCCTTAGTTATTTCTTTTTAAGAAAAAGCGATACCACAGTTAAGATTAAAGAATATTTTATCCTAATTCTATTGTCTTATCACCCAACCCAGAGGTAACCATTAAATTGTTGGCACATGTCCTAACTATGCATGGTAATTTGATTATGTATATATTAAAAGAGTTTATATTAATTTGCTTATAGTTTAGTATTGTTTATGTAAATTAGTAAAGCAAACAAAAACTACAATATACATTATTATGGGAACATTTTTAAAAACATGGCTCTCTGAATATCCCTATAGTGTATTAACTCAGAATGTTTTGGGGTTAGAATCAGGAATATATATTGACCCCAAAATGATTCTGCTATTCCAACAGCCCTGAGAAATTTGATTACTGTCATAGCCCACACTAATTTACAATGTTTATTTAGATTTAAAATTCTGGTTTGATGGGCTGGAGATTCAATATTGAATATGAGCAGTAAACATCTCAGGATGAAATCTGACGACCTAAATGGGTCAATTTTTCAGTGATCTTTTAAAATATAGCCTGATATATTTTACCTTTGTAATGTTAGTATGCTAGTTTCACATTGATTTCAAGGGTGAGAGAACTATGGAACTTATACTTATTATTTCAATTCTCAAATGAGTAGGCCAATTAAATTGTGTAGTAGTTAGCACAAGACACAAGATTAGCATAATTTTTAATATATTAAAATTAAATTTAAGGAACACTTACATGATTAAGAGACAATGCTCATACATAATTGGATTTCAGAAAAGGCCCAAAACATTTTGGAAACTATTAATGGGTTTAGAGACGAAATGTTGAGAATATGCTCTTAACATACTCAGTAAAGGATGGATGATAGGGAAAGCACCAACAATGGGCTTTCAGAGTAGAAATAATTCAAGACTCTGTAAACTTAACTAAATTGCAGATTCCTGGTATGCACTGAAAAGTATCTTATTTCAAAGAGTTCACTAAACTTATTGAAATTATTATGGTATTATATATTTGACTTCCTTAATCATTCAATGTTTGGTCTTTCTTTAACCCAAACCAACTCATCTGGTGTGCTATGATTATATGAGTGTTTATACAACTGTCCTTGAGCCCTTAAGCAAAGTGTGGATTCATTTCATACACTGGTACTAATGATAGAAAACAATTTAGAAGATAAGCTTTGAGACTCTGCCAGAAAATTTCAAGTGACATATTTTAAATATTTACATGTGTATTTACATGAGACTTCATTGACAGAACCTCACCACCATCCTTCATCAATCAGGCATCAATCAGAGTTAATTGGAAAGGCAGGGGCACATTCCCAAAATTTCATCAGAAGATTTAACAATGTCACTCTCTGTTTCTAAAAGTTACAGTGAATTTGGCACCTCATCTTTTTACTTAGTCTTTTGGAGTCTCAAGATAATAGAAAGGGAATAATGGAATGGATAGGATAATTTGGGAAGAAATTGTGTTTGCAACTGAGCTATCAAATAAATCACCCTCTAAGGAAGACAACAATAGAAAAGATTTTGGCTCTAGCAGTTGGATAAAGATAAGCATTCAAAATGAGACAACCAGGGCTAGGGGTAGATAATAGCTTGTCCATCAGGGGCAATGTTGCCAATTAATGCTAATAGAAGCATATAGAATTTCACAATATTGCTGCTAGCCATGCTTAGAATATTGTTAACATCAGTATGCCTATGCTTTATTAAACACCTAGAATGAAAAGGTAGGGAAAGATTGAATCAAAGCTTCTTTATTGAAGGCAAAAGAGATTTTAATGAGAATCACTCTAAAAAAAGTGTTTTAGAAGGAAAAAGAGATGGTTTCACATTTTTCTTTATTATATAGAGCATTCTCAATTGTGGACTGACAAAAGTTCTGACCTCATTAATCTAATTAAATATTACAAGCGCCTGGGTCTGTATGAGCACTGGAGATAATAGAAGTGTTAAGACAGTTAAGATCACTGCCAATTATGGTACTCCATGGTAAGCATACAAGATGCTATGGGAGCATGTAAGAAAGTTAGTTGATCCAGGCTTAAGGGTCAGGAAATGCTTCCCACTGAGAGACACCTAACTGAAATGAAAGAAAGGTTTTGAGTTAAGCTAAAAGGGTGGTGATGACACCTTTAAAGTTTCTTGTAAATTTAACAGCATGTGAAAAGTTCTGTAATAAGGATAATACGCTTAGATAACTAAAAGAAGTTTGCTTTGATAGAATTCTATCAGGATTCAAGTAGGAACATAACTGATAAATCATGCAATGGTAGATATTTGTATTTCACTATAGGAACTATGAGTAGATCCTGAGGGCCAGGCATGGTCAGGCTTGGGTTTTAGAGAGGTTGCTTTAGGGAAAATGGATTAGATAAAGGCACAATGGAAGCAAGGGGAGATTTCAGTGGTCCAGTTGAGTCCAGACAAGGGTAGTGGCAGGTAAGAGTGCTAGGAAGATTTGATAAATTTAAAAGATAGTACTGATAAACCTGGGTGATTAACTAGATGATGTCGATAATGAGGGAGCAAGAGAAACTAAGTAACATCCATGTTGAATACTTTTGTAGTAAGCGGGACTATAATATAGAGGTGCCCTTGAATGCAGTAGTAATTATCAGAGTAGAAGATGATTTGAAAAAATAAAAATTAAGGCAAATCTTTGTGATCAGAGTTAATTGTATGTACAATCTGATGTTCATAAGAGTTTCTTGGGCTGGGGTTACATTTCATGAGAACCACTAAGATTTAGATTTTAATTAGAATTGTAAAAGTGAATGAGATATCTCAATATATAACAAGAAAAAAAATGAAGGTTCAGCATAGGATTTCCCTGAGAAAAATGAACAGAAAAGCATTTCTAATAAGGGAAGAGCCCAGGGTTTGAGAATGAAGAGTAGAAGTTAGAAAATTCCAAAAGAATTGGGACAACTAGAGAGATTTGTTTGTTACGGGGTGAGGCTGCCACCGAATGGCATGGGGAAGGAGGGGCAGTTAGATACGGGGAGACATGGAGTTGCAACAGCCAGATCAGTTTATGTCTGTGATACAAAGATCACAGCAGGAAGCATGTTGAGCTTACATGAACCCATGTTTTATGGGGAGTACTTCCAGGGCATCTGGCTGACTCAGTTGAGCATCTGACTCTTAATTTTCGCTGAGGTCATGATCTCAAGGTCTTGAAATCAAGCTGCATGTCAGGCTGTGTGCTGCGGGGCCTGTTTAGATTCTCACTCTCCTCCTTTTTCCCTCTGCCCCTCTTCCCTGCTCCTGCACTCACTCTCTCATTCTCTCTCTCAAATAAATGAGATGGATGGATAATAAACAAACAAACAAACAAGCAAACAAACTTGCAATGGTTCCCTAGCAGATGAGTTTCATGTCCTCTTCCCCCTCAGGCGCTATATTTTAAGAAATGATGTAGAACTTTGACAAATACTAGAGCTAGAATTCTGGTGTAACAGAATCAACTTCATATTTTCATTGATGTGGTTTCAAAATTTCAAGAGTTACGGTCTGAGGAGTGTGTCTTTTTCATGGTAGAACATGATAGTAAAGCCATCAGGCATCAAATTTAGAAAATTACTCAGATCCATTTTTAAATATAAAGGGCTGAATGATTTTATCAGGGATTATAACTACAAAGATTTTGCTACTTTCCCTCTTTATTTATAATAATGCAAAACACAGATTCATATTTTTGTCCTTTACTCTTAGCATTTTTGCTAAAATTTAATGAAATACATGAATTTTAAAATCACCGTTCTTCAGTAACATGAATGTTTTAAAAAGTAAGAATAATCATCACCCAAGAATTGTTTTTGTTGTGCTGCTCTTTGAGAATCAGTGTAATAATAATAATGGAAAGTATAGGAGAATTTAAATTTTCCAGTGAAAGTTTTAGTTCCTAAAATACATTATGGTTGAAGATGAGATCTGCTTCAACATTAAAAAAGGAAGAAAAGCAAAATCTTCCAAATTGTTTTAAAATTATAATTCACACTTTGATCTTAATGTTTCCAGTTTATCTTTCGAAATGTGCATTGTTGTTGACAACAGACTGTACTGCCTATCATATTTTAAATCAAAGAAATAATTATTTCTATTATCTGAGAATTAGGCATGATTTTTCATTTCCTATAAGTATAAAATCTGGAGATAAAGATACCTGTGTTTTCAGATTAGTCTGCACAACAACAAGTTCTAGAACTGATCTGTGAAACTAATGAGATTCTGACTAACACTTTCACTGAAAATTAATATTTTGTTCTGTTCTTTAGAACAGACTGTAGTTTTATTTCCTTCAATATATTTAAATGAACTCTTATGTTCCTTGCAAGAGGTATTAATGGACTACATAAATGATTATATACTAATATTTAGACCCAACACATTTGTACCTCTTTTCTTGGTATATAAATTAGGACAGAAACCCACTCTGGCTAACCAAAGTAAAAACTCAGCGGCTTATTTTTTTTCTTATGTAAAGGTAGATGCAAGTCAAGCAGCCTTTCTTCATCTTAGGCTACACCACGAAGAACACATCGCACCTGGGGATCTTGCGCTAAGGAAGAAAGGAACACTAGTGGTAAACCACCGCAGCCAAGAAGGATCATTCCTTACTTCCGTTTATGGTCCAATGACCAGAAGAGGTTAAATAATTGCAACTTAATAACCAAAAGGCTGGGGAGGGCAGAGAAACACAAGAGATACTTACTGAGCACTAACTGCTTCCTCCACACTATGGAGTTCAGAGAACCAGAGGATTAGTTGAAGAATCCAGACCCCAGAAAACCTGAAGAAAAGGGATCTGGGAAAGTAGCCATCTCAGAGGAAGGCACTGAGTCCTTGCAGAGTGCATGTCTTTCTGCTTTCTGTCTTCTGACTCTTTTTGTTTGGATCATTCCTTCATGTAAGTGTAATTGTTTATTTTTGTATCTTTAAATTGATTTATAGGAACCTTTTATGTACTCTGGATGTGAGTCTTTTTAAAATTATGTATTGCCTATATACCTTTGCATTCTTTGGCTTATTAATAATTTAATTAATTTGATAAACTGACATTCTTAATTTTAACATAATCTGATTTGTCTTTTTTCCTGCTAGTCATATTATCTGTAATTTATTTAGAAACTATTCTTTCATGACAATATGATGATATTCTTTTATATTACTTCTCAGAAGCTTTATTTTCTTTTTATATTTATGTCTATAATATGCATGAAACATTTTTTGTAAGCTGTGAGTAAAGTCCAATTTTTCTTTTTCCTATTTAAGAATATCCGATTTCCCAGCATCATACATTGAAAAGATTATCCTATCTTCATTGATCTACAGTGTAGGTTTTATAAAAAATCGAGTGTTCTTTTAAATATGCACAGGGCCCTTGTTCTGTGCTATTTTCTTCTATCAATCTATTTTTCTATCTTCATTACCACACACAGTTGTCCAGCTTTACAAGTCTTAAAATCCGGGGAGGCAAGTTTTACTACTTGTTTGTCTTCTTCAGGGGTTTTCTGCCTGTTATTGGCCCTTACATTTTCTATTTAAACATGAGATTCAGCTTGTCCTATTCCACACACACACCCTCTACACTCACCCCCCGACACACACTCAGGATTATTGGGAATGCATTGAATCTGTAGAACCTAGTTAGAAATGGACACCTTTAAAAAGTAAATCTATAAATACATGAACATGGTATATCCTCTTATTTTATGGTCTTTTATTTCTGCCAGTAGTTTTATCATTTTCTTAATAGACATCTTGCACATCTTATGTTACATTTCATCTTAGATATTTGACATTTTATGTTATTTAAATCTTTTGGGGTAAAGAATTTTTGCTGTACTGAAATTATATAAATCAGGTTTTTAATTGAGATACAATTGATGTAGAGCATTATTAGCTTCAGGAGTACATGATTAGATACTTACATATAGATTGTGAATTGATCGCAGTGAGTCTAATTGACATCCTTTACTGAGAACTCTTGAGTTCTACTCTTAGCAACTTTCAAATATACAATAGAGTATGATTAACTATAGTCCTAGTCCTATACGTTACATCTCTAAGACCGAGTTATTATGTAACTAGAAGTTTTTACTTTTGACCAACTTCACCCATTTTGCTCACCACCCTTCATATCGTGCCACTGAAAATCACCTATTCTTTATATAGTATCTGAGTTTTCTTTTTTGTTTTTTAAGTTTCCTCATATAAATGAAATCATAGGACATTTGTTTTTTTCTCTGACTTATTTCACTTACCAAATATCATTAAGTTCACTCCATGTTGAAGCAAATGACAAGATTTCCTTATTTTATATGGCTGAACAAGACTCGATTATATGTACATATGCATATACACATGTGCACATACATACCTCACATCTTCTATATCCAACTCTCTGTGGACACTTAAGTTGCTTCCATGTCTTTGCTACTGTAAATAATGTGATGAACATGGGGGTACAGATATCTTTTTGAGTTAGTGTTTTCATTTCCTTCTAATAAATACCCAGAAGTGAAATTGTTGGATCATGTTACAGTTCAACTTTTAATTTTTTGATGAACTCTGTACTGTTTTCCATAATGGCTGCATCAATTTGCATTCCTACCAACAGTGCATAAGGGTTTCCTTTTTCCACATTCTCATTGAAACTTGAAATTTCTTGGGTTTTTTGGTTTTTTTTTTTTTTATGATGGCCATTCTAACAGTTGTGAATGGATGTCTCATTGTAGTTTTGATTTGCATTTCCCTGATGATTAGTGATATTGAGCACATTTTCATGTACATATTGGCCAACTATATGGTCTTCTTTGGAAAAATGTCTATTCAGATCCTCTGCCAATTTTTAACTGGATTTTTTTGCTATTCAGTTATATGGGTTCTTTATGTATTTTAGATACTAGTATTTTAGCAGATACATGATTTGCATGTTTTCTCTCATTCTGTAGGTTGCCTTTTCATTTCATTGATAGTTTCCTTTGCTGTGCAGGTGCTTTTCAATTTGATGTAGTTCCACTTGTTTATTTTTTCTTTTATTGTATTTTTGGTGTCAAATCCAAAAACATTATCATCAACACCAATGTCAAGGAGCTTCAGTTTATATTTTATCCTAGGTAATTTATAGTTTCAGGATACTATTTAAATCTTTTAAAAATTATTTTTTATATTTTGCTGTTATATAGAAATACAATTGATTTTATATTGTATTTTAATATGTCCTACAGACTTGCTAAATCCTCTTAATAATAATAACAGTTTATTTGAACTTTTATTTCTAGATTTTCAATGTCCCCTGTTTTTAGTTTGCTAATCTTTTAAGTGTGTGTATGTATTTAGAGAGAATGTGCAAGGTAGGAGTGATGGGGACAGAGGATCTGAAGTGGGTTCTGTGCAGACAGCAGACAGCTCAATGCGGAGCTTGAACTCATGAACCTCAAGATCATGACCTGAGAAGTCGGAGACTTAAGTGATTGAGCCACTCAGGTGCCCGATGCTAATACTTTGTTTAGAAATTTTTCTTTGGGTTGTGATTGACCTATATCTTTTATTTCTTTTACTGTTCCTCTCACTTAAAAAAAATTTTTTTAACTTGAAATATGCCAACCTTATAAAATATCTTATTCTAATCTTTAAAATAGAATATGTATTGGCATTATATCTTTCTTAAATGTTTGGTAACGTTTATCAGAGAATCTCTCTTAGCCCAGATTTTCTCATTTGGTTTTAAATTATAGATCAAGTGTCTTCCATAGTTAAATAATTCATGTTTTCTACATCTTTTGTGTCAGCTTTGATAAGTTATGAACTTTCCATGAACTTAATATATAGTCATTTGAAATCAATTTAATTATAAAATCGCTTATAACTCTCTCATTATCTTTCTAATGACCACAGGATCTGTAGTGAGGGCTTTTTAAAGCCAATCCTGAATATTTGTAGTTTCTGTTTTTTTTCTTGTCCTTCACCTTCACTAGAGGTTTGTGGATTTTATGTTTGCTGGCTTTTTTTTTTTCAGATAAGCTCCTTTTGACTTTGTGAATCTTTTAATATATACTATCATATATAATATATATACTATTTTGTTAATTTCTTCTGTTTTTTTTTTTTTACTTAGTGTCAGTCTATTTAATTCTTCATTTTCTAATTTTGAGTTGGATGTTTAACTCATGTTTTCCTCTTAATACATATGCATGAATGGTATCTTTTTTTCTGCTATGTGCTGCTTTAGTTCATCTTCCAATTTTGATATGTAGCATTTTAATTTAAAACATTTTTAATGTTTATTTATACTTGATAGACAGAAGAAGAGAGAGAGAGAGAGAGAGAGAGAAAATGCGAGCTGGGGAGGGGCAGAGAGAGGGAGACAGATTCTGAAGCAGGCTGTAGGGGACGAGCTGTCAGGGCAGAACCTGACACAGCACGCAAATCCACGAACCCACGGGATCATGACCTAAGCTGAAGTTGGACACTTAACCTACTGAGCCACCCAGGCACCTCTTTTAATTTTTAATAACATCAAAATATGTTTAAAATTTTCTATTAGGATTTCCCAACATTTGAATATATTTTGGTTAGTTTTTGTTACTGATTTCTAGTAAAAATTTATTATGGTCAGAAAATGAACTGTTTCAATTCTTTGGTATGTTTTGAGACTTGATTTATAGGCCAGTACACATTCATTCATTCATTAATTTATTCATTCATTTTTTCACTTCTTTAAAGTTTATTCACCTATTTTGAGAGAGAGAATATGAGCAGGGCAGGAGCGGAGAGAGAGAGGGACAGACAGAACCCCAAGTAGGGCTGCTCTGCCAGCTTAGAGCCCAATGCAAGACTTGAATTCAGGGGCTGTGAGATCATGACCTGAGCCAAAACTAAGAGATGGATGCTTAATATTCATCCTTCCCCCAGTCCTTCTGGTAAGTACTCGGGGAACATTGAAAACCTCCACTGTCATCCGAGATTTTCCATTTATCCTGGTACTTAGGCCAGTGTTTGCTTTTCAGTATTCAAGGCCAGTTATTAGGTTTAAGAAATTTAAATGTTTATGTGGTTCTGGTGAATTAAACTCTTACCATTATGAAAAGATCCTCCTGATTTCTAATAATGTGCTTGCCTTAATTCTGATGTTTATTGATATTAATATATCTAGGCCCACCATCTGTTGCTCCCTAATAAATGTTTTTTTCTAGCATTTAATGTAAAAATCTGTATCTTTTATGTTTAAATTATTAATATTTAAATATTTTTCTATCAATAATAGGGATTTAAAAATTAATACAACTGACATTTAAAAAAATAAAACATTTAGTTCTTATATTAAAAGTAATTTTTGATACTAGCCTATACAGTTTTTTTAAATCACAGTGTGTTTTCATTTGTTCTGTCTTTGCTGTTTCTTATTTCTCTTCTTCCTTTTTTTTTAATCATTGTATTTTTTTACCCCTCCTGGATTAGCTTAAAGTTATACAGTCAATTTCTCTTTAGTTGTTATTACCGATATTACCATATGCTCTTCTGACTTATCAAAGCCTAAGGCTGATAAACTAATATCCTCTTCCAGATAATATAAGGACTGGAGAGCAGTTTAACTTCCATTAAACCCCGCCAGACATGACTGTACTATATTTACTATACTCTCTCTCTCTCACAGATTGTTTTTCTGCCTGAAAAACTTCCTTTGATATTTGGGTCTGCTGGTAGTAAATTCACCAAACTGGTTTTTGTTTTCAAATTGTGTTTTGTTTTCAAATGTCTTCATACAGCCTCAACCTTGAAAAGTATTTTCCCCAGATACTGAATTATAAGTTGGTAGTTATTTTCTTTCAGCCACTTGAAGATACCATTTTATTACCTCTGGTTTCCACTCTTGTTCTTGAGATGTCAGCTAAATATCTAATTGTTCCTATTTTGGAGGTAATCTTTTGTTTTTTTTCATAATTGCTTCTATTATTTTGGATTTTTTTCCCCTTTTTTCTGCCCTTGTAGTTTTACTATGATGTGGTAGGTGTGGATATCTTTTCATTTACCTGCTTGTGAAAAAATAGATTTGCCATCCGTAATCTCATCAAAGGTTGCATATATATATACTTTACGCTCCTTCTGAGATTCTAATTAAATCCATGCTATAGCTTTTATCTTAATCCTGTGTCCTTCTTTCCTTTGTATTTCTGGGGGTTTTGTGGTGCTTTGTGATTCATTTTAGTTTATTTCTTATTTTTACCCTTAAATTAACTAAGCCTTCTCAGTTGTTTCAGTCTATTGACAGCAGCACTTATCATACTATTCTAGAAATTCTATTTGATATTTTTCAGATCCATTCAATCAGTTTATATAATTGCCAATTTAAGTATTCAAGTTTGACATTACTTTTTATTTTTAAACATAACAAGCATAGCTGTGTTACAGTCTAGTTACGATTAACTCCGATGTTTACAGTTTTTCTGTCTCTTGTGTCTTCTCTGCAAACATACACTACCTAGTTGGGAGAAAACCATATTTATAGTAACTATTTGATGATGAGATATTGTTTTCTTCCTTCAAGGATTATGCTAGACACATGAGGACACTAGTATTTCAGTTTCTTTTTAATCTGATTTCAGATTTCAAGATTTTCTAGTCTATCCAGATGATTTGAATGCTAGGTACAAGAGAGATAGTTTAACTCCAGTTAATCTTCTAGGGTATAACCATTTCATATCCACTTACAGTAGTGGGAATGATTTAATAGCTCCCCATCTCAGCAAGCACTGGAGACTGAGCAGATCAATATTTTTGTTCTCCTAATCCTGTGTGGCTGTAAACTTTTCAGTTCAGCCTCCTGATCTCATGTTCTGGAAAAGCAAAGGACCCTAGAGCAAAAGCAACCTGAGTATAGGTTTACTACCTTTCTCTGGATTCCTAAGAAATCCATTTCACTCAGCCTGCTAATTCTTATGAACTTATTCTTATCTAGTAAAACTAATAATTTTTGTTTTATTTTTTTATTTTTTTTTACATTTTTTAAAAATAGTTTATTGTCAAATTGGCTTACATACAACACCCAGTGCTCTTCCCCATAATAATTTTTGTTTTAAATTTGTCCTACTTGTAAAGTTACTTTTAGCAGGAAGGTTGGTAAAACTTACCTAGATAATTATTAATGAAAGTGGAATTTATCTGGATTTTTTTTAAGTTTTATTTATTTTTGGTACAGAGACAGAGCATGAGGGGGGGAGGGGTAGAGAGAGAGGGAGACTCAGAATCAGAAGCAGGCTCCAGACTCTGAGTTGTCAGCGCAGAGCCCGACTAAGCCATGAGTCTCGAACCCATGAACGTGAGATCATGACCTGAGCTGAAGCTGGAGGCTTTAACCAACTGAGCCACCCACATGACCCTCTGGAAATTTTAATTTTTCCTTTTGCCAAAGGATCAGGTACTATAGGGACCCAATGATATCTAGAGATCTTAGCTATAGTTTATAACCTTATAAGGACTGAGGTCCTTAAATTCTGCCTCCATAGTCCAATAAAATCTATCTTCAGGAAAACCATTAAGTCAAGATCACTGTCTGTAGCACCTAAGACTATATGATAATTTCAGTACTTAAATGTATGTGCTATAAGATAGAATGCTAGGGAGTTTGTATGTATAGGAAGGAAGTCATAATCAGTTTGATTAGAGTGAATGATCACTAAGATATCTCATAATATCATTACTGCCATTGCTTTCATAAAAGTATGTATGGGGGTGATAAAAATAGTTTCCGTATGGAATGTTCATATATCAGGCACTTTGGTAGCCTGATCATACACACTATTTTAATCCTTAGGTGTAGGTATTATCTGTTCAAATGGGTAGCCTGGAGTTTAGAATTTTAAGTGACTTGCCCAGGTCCAAAATAAGAATGGAGTTTTTCACTTCTCATCCTGACCAAAGCCATCCATGGGGAAACTTTACTATTCTTTGAAGCTAAAAGTTCAATGTTTGGGTGGTGAGAATACTGTTTTACTCTTATATGACAGTGATGGGAGATGGAGGAAAATGGGAGAGGCTCAGCCAATTGGTGCTAATAAAATAAATGATTAGAAGTGCATACTCTTAGGGCTGGTTTGTAGATATATTCTTTATTACTAAGCCAAGTCTTCCATCTCATCTGTGACCATATGTTCCATTTTTTGTAAATTTTCTCACTCTCCTTAACTTGCCTTCAATAGTGTTTTTACCTGCATTGCTCCCAGAGTTGAAGTTTTCTTGGTCCTGCATCCAACTAGAGACAAGCAGTCATATCTAGTTTGCTTATGACAATTTAGAACTGTCCTTATTTAGCCTGAAGCTTGGGGCTCAAAACTGGCAGGGGTGTGAGGGGTTAGTATCAACAAACAATAGAAGTATTAGAGTAGTCCTGAGTAATAACTTTCCATCCTTTTTCCCTTTGGCTACTATAGGTGACGGTGGGCCTTAGCAGCTAGGATGAGTTCTTATCTATCTTCATTCTCTTTGACAGCATAATATGTGTTTCTCAAGGCTGTATGGCACCTGTATTACTAAAAGTTGATTTCATGCCACGAGGTAAATATTGTGAACAAAAGTAAAGTGTTATTCGTTTCATATATTTTATTTAAAGAAATGTAATTATAATTCTTAGTGCTGCCAAAATAAGTTTGCAAAGTTTACGCTCACCGTCATAAACTTAGACTTTTTTTTTAAGACTTCTGGACCCAATTGCAATGGTTGTCTCAAGGTGGGAGGGTGTTGTAAGAGTGTACCAGAGTCTACTTTCAGGTGGCTATATGCATTATATAAGTTGTTATTATATATTTCTATTAATAGTCGTGATTTTTATGATTCAGCCCTTTGAAATTAAGCATTTATTTTAAAGGTTACACCTCTATCACACCATCAACTATAACAAAATGTATGGAAAAAGAAAACAATATAAAGTGAGAACAGTGCAATATTTATCTTACACATTCATAAGTTCTACAGAGAAATCTCTGAAGACTACATCCTTGTAGCTTTGTCCATGAAACAGTTTTACCCTGTCATCCTGCAGGTTTATTTCTTGTACAGCTTCACAGTTCAAGGAAGGATAACTTCTTTGGTAAACATCCTCTAGCAGTTGATGTTTGGGGGAATAACAAACTTAAATCTTACATATTTATTTTCCTCCAGGAAGCTAGTACATATTTTCATAACAACCTGCCTTCCTTTGGCATTAAGTCTTTGTTTATACGATTCCCCAACAGTTTATATTAATAGCTGCTAAAATGTGACTATATTAAGCTCTTTGTATCAAATTGTGGGTTACCCTCCAGTTTTACTATTATTTGTATTTTTATGCATACTAGGAAGACTAGTCTCAAGCATACCATTGGCCGATGTTCCTAATTTCATTACTGGTATGTTTTATAAATGTTTCAAGGAAAATACACCAGCTAGTTAGGTGTTGGTCCTCTCAGCCCAAGCTGTGAAACCAATTGGTTGGTTTCAACTAGCTATCAGATGGTTTGGTTTCATAAATCTTGCATGGCAGTAGTATTAAAACCTCTAAGAATTTGTATGTATAGTCCCACTCTGGGTAGAAAAATCCTCCCTGTACTCATCCCCAATAGTTCCTCAAAACCTGTGGTTGAAAGAGAGCTGAGTAAAGCCCATCTTCATCTTCGCTGACGTAAAGGAATACGTCTACCCAGTATATCCAGTGTATTCAGAACTCTAAGGAGTTACTTTGCTTTGGGTTTAAGACTTCTAATTTAAATGGATGGTAACTAAAGCAGAAAAAAAGTGTGGAAGTCTTGTCTTCATAATCTGGTTTTAACATCAAGCAACCTTCGGGCACACCTCTAACATTACCATCAACCAAAAAATAGAAAAGGGAGAGAGAAACTATGTGTATATTTTATATATTACCATGATTTGTGCTGATTATATGCATATAAATGCAATCAATATATATGTAAATATATGTGAATCTTTTAAGTGAATCAATGGATGTGTTACTTTGTTTCAGTAAAGACACTGAATTTGGAACAGTGACTGCAAAAGCCTCTCTACTTCCCTTTGGCCCAAAAGGCAAATTAAATGTGGGACATAATAGCTATTTCCACCTATGCACCTTTCAATTCTGATGTGGGCCTTAATCTTTCCATTTCTCCCAGAAATGGGGTATTGCTTTTGCTTTAATACTTTGGCTTAGACATAGGGTTTCAAAAGGTTTCACTTGCCCTTTTAAAATAACCTTTTATGTCATGGGTTAGGGACCCAATGTCATGACATTGTCACCCTTCTATGATCACTATGAGAACATCTCAGACCAAACTCCATTTATTATTTGACCCTCATAAATTCCAACTTTCATTTCCAGTTCACCAAAATATCCTATGTGGCCAGAAATTAGTTGTTAGTTTAGAGTCTGGTAGTAGACTGAATAAAGGACCTCCCAAAGGTACCTGTATCCTACCTCTGGAATTTGTGCATATTTTATGGAATTAAGGTTGTAGATGGCATAAAGATTTCTGATTACCTGACTTTGGGATGGGAAGATTATACCAGATTATCCATGTTGCCCAATAGAATCACAAGTGCCAGAGTCCAGCTCCAGCTGGTCCAGGGATGGATGGTGTTGGCAAAAGGTAGTGAGAGAGCCTCGAGTTCCTTTCTGATCACCAGGCAGGCATCTCTGCACTGACCAGAGAGTCAGATTTATTTATGAAAAAAAATGTATGGGGGCAGCACAGAAGTGGCATTTGCCTTAGACATCGATTTCTGATGACAGATTCTTTGGTATGTAAGAATTTCCAAGAACATAGATTGGTAGAAGACTCATGCATAATCTTTATCAATACTGATTGATGTAGGTGACTTAGATGCTTATCATGTGGGAAAGGAATGTATCTTTAGCATTCAAATACAAGGCAATGTTTTTAGCATAGCAAAGGCAAAAGTTAGTTCTTTGTGAGCAGGGGTCAATAGCCTGTTTTCTTGAGGGAAAGAAAAACAGGTTTCTCAGGAAATGTAATATTTGCTCCCATAAACACAAAAGAAGAAATTCCTATAATAGGTTCCTTCACAAGGTACAACTAGCATATTTTAAGCATAAGAGGATAAGTCACTCCTGATACCAGTCAACAAGGTGTCTTGTAGGTCAGTGCTCAAGCAAAAATAACTGAGTGGGGGTAGACATCAGTCACCATATGGCAGTGGGAGCCTTGCAAACCTTACCTCACAAGGAGTTTTTCTCAATTTAGTGAGTTCATAAAATGGCTTCCAGCACATAAGGGTTCTTATAATGGAAGAGATGCACATGATTATGTCAAAGTGATGTGATACAAAAAAGTCTCGACCAGTAATTATTGGTTTTGGAGATAGAAGTGGGCCAGGAGCCAAGAAATATGGGCAACTTGTAGAAGCAGAAATGGGAAAAAATCATATTCTCCACTGGAGCCTCCAGAAAGGAATGAGCCAAGTAACATCTATTTCAGACTTATGACTTCTAGAACTATAATTGTGTGTTGTGTGTGTATACTGTAAATTTGTGTAATTTGTTACAGCAGCAGTAGAAAACTAATTCTGAGACTATGCCAAATAAATCTTGAAAAGTCTGGACATTTCTCTTTCCTTAATGCATAAACACCTTGCTTAATAGCAGCAAGTTCCTGAAGCCATAGGGCTTCAACATATGACTCTGGGAGAGTACAAACATTCAGGCCATAACACAGCTTCTCTAGAGACAGGATTAAGGGCTGTCTGAGTGTGTTGCTCATAATAAATCTACTGTATCACTAAATCTTTGGAATCTTCAAATAATTTTGAGGAGTTCAATTCCATTTATAACAGATTTTTCAAAAATATCAGCTAACCTTTCTTTTTTCAAAAAATTTTTAAATGTTTATGTATGAGAGACAGAGTAAGAACAGGAGAGGGGCAGAGAGAGAGAGAGGAAGACACAGAATCCTAGGCAGGCTTCAGGCTCTGAGCTGTCAGCACAGAGCCCAATGCAAGGCTTGAACTGTGAGATCATGACCTGAGCCGAAGTCAGACACTTCACCGACTGAACCACCCAGACACTCCTATCAGCTAACCTTTCAAATGAGAGATAGAATCCTACTTTTTGAGCTTGTATAGTAAACTTAGCCTGCCTCTTCGAGTTTTTTGAACTTTTTGTGTTTCTCTTAGTCATCTGTCACAATAGGCCCTTGGTCTGCCAAAATTTCCTTCAAGTCATTTTTCCTATGTGCCTACACACTTAATAAAATTAACTCTTTCTTGTATACCTCTGGTTACTAGTCACATCTTCTAATGTCAACTGGACCCTAATTATCTTCAAAATGATTCAAGTTTCCTCAACCACTTTTGTTCTTGATTGTCATCTTGGTCAGTTTTTTTCTTTGGAGACAACTGAACTCCAGTGCAGCCAGTTTTGCAGAGAGGGATTGATTAGAAAGGGGTTACCTGAGAAACTTTCTAGAAGGATCAGGGAACCAAGGTCTCAGGGTGCAAGAGCACTGTAAGCATCAGAAAGCATCCAACTGTCATGTGATTATTCAAACAAAAACTTTGTTGTCGCTTCTCATTTCGAGGGACTCATAAAGGAGAGGGGAAATGTAAAGGTTGAAACGACTTTTTCTGTTTGGCTTTGCTGAGCTTGAGCCTGTAAGATTGCATCTTTCAACCAAGTTGGGAAATGTTCATCTATTTTATCTCCAATTTCCATGTGTTTGTACATTTTGGTGTTCCACAGCTTGCTGAAGCTCTGTTCATTTTTAAAAAAATCTTTCTCTCTTCATAAGATTAGATATTTGGTGTAGATCTATATTTAAATGTTTTGTCACTTTGTCCTTTCCATTCTGATTCACCTCCATCTAATGAACCTAATTACGTACTTATTGTATTTTCACTTTAAGACGTTCCCCTTTTTTGGTTTGTGTATCTCTACTCCAATTTGTTACCTTTTTAATTCATTTTCAGCATGTTTTCCTTTACCTTTTTGATTATATTCCTAACAGCTTTCTTACGATCCTATCTACTATTTAAAATACCTAACTCACCTCATGTTTTGTTCCTTTTAATTGTTTTTTTCCTTGACTGGGTTGTATTTTCGTGATGGTTCAAATGATGAATAATTGTGTACGGTAACCTGGGCCTTAAACTTTTGTTGGGGAGACATGGAATTTTGTTATAGTGCTGCTGTTCTTTTATCGGGAAATTGATTGGACTCCAACTGGGAACTCTGTTTACTCGGACACAGATCCAAATGCGGTTTCTTACTTTTATCTTCAGCTGGGCTGCTTTGGGCGCACACAGGGTTCAGAGTTTGTGCAGAGATTTAGAGTTTGTATATAGAATCTGTACCTAGACTCTAGCTTTGCTTTTTTGGGGGGTTCCTCCTCCTTTTGTTCCAGTTGCTGTTTGTCCAAAACTCTTGCATCTTAAAAATTTTTTTAGCTCAGAAAAACGGTAGGTTTTCTATCAGCAATATTACTATCCTGATGATATTGATCAAAGCTTTCCATCAGGATAATGCCTTAAAAATGGAAATTTATCTTGTGCATCTTTTTTACTGTGTTGACTCACATCCAAAATCTATCTACTTGATACACTCACTAGCGTCTTTGGGTGATTCTTTTGGTTTTTTCTTTGTTGTTTTGTCCTATATTTTGACCGGAATTTATAATTGTCATCTTTAGGAACTTTTGTCCAATTGGAAAATTATTGGTCATAAAAATGTCTAAACCTGCCTTTTTTTTTAAAGTGTGAATGCAGGCCCATTGCCTAGTGTTTGAAACATAGCCACACGTTTTTTCCCCCCCCAAATTTACTGACTGTTTTCCTTCTAGGAGGGCAGAATAGAGTAATTTGGACAAAGGCCATATGGAATGGTCACAAACCTGAAAGTATTTACCATCTAGCTCTTTACAGAAATAGTTTGCTGACTTTTCTCTTAAGCTATTATTTAGAACTTGTAGTTCTTTGAGGGGATGGGTAGAAGAGGGGTTTTAGCATGGTGATTATCTGGTTTCTACACCTATCCTAATTAAAAGTTACAAATGTCAGTGTCAGTTGGGTAAAAGTTACACAGGCTTCAGGGGAGAGGAGACCAAAAAGGTCATTAATATGTACCAAGCACTATAATGATATTGATTGGCTCTGAGAGCACAGAGCATTGCTGCACAGAGCAACAATTGAGTTCAAGGTGATGGCCATGCCCTATCTGAATGTTTTTGTTACTACAGGTACAATTCTAATATATTGTTTTGAGACACACGAAATGTATGTGACATTAAAATCATTAAAATCTCTTCATTAAAAATTCATGGCTAAAAAAGGAAGGAAAGAAAGCTTGGACAGAAAATTCTAAACTATGTTGGAAAATATTCCAAATGTAATTACGGTTAAAAACTCAAGAGGGAGGCCATTTCTTTTTTGTTTGAGTTTAATTTCCTGCTAATTGAGGCAGTTGAGGTTGAAGTAACAAAACCAAAGCAGAATATGGTTTTAAAATGTGCAATGTCACTCGCTAGTATTCAGCACCTAGCAGGCTGAATGGAGGGCCCAATGTAGACAACTTACACATCAACACCATTTGTATGATTTTTATAAACTTCGAGAAGACAACATGCTTGTAAAGTTCCTGTGCTTGGTACATGACAGACACTTAATAATTACAGCAGTATTTTTTAAATGTAATTATTTTTATTTACCTACAAAACCATGAAGAAATTGCTACGATTTTCACTACTTCTGCTATGAGATGGCCTCACTTGTAAGACGTATCATGTTAGACAGAGTCTGACAGTGTGTGGTGTATATTAGGTATGCTTTCTACCTCTCTGGTGTTTGTCCTTCCTATTTCACCCCTGGAAAAATATTTCTGAAGCCCTAATTTGTTTATTAATTTACTTGATCTTGACCCCACAAAGAATTCTCAGAAAGAGAATTATACATTGTGCATGTGTATGCAACAGACTCCTGATTCTGCAATTAGAAATGCTTTTAGGGGAATGATGGTAAATACTAATGCTTTGTGAAAGTCCCACAGCTTTTAGAAGACAGATGGATTTTTTTATGCTACCAAAAGAGCTAATGTGTGTGTCAGTGACATTCTTCAAACAAGTGTACAATGTTTCTGAGGCTGCTAAATTTGAAATAAGAGATGATAGGTAGCACTCATCATGTAATTAAGTTATGCTTACAAGCTACTGGGTAATAAAATATAGTTTAGGCGATCAATCAGTTTTACAGCTTATTTTTAATATCTCCAGATATTTGTGGGAATTGATTGCTATTATTTCATTAGGTAACATCATTGCATTATTTTAAGGTTGATATCATTAGCCACAAGCACATTTAAAAATACAAGAACGAAATGTTAAAAGGTGACCTTCCATCTTAGAACACAGATAAATAGTAAACGGGCTCTATAACCTCCAGCACTGATGTTTCAGGGTAATTTAATAACAGAACCCTTAACTAAAATACTCAGTGTGGTACTATATATCACATTTAGAGGCATTTGCAGACCTATAAGGGTAATTAGTTACTGTGACTTTTCCAATCCCACCATATTAAATTCAATGAATCTATCATTGATTGAAAGATACTTGGTTTTATTAGACATTTTCTAGGCACTTGCAGTCATTAACAACACTTGTACATTCATAGTTGTAGCCTGGAGAGACAGTAGCTGAGACATCATATTAAGTTTTTATGAAGGTTGCCTGTTGCTCAAAGTCAAGTGTGTGTGTGTGTGTGTGTGTGTGTGTGTGTGAGAGAGAGAGAGAGAGAGAGAGAGGATATTTTGCTAAGATCTGTTTTAAGTTTAAAAATATAGACCTCCTTCGACTCACCATGCAGGTTTTTCAGATAGCCTGTTATCTCCAAGAAGGCAGAAACTAGATTTTGGTGCTAATGCTACACATGATACTTTGCACAGCATTCTGTTCTTATAGATATTAATTCTGATTCCAAAGGAATACCGATTGATATTAAAACTACCACAAAGTATAGAAGGGAACTACATGGAACAGGACTTTATCTCAATTATTCTAAATGGCACTCCTCAATGACATTTGGGCAGTGTGTCTCCGTCATTAAGAACTACGGTTTTGCAGTGAGAGATACATGAGCCTGAGTCCAGCTATTCTCGGCTTCTTTGCTGAAATGGCTGAGATTTGCTGATAGTGGGCAAGACAATCATGTTCTCTAACTCTTATATTTATTATTGATTAGTGGGAAAAGTAAAAATACCTGTTGTATTGGTTTATGTGAATTATTATTTTATGTATTTGTTTCATGATGTCCAAAAAAGCAATTACATTACTGAAAACGTGCTACGTCTCTAAGAAGCTCGGAGAATGCACAGTGCCCCACCTGCCATGTGACACAGAGAGAGGACTAAGGAAATAGCATCTGCTGCTACTAGGTGCCTACCAAGTAGCCATTTCTTCTTTGATTTTGGCAGACAGAATTCAGATTTCATTCACATTTGGGAGAATAGAGGTACTCTGCCTGGGCATGGCTAGGGCTTGATCTTGTCAATGATACGATTACTGCTTTAGGATTCATCATATGATTCTGTTCGGACTAAAAAATCCTAACGGTAATGTGCTGAGAGACGTTGGGAAATCGTTTTCTGTGTGATTGAAGAGACGCAGAAGGAGTACATAATTCGCTCCCACATTTGCCTTTGAGCTCAGTTATGTAGGACTGTGAGGCTTGCCTCAGCCTCGGTGATCGTGAGGGAGGGGTTGGGAGAAGCATAAGTAATGGAAAAGCCTGGCAAGGGTGAGCTGTGGAATTAAACTCTGAACTCTTTCCATTAAAGATTTATTGAACAACCATATGTGTAAGCCACTGATAGCAGATATGCTGTTACCTGAACAAAAAGCATTTTAAGTTTGCTGTTAGAGTGAAAATGTATGATTATATTAAACTGTTTCTTTGGGAGATCCCAAATGAGGAAAGGAAAAAATATCCCCAATGCTTAAATCTAACAATTGATATATTTTACTGATACATTGATTCAATACATGTTCCTTAAACTCCAAAGTGAAGCAAAAATTTGTAAATGCTAGCTAGGGGGTTATTAAATGAATTAAGATAGTTAATGAACAACAGCACTTTGTACTGAAATCCCAGACCTAGAATTAGGTACACCAGAGCAAGCCGAGTGAGCTTTATGGCCTTCAGGACAATACTCACTTTCTCTGATGTGTCTATGAAAAATGAGGATAATGATCCCTACCCCTAGTATTGTATCAAATTTGGTGATTAATAATATCATTCATTATTAAGCACTATCCCTAATCTCAATAATAGTTAAATGGATGAGCAAATGGTATATTTTCTCATGGTAATAATAATGATCTATTTGGTAATAATAATGATCTATTTGCCTAAAGTTTGGTTCTCCTAAAAGAGTGGAACAAAATTCATTTCAGAAAATATCACTTAAAATACCAGTTATTAGAAATTTAAATAAAGTTGAAATGTTTATGAACCTAGGGCCCTTCAGAAGATGCCATCTATGCTCTACTCATTATCTTGTGGATTTTCTCCTCGGCATCATATTGCAGCATAGTTACATATCTTTTGCTTTAACATTTTAGGCCAAAATGAGATTTATGTGTATTCACTTCTTTTGTTTGAAAAGAGCTGTCTAGAATAATCAAGTAAAATTTCCTCACTTTAGGGAAGTCAAGTAAGGAGGGCTTTTCATACAAGTTGTAGTTAATTTACACAAAGTGTGTGTGTGTGTGTGTGTGTACTTGCATGAGGCAGGGTGGGTGGGGTAACAGAGTTGTAGGGCTTATAGGGAAGTCAGGAGACCGTCTTCTATCATAGGGGAGAGCTGCTGCCCACAAATCATCACCACATGCGAATGTGGAACCCTCTGCTTTTCTCTACCAAGGTAACCATGGTCCTGTATCTATATTTGACACTCTCTTGCTTTCCTTTCCAATAGTTTGATCTCATGTATAGTTTTTTAAAGGAGTCTGCCAGTTTCACTGACATAAAATTAAATGCATATACTAATGACTATAGGAGTATCAATATATTCTTTCTCAAGCAGAGAATTTTCAGAAACAGAAAGCTCCCTTCTATATTTTCACCTATATGTTACTAGCATACATATGAAAATCAAAAAGGGAAAAATTACAAGCATCTAAATAACTGGGAAGCCTATTGAATATAACCCCAAAATAAGATATATGCTCAAATCACTTAAACAGTTATTAACAATTATAATTAGGTTACCGTTTATTGAGCACCTACTATGTGCTTCATAATGTTCTAAGCACTTTATGTGCATTAAGCTGTTTAAATCCATTATGTTACTGTTATTCCTTTTGTATGGAAAAGGGAACTGGGGCACAGAAGAGTTTATTAACTTGCTTAAGCGTGCTCAGCTACCGAGTGGCAGGTCCGCTGTGACTGGGATATGACTGAGGAATCAGCTAGAGCTGCTATGCTCTTAACTCTCACACATTACTTGGAGGAGGTCAGGTTTACATTAGTAATCATTGGTGAGGGCTAATGATCAGTCTTTAAATGCTTAAGGATTCTGAGAAATAAAGAAATCAATAAGGCTTTGAATACATATTGGTGGTTGCTGGTAGGAAGAAAGATCTTCCTAGGAACCTGAATACAAGTTATGCTTTGGATAGGCAGTGCATAAAGGAGGGTGTGCATTTGGGCAGGGCACAAAGCATGAGTAAGGACATTGATGCAGGAGTAAGCTTGTAATTTATATGAGCCGTAAAGAACATGAATAACAATCGTCTCAGAAAAAATTATTTCTGTATCTGTTGTCTTTTCCTCCTTTGCTATCTCCATACTTTTCTCTTCCCTTCAGAGCCTCCTCTTAATTACATGATGTGACAGCCTCAGTAATGACTCCCCCCAAATGTCCACACCCTAATTCTCCCCAGAACCTTTGACTAGATTATACAACATGGTAAAAGGGATTTTGCAGATGTAATTTAAAATATCAATGTCAAAATAGGCAGATTATCCTGGATCATCTCGGTGGGCCCAGTCTTATCCTATGAGCCCTTAGGAGCAGAAAACTTTCTCGGTTGGAATCAGGAAGATGCAGCAACAGCAGAAGGGAGTTGAAAGGCAGCAGAAGGGAAATCAGAGTGACTCCAAGCCAGAGGGGGTCTCAGGATGCTGTTGCTCTGAGATACAAGAGTCCTGCATGAGGACTGGAGAGGGGCTTCTAGAAGTTACGTGTCCCTAGTTGACGGCAAGTAAAGGAGGGGAACTATTCCTGTGACTTTATGAAACTGGATCTGCCAGCAATGTGGAAGAACTTGGACTGGATTCTTCCCCAGAGCCTGTGGTAAGGAACACATCCATGCTGACAGCTTCTTTTTCGTCCATTGAGACCATCCTCAGGTTTCTTTCTTTTTTTTTTTTTAATTTTTAAAAATGATTACTTATTTTTAAGGACACAGGCTGTGAGTGGGGGTGAGGCAGTGAGAGAAGGAGACACAGAATCGGAAGCAGGCTCCAGGCTCTGAGTTGTTAGCACAGAGCCCAACTCTAGGCTTGAACCCTCAAGCAGTGAGATCATGACCAGAGCTGAAGCTGGACACTCAACCCACTGAGCCACCCAGGTGCCCCAAGACCTTCCTTAGGTTTCTGACTTTCAGAAGCTGTGAGATAATAGTTGCATACTGTTATAAGGCACCAAGCTTTGTTGTAATCTGTTGTGGCAGTAGAAGAAAATTAATAAAGATAATGTACAGAAGACTATATAAGGGTATGGGGGGACATGGGCAAGTAATATAAAATTTCTATCACTTTCCTTTACTCCTTACATCAAATCCTAGTAATAATGGGGATATATACATGTGTGTATGTGTGTGCATATGCCCCCAAACCTTTTTTTCTCATATTCCTTGGCAGCCTGGTACTAAACATTGTCCATTTCTACTTTTTTCTGTCCAGATTTTTAACAAAAAGAGCCATTATTCCTCAAAGTGATTTTAAAATAGTAAATTGAGTAGATGCTCTACTCAGTGTTTCCCTCTGCACAGCAGGAGGTTTCACTTCACTGGGATATTTTTATCTGTGTCAACACTTAAAGGAAAACAATGCAACAGGACTTCGCTTATTGAAGGGTCTATGAGACGGGATTCTTTATGGGCTTTTATATGGAGGGAATAGAGAGAAAACCATTTTCCTTGCTAGTATGTTGGAATATAAAAAGAAAAGATTAGTCATGAGAAAGGTACTCGTAACTCAGGTTGGTTGTAGTTTCCAAAACATGAAATTTATGTCTTAAGGAAAGGATTCAGAATTGCATATGTTTTTTCTCTAGGTGTATCTTTGCATTGCTTTTCATATCTAGGCTTTACCAAGGTGTACTGGCCTCATGTGGATCTGTTTGTAAAGCTTGAAAACAACTGCTTAATTAATGATAATACTAAAGTTAATACTTCCCCTTTTTCTCTTTCAACCATTAATTTGTTTCATTTTGTATTTATGAACATAATATTTGAATAATTTTTTAACAGCAAAGATGCAAAGAATATCTGAAAGAGTTATTCTATCCCAGGCAAATTGTCATAAAAAATGGAAAAATAACCACAAAACCTGCTGAACTCAGAACAGAGGCTTTATTTTCTTCCACTGACTAAATTAAAATTGGATACTTTTTGTTGATTGACTATTTTGTTGCTGACATTCAAATAACTAAAGCTACGTTGAATAGAAATGTCTTTTGGGGGGGGGGGGGAACCAAACTTCTAAAATGACTTGACATGAAGAGGAATAGAGAATCTAGAGTATAAGTCAAAATAGAATTATAGGGATTGTTAGATTGGGCTGAATTCTAATGATTTAGGTTTTTCATCTCATTTCTTTTGAGCATAGCACTCATGTTTTAATAAGCATCCTTTATTTCATGTTGATTCCAGAATATAGACTATTGATTACCTCAGTGTTTAAAGAAAAAAATAGCTTAACTAATCATTCTGTGTAATTGTTCGATTGTCAAGATAAATTATTTAGAATCTCCCCATGTTAATTAGAGCTGCTGGAACTTAATTTGTGACTCCATGGTTCAGGCTAGTAGAGACCAAGCACTTTGCAACACACAGATATAATAAATAGTTGTGAGTAAGATTTTTAAATTTTATAAAGTATTTCTTAACATTGTAAGCTGATTATAATACATCATCATTCTAAGATGTTTGGGGAAATGTTATGAAGCAATTAAAATCACCTATGACTATACCATCAAAATAGTGTTAGTTTTAATATCAGTTTTAAGGCTTTTTATGCATATGTAATGCAATAACATTTGAAAGAAAATCAATATAATTTTTTATGTCTTTCTTATCACAAGATCTTCCTTTTATTTGACCCAAGGTATTTTATCTGGAGGAAATTGTTATATAAGATATATAAAAAAGAATGATAATAAATTTTTGACATTCAAAATAAGATTGTCTAGTAAGTCTTCAAAGCCAGTCTTCATAAAGTAGAATGATTTTTCTAAATTTATTTTAGCTCACATTTAACTTTAAAAGGACAGATCAGAGTTTTTAATAATTTAGAGAAGATATCTTGTCCTCCATTGACACTAAAGATGCTAGCACTGGGAAGAAGTTGGAAATGTGACCAAGGAAATGTGGAAACATAAGAAGAAAGAAAGAGGGATACCTGGGTGGTTCAGTCAGCTAAGCGTCCGACCGCAGCTCAGGTCATGATCTCATAGTACATGAGTTCAGTCCTGAGTCAGGCTCTGTGCTGACAGCTCAGAGCCTGGAGGCTGTTTCGTTTTCTGTGTGTGTCTCTCACCCTGCCCCTCCCCTGCTCATGCCCTGTCTCGCTCTCTCTCTCTCAAAAAACAAACAAAAAGAAATAAAAAGAAAAAGGAGATTAAGTCAGTCAAGATCTAGGGGTAATTGTTTCCCCTTATTTCTCTGTCTCTTATCCAATCCAAGGATCTCATCCAATTTAAACTCAAAATGGGTAAGATTGGGGATCCTAGTGAGGGCAGTGATTTAAAACTCAAGGTCAGGGAAGCCCCAAAGGCAGAATGAAATTGAACTAAAATGAAGTGGTCATTCCAAGAGACTGACCTGTGAGATTAGGCACAGTGAAGGAGTTTATGTGTTGTTTATAAGCAAGATCTATTTGGTTGCTATATGGTGCTATGTTGACATGAGTGCCAACATGCCAACAGGACCAGGCCATTGTAGGGACCTAGTGGACTCATGGCAGATGCCGCAGATGGGTCAGGAGGTAGATGGAAAATACAGCAAAGCTTCAAACATGATTTTACCAGTGAGAGTTATGTGGAAGTCATGTCAAGGGCTACTGAGACAAGGCTGAAGTGGGAAATGAAATGAATTGTGTCCTCTGTTGACATCAACCTCAAATACCAACACTGGAGTCAGGAAGACAAGGGTATTGCTGTTGAGCCTACAGTAGTTGGTGGGCACCTTCCCGATGCAGTGATCTGCTTCTTCTATTCAGCAAGGTCATATGAGCTTTTTTGCTCACATTCATCTGGATATCATCTTGAAAAGGAGCAGGAATTTAATAAGAAACAAAATTAAAAGGAAGTTCAATCACTATCTGAAAAGACTATATTTTTAAATGATTTGACTAAAGATTAAATCAGTATTAAGTAATATACTTTCCCCTGCTACCCAAAGGTGAGGGGGACTTGAGAGGAAGACCACATTAGTTTTTAAAGATCATCCTAATTTTAGTGCAAGTGAATTTTAAATCTTACAAAGCAAAGATTAAAATATGTACATTAGTATTTATGCATCTATTGAAATATTATTATCTAAGTATATGCTTGACACTTGAACAACACAGATTTGAACTACATGAGGCCCCTTATACATGGATTTTTTTCTCAATACAATACTGTGAATGCATTTTTATGTATCTTATAGTTTTCTTAATAGCATTTCTTTTCTTTAGCTTACTTTATTGTAAGAACATAGTATATAATATAACATACAAAATATGTGATAATTGACTGTTTATGTTATCAGAAAGTCTTCTGGTCAAAGTAGAAAATTAGTAGCTAAATTTTTGGGAAGCCAAGTCATACATGGATTTTCCACTGTGTGGGACAGGGGAGGGTGTTGGTGCATGTAACTCCTCATTGTTTAAGGGTCAACCGCATTTGTGAATACACACACATGCACACACATACTAAGGAAATTGTCATTCTAACTCATATTATATAATATAGTTATTTTCTCCTTTCAAAAATTAAGTTTGAAGTCAAATGTTTAAAAGTATTGTTTATTCTGCACAATGAAGGTAACCATCAACAAAACTAAAAGGCAGCCTACTGAACGGGAGAAGATATTTGCAAATGACATATCTGATAAAGGTTTATTATCCAAAATCTATAACAAACTTATCAAACACAACACTCAAAATATAAATAACCCAGTTAAGAAGTGGGCAGAAGACATGAATAGACACTCTTCCAAAGAAGACGCCCAGATGGCTAACAAACACATGAGAAGATGCTCAACATCGCTCATCATCACGGAAGTACAAATCAAAACCATGATGAGTACCTGTCAGAATGGATAAAATTAACAACACAAGAGACAATAGGTGTTGATGAGAATTCAGACAAAGGGAACCCTCACTGTTGATGGGAATGTAAACTCTGGAGAACAGTATGGAGGTTCCTCAAGAAACTAAAATAGAATTACCCTGATCCAGCAGTATTGCATATTGGTCCAAAGGATATAAATACACGGATTTGAATAGGTACATTCACCCTGATGTTTATGGCAGCATTATCAACAATAGCCAAACTATGGAGAGAACCCAAATGTCCATCGACTGATGGATAAAAATGTGGTATATATAGATAATGGTATATTAATCAGCCATCAGAAGGAATGAAGTCTTGGCATTTGCCATGACACGGAGGGGCTAGAATGGATTATGCTAAGTGAAATCAGTCAATCAGAGAAAGGCAGATACCATATGATTTCACTCATGAGTGGAAATTAAGAAACAAAACATTAACATATGGGAAAGAGGGGAAGAAAGAGAAGAGAGGGAAACAAACCACATAAGACTCTTAAATGATAGAAAACAAGCTGTGGGTTGATGGAGGGAAGTGGGTGGGCAAAGGGCTAGGAGGGCACCTGTGATGAGCAGTAGGTGTTATATATAAGTGATAAATCACAGTATTCTCCTGAAACCAATATTGCACTGTGTGTTAACTAAAATTTAAATAAAAATATATTGTAAAGTATAATTTATAAATAATTATAAAACATACATTTATGGAATAAATTCACACATCAGAGTCCTACTTTATATTCCTTCTTAATCATAATCATTTCCCTTCTCTAAAAAGTGTTCCCTAACATGCCTTTAAAAATTATTCTCTTATTTTTATGTATACTTTATCACCTCTATGTATATCCCTAAACAGTGTGGTATATTTTGCTTTACTTCTTCATTTAACGAAACTATATTATGTATAATTGTGAATGAAATTTCCGGTACATAGTATTATATCATATAACTAGGTGACAAATTTTTATTTATCCTATTATGAAAACATGAATTTTCAGTAATTTGCAATCACAAACCAAACTTCTCTGATCATTCTTTTTTATAATTTTTAAAAAATATTTATTTTTTTGAAAGAGAGAGAGAGAGAGAGAGAAAGAGAGAGAGAGAGGAGCAGAGAGAGAGGTAGACACAGATTCCTAAGGCTCCAGGCTTCAAGCTGTCAGCACAGAGTCCGACTTGGGACTCAAACCCACCAACTGTGAGATCATGACCTGAGCAAAAAAAGACTGAGCCACCCCAGCATCCTTGCTCTGATCATTCTGTATATGATAGTCTATGAAAACAGTATGAATGTGTCTAGGGCATAGAATATGGCAAAATTGCTATAGCACAGGGTATGCATATTTTCCACTTTACTAGGAATGCCAAGCTATTTTTCAAAAAGACTAGAGACCAAGTACCTCATGCTAAGTAGTCCTTGAAATATTTTTACTTGACTACACACTTTGTTCTTTGTGTTTCTATCTCTTTACCTGGGAATATAGGTTATTTCCCTTTATTTATGATTATATATTAAGCTACAATGAATATCTTAATGCAATATGTATACTGAGTTAAAGTTGTATTTTTCTCTCATCAATTCTTAGATTTTAAAATTATTTTGATCAAGAGCTTCTTCATCAGTTTTGTGGTTCTTGATATAATTTTTATGCTTACATCCGCTCTATTTTTGCAACAGTTTGCATATTTCTGTATTCCTTATCCATCTTACCAAGCATAGTGCTGTTATTGAAAGTCAATTGTACAATAACATCAAAGAAGAAATATATTTCACAGAATCAAATATATCATGTATTTTTTTTCTCGTAGCTCAGCCATTTCTTATAAACAGGGGTGTTTCCCAGTTTCCAGGAATAGTAGAAATGCTTTCTATACTAACATTCTTTTCATTAGGACACTGAAATTGTGTTAGTCTGGAAACACTGTTTTTTAACATTCATTTATTTTTGAGAGACAGAGACAGCCTGAAAATGAGGAAGGGGCAAAGAGAGGGGAAGATAGAAGCTGAAGCAGGTGCCAGGCTCTGAGCTGTCAGCACAGAGCCCAATGTGGAGTTTGAGATCATGACCTGAGCAGAAGACAGATGCTTAACCAACTGAGCCACCAAGGCACCGCTGGAAACATTTTTTTTTTTAGTGTACATGACTTCTCGGATTATCTTTTATTCAAGAAAAAACGATCATATTAAAATTTCCAAGAATCCTGTTCTAATGTACAGAAGAGTCATGTGCTTCTGTTTTTATGACTAGAGATAAGCAGAACAATAACAGTAAAATATGTTTACATAAATAATCACATTTCTAAGAGAACTTTTAGGGCTGTCCGTATTGAAAAAAATGAAAGTTTAAATAATTCTTTAAAAAATCCTCCAGTATATATAAAATCTGCAATTGTTTTATATTAACTTAAACATATTTTTTAAGGTTTTTAATAGCCATATATTTTCTATGAAATTCCCTGAGATTTTATTTCAAGATATATTTCCTTCTGGATGCACAGTTATTTTTAAAGGGTTAGCCATGCAGAAAAGTAAGTTGTGAATCAAGAATGACCATTCTGGGTATCAACCTCTAAGGGAAAGTTAAATCTACTGAGACTGTAGAAGACAGAACTGAACTAATGCCAGTCCATTTTATTTGGATTGAATTGCCTACAACTAGAGGTGAGTTAACCAGAGCCCTCAATTTCTTTTATTTTTTTTTCTTTTCCCTTTAGTAGTGGCCTGACTGATTTGATTTCAAGTTGCCTGGGGTTTTAAGAAACAAAATCCTCCTCCATTAAAACTGCATGGTGTTTACGACCACCACAGGGATGGTTTAAAAAACAATGAAAAAAGTTGACTTATGAAAAATAAAGCTGGCTAATTACAGCAAATGGGCTTAATTTAAAAACCACAGGTGCCTCTTTTATAAGCTTTTCTTGAGCTCTTGCCCACAGCATGTTTATATGAAATGGATCAAGCTGAAATCTTTGCTGTGGCCAGCTTTAAATGGGAAACATTCGGTTCACCTCTATTTACAGTTCAGACCACATATGATGTCATAGAAATGATAAAACCTACAAAAGCTTGTTTCTGCCTTGAAGAATATTGCATCTGCTTTATTATTTACAGAATTTAAGTAAAATGATATCAGTTAATGCACTGACAGAGAAGTCATTTGCTATGTATTTTAAGTAAAAATAAAAAGAATTAACTCTATAGTTCATATTATTTTACTTTTAGAAATCTGCAATATAAAAAGTATTAAGATATATTTAGTCAAAGCTATAATAACTTTGGTCACAGCGGATACCCATATGCTTATAAGTAAGATGTGTGTGATTTTACATTCTAGGGTCTAAAATGTTTCCTCAGCCATATGTATATATATTTTTCACACTTAACATTTCTTTTGCAAATTTATTTCATTTAATTTGGTTATTTAGTGATATTCAACTCTTACAAATGAAATGTATTCTATTCAGAAGACCCTATAATTACAGAAAGAATGAGAATATCTATTTTTTTCTTTGCCTAACTCCTGACACATATATTTTCTTGATAAGTTTTTCCATAGATGTGATAAGTTTTCAAATCTCCTTACTCTAGGTGCTTAGAGTTTAGGTTAGTTCCTTGGAGTCCTTGTGTTTCTAAATCAAGCAGGCATCTAATCTTCTTCTTGCCCTTGAGTAGTTAGAACTTCTGGGCTATAATCAAAGATTAAGGACAGAATTGCTTAAAGAGAACCAAGGAGGAAGCCAATGAGTCCCATAGATTACTCTGTTGAAATTAACCTAGAAAAGTACAGAGCACAGAAAACCATACTTATGAAATGCTGCCATTATTCTTTAATACAAACACTCTATCTTATCAAATCACCTAAAATCCCCTAAAGAACACCGTTTCTGGTACCATATTGAGTCTGTGCATGGATTAGAATGAGCCATGAAATCCCATGAGTAATTATAGGTGTACATCTATTCACTTTTCATATCTATCAGGGAAAAATCCATGCAAGCTATTTTGATTTGATTTTCTTCTATATTAGTTTTACAGTTATGTTTGGACAGCACATGTTATATTGCAGAATGAGACCCTCAGGTTCTTCATCTGTCAAATCGAGCTGACATATCCTCTCTGGTAGAGTTCTTGGTGGAATTACAAGGACTCAGTAAATGGTATGATTGTGTTGTTGTTATTGCATTAATCCATAAATTTATAGCATTTCTTATCTGAAAAAATCACTCTGTTTTGCAAAATTTTTTCGAATAATTTTAATTACATGAACTTTAGCACTTGTGTAAGTCAAATATGTATATTTATCAATAGCAACTATACGTGAAGATTTTACTATATATTCAGAAAAGATTCATGTAACTTAATTTCTATCAGTAGATATTTCCATCCTCATTATAATATGTTTCCAAAAAAGGAAATAATTCTGATTATTGAGGAAAGATAAATAGGAGATTTTCCTATGGCCATGAATAATCACTATCTAAATAATAGCAGATAAAGTTTAGTACCCACTACATTGCAAGTGCTGTGCTAATGAATAACAAACACATTACTTCTAACTCTTACAACACAAATATTATCTTCATTTTTGACATGATGAAAGCGAGAGGTGACGAAGTTATATAACTTGTCCAAAGTGATCAAAATGTGAACTCAATACAAGTTTGTCTGACTTCTGCTTTCCCAATTTTTGTAGGAACATTGTCATCATCTTTCATTGAGGTTGGCTCAACTGGCCAACTGGTATGCATAGACTTCTAAGCCTAGAGCTAGTTTATCCACATTTGGAAAGTTTAACTAGGAATAATTTAATATTGTTTTATCTATTCTGTGCCACCTTTGCTATAAGAATATCAGTTAACTCATTTTTTTTTAGAATATTGCTGACAAAAGTAGAGCTTAAATGCTTTGCTTAGCAACAACAGAGTTTTCCAGCCATGGCTATATAAGTTTACATTGCTATTACTGTGTTCTCCTTTAAAGAGTGAGTCTGTAGAAAATTGAACCTCACAAACACTGCAGCATTTCTAAGACTTTAAATATATATAATGGGAATGACATTTGATATTTCATTTGCTACTGGATTATAAAACTTTAGAAGTCAGAGGGTCATCATAAACTAGTTCAAACTCAAGATTGAGATGCAGAAGATTTTCGAAGAGTTGGAACTAGAATATAGGTCTTACACACGTTAAGTGGTATCTGCCAAGAAGATTGAGACAATTGTCTTAATGCATTAAAATTTGGACTGAAGTAAGGCTCATGTTTTCTTTCAGGAATCACTAAATATCCTTTTTTCAGGCCCTGGAAGCCCAGTAGTGAAGAAAATAGATAAGGAAATAGCTAAGGTGAAGGAAATAGAAGGTTCCTGAGTCCTTAGTGAAAGAAAAAAAAATCACAAGCCAGAGAACAAATAAATGAAAATACAGTTCAGATTTTGATAAATGTAATAATGAATAAAGCACTTAGAGGTTGAGGTGTGTGTGTGAAGGTGCATGAGGAGTACTTTAGGGAAAACCTACCTGGAGGCTATGACATGTAAGCTGAGACCTCTTTGAAAAGGTAATACTTGAGACTCAAATTACAAGAACAAGTAGACTGTATGAAAATCTGGCATCAAAGTGTTTCAGAAAATGCAAAGGTCCTGAGGTTTATTAATAAAGATTTGGAAAGTTTGAGTAAATAGAATTAAGGCCAATATGGTTAAAAGATAGTGCATAGGAAGCTTAAATTTTCCACATTAAAAGGGCCTGAGGAATAAATCTGAAAGTAGAGTTAGGGGATTATCTTGACACTTGTAAACACATTATTTTTAGTTTGACTGCAGATTCATTTGGGACAACTATGGGAAGGCAGACAAAATTTACAAGGATCTTAAAGCCTTTACTTTGGCGTTCAGAAGCTACCCCATGCTATGTGTGTGGGGGGAATTATGGGTAGAGGTCAGATCATGTATGTCTGATTTAATCATGTAGTGCATGTTAGGTAGTTTGCATTAAGTGTGATGTTAAGTGATATTATGTATTTTATAATATTCAAGGATCAGTATGACTGCCATGTAAATAATGGGAGGAGAAATCTGTCTATTAAGAGACTACTGCTTAATGATTTGTTCAATCATATATTTAATTAATCATACATTTTAATAGCAATCACCTATTTAATATTAAATTCTTAGTATCAGCCCAGCACTTAGGAAATAGCAGGAATGAGGGCAGAAATATAAAAATAAATAATGCAAATATCAGATGGTGATACCTGCTTTATCCCAAAAATAATGCAGAATAATAGAATAGAAAGTGAACTGGTACCAGTGTGTCTTGCTAATTTATGCAAGTGTTTAGGGAAGACACCTCTGTTTATGATATTTGAGCACAACCTAGAAGCCAATAAAGTAGTAAATAAGGTGGGTGTTTATCAGAAGGACATTCCACTGTCAGTAAAAAGGCATTGGGAATAAATTTTTACATATTTTTCCTTCATTTTTCCAAAAAAACAAAAAAACAAAAGAAGAGTCAGAATTTTGGCCTTCTATTCCTGACATGTCTGTTGATTAAATATATAAATACAAATTATAACACAAATTCAATATATATTACATCTTTAGTCACTATTACAGCATCCAGTAGACTTCAAAAAGAACAGTGCCATCTAGAAAGTGGAATAATGAGAGGCCTACAGTAATAATTCCCAAATCCTACTGGAAAATATTGTTTTGCTTGTACTTCTCTGCACTGAGATAGGAAATATCCCTTGTTTAGAACACAGTTCTGCCTCTACTCTAGCTCTTTAGTCCATTGTTTTTCATGGTTCTTGGCTTCTTTTTCTAAAAATTTCTTCCTTTTCTATGATCCCTCTGTCCTCATCTAAGGAATTTAATGAAGAATATGCTCTCTTTATTTTTTTAGAATTTTTAAATGTTTATTTATTTTTGAGAAAGGGAGAGAGAGAGAGAGAAAGAGAGAGCAAGCAAGTGTGTAAGCAGGGAAGGGGCAGAGAGAGAAGGAGACACAGAATCCAAAGCAGGCTCCAGGCTCTGAGTTGTCAGCACAGAGCTGATGTGGGACTCAAATTCACGAGCAGTGAGATCATGACCTGACTTAAAGTCAGACACTTAACCGACTGAGCCACCAGGCACCCCAAGATTATACTCGTTTAAGGTCTGAATAATATCCTACTCATAAATACTAGGAGTCTGAAAATTCCTATTTGAAGATTATTTGTCAATAGTTCAGTTTTATCATACTGGGCCTTAACATTCTGGATTTTATTAGTCATGCTTTAATCTGTGATTAATTGGAAATTTCTGTTTTTATTATAGATGAAAATAATTTTCTTCATAAATAGTTAAGATTAACTAAACTACTAGGCATAGTAAACCCAACGAATTAGATATATTCCATGTCCTCCCAAAATTCCACTAGGCATTTTAAGAATATCAAAAATTGAGGTGCCTAGGGGACTCAGTCAGTTAAATGTCTGACTCTTGACTTTGGCTCAGGTCATATTTTCATGGTTTGTGAGATTGAACTCTGTGCTGATATCTCTCCTGAGAGTGTGGATCCTGCTTAGGATACTGTCTCCCTTTCTGACCCTCCCTTGCTCTAAATATTGAAAGTCCTAACCATGGGTTACGTGCTGGTTGTGTAATAATGGTTGTGTTTGTTTTGCTCTGGCATCCGGGGAGACCACCAATCTAGCACTGTAGATAAGAGACAGATTTTTACATGTGCTATTCTCCCTCCCCCTTAAACACTAGAGAGTCATGAGCCAAAGGAAGAATGGTGGTCCAACAGAGACTGTGTCAAAGCAGAGAACCCCAAGCAATTGGCATTCATCTGGGAAAAGGCAAATGACCTTTCATGGCCAGAATACAGTCTGTCTACTGGTAAGTGAGAAGGAAGTTCAGTTGACAAAGGTATGTTAAACAATTTGGACTTTATCATGATGTGTTGAAAATAGGGATCAAGTTTAGGCATCAGTAAAGGATTTGCAGGTACTAAGGAAAGGAAGGAGTACTGACATTGGAAGCTGAAGGAAAATGCAGAAATCTAGAAATGTTGATGGACTGAATTTAAGTGGTGACAGTAGGGCTGTGTGGAGAGAGATTGAGGATATTGAGATGAGATAACTGACAGGGTGAGTGAAGGAGGACTAGAGAACAGCTCTTAGTTCTTTTCCTTCCTTCCTTCCTTCCTTCCTTCCTTCCTTCCTTCCTTCCTTCCTTCCTTCCTTCCTTCCTTCCTTTTAAGTAAGAGCCAGGGAGAGGGGCAGAGGAATAGAGTCTGGGAGAGAAAGATAGAGATAGAGATAGAGATAGAGAGAGAGAGAGAGAGAGAGAGAGAGAGAGAGAGAGAGAGAGAGAGAGAGAGAATCTTAAGCAGATTCCATGCATAGCACAGAGCCTGACATGGGCCTTGATCCCACAACCTTGAGATCATGAAATGAGCTGAAATTAAGAATTGGATGCTCAACTGACTAAGCCACCCAGGTGCCCCTGTTCTTATTTTACAAAGGATATTTGAAGAGAAGGAAGGGGTTTTGTATATATGATAAGATTATCTATTCTGAGACAGTGGTCTGTTTTATTCAAATGGATCGTTAAGTGTAAATATGGATATGTTTGGGGTTCAAAATAAACAGAAAACCTGTATATAGGTGATGTGAACCCAGGGGGATACTTAGTGGAAAAAAAATTGGGTAGCAAAGAAGGAAATGGTAAAGAGATAGCAAAAGTATGAAAAGCTTTTTCATCGAAGTGAAGTATTATCAATGGAGAATTCAAAGTTTCTTTGAGTTTCAAAGAAAAGTCAACCAACAAAAAGATTCAGTGAACTTGACCACTAGGAAACAACTGATGATCTTAGAGGGGGAACCATTCCATCATAATGTATTGATACAGATTTCTGAAGATTGAGATCCAAATGTAAGGCAACAAAGTGGAGGTAATGAACTTGGGTCTAATACTTATTAAAGTTGATAATGAAAGAAAAGGGCATTAAGGCAATTTTGAGATTATTTTCTCAATGTTCATAGAGACTCTAGCATTTTGTTTGGCAAATGTTGAGAGGTGGTGAGGTGGTGGAAAGGAAGATGATAAATTGAGAAGTGACACTTTTCTGAGCAAGTCCCTGGGGAGGTGCCATGGATTGACCAAGGGAGAAACTGGAGTCAGGTGAAGAAGCAAAAGATGATTTATCTTTTAAAAAGGAAGTAGAAAGAGATATTTATGAAAATACACTTAGGGGTTATTTCTAGTTCTTAAGTGGTAAAATTAAACTTTTGTAGCTTTCTGTTTAGCTAAACATTTGCTTTTAGTTGGATATGCAAAGATTTGTACTGTGGAGCTAAAGAGCAATCTGAATTCTCTGAAAAAACACACAATCACTAATAGCAGAAACAAATGAGTATTAGTCGGATATATTAAATCAATTATCCTGTCTCAGAATAAGACTAGAAAATAATTACTTTCAGTAATTCCACTCTGACCTCCTAGAGCACAATGTGATTGCCACATTTAGCCTGTATTTTATGCATTGTCAGGCTGATCTCCTTGAGGTTATAACTTTTCAGTTGTGATTTATGAAGAATAATAATTTGATCTGTTTTAATAACTTATCTCTAAGTAGGAAGTACAAAGTGACAGTTCAGTGCAAAATAGAAATTTTACTTTTGCTCTATATTAAAATATATATCCAGCAAATAAGGTGTAATTTGACTTTTAAAATGAATATTCTTAGCATTGCTTAGTAGATTATGTGGCAATAGTGGTACCATTAATAAAGACCCTGTATGTGTGTATACTACTTCCAAATTTATTCACTATAACCCTCATAGCCAAATAGAAATTAATAGAAAATATAGACGTCAATCATATGTTATAAATGGTAACATTAAAAAAAATAGTATCATAGGAACCAATCGATGAATATAAATTTCTAGATACCTGAAGATGCATGAGTGGGTTTAGGGGAAGAGAGGGAGGCTGGAGGGAAGACACAGGAGCCAGAACCCTGCAATTTAGTCTCTGGGTATAGAGGTCCAACCACCCTTGAAGGCTCCTGAGATTAGGACTCTAGATAACAAACTTGGGTCGCTCCTCAGCCTCGGTCTTCTGTATGGCTAGAGACACCAGTCTTGCTCTAAGATGACTAACTAGACAAATTACATGGCCTAGTCTCCTCTCTGAAATATGTTCTCTTTCCTTATCATGTCAAAAATTCCTTTAGCAGAAGTTAAAAGTCTTTTGTTGTAAATGAGAGTTAACAGACTTAATATGCAATTATGCTCAAGAAAGACAGCATTTTGGATATGACATGGTTTTATTAGAGACAATAACCAGAAGTCCTAATGGTATTAGCTCTGTTTTCTTTTGAAGCTTAAAGGAAATGGGTGCGAAACGGCAGGCACATGTATGTTGGATCCAAGAAATGAGGGAATACTGCATAAAGGAAGAGTCTAGGCTTATATTCACACACACATATGCATTCGCACTCAATTGCACTCTGGCTGCTGTACCAATTTAACAGGTCAACAGAAAGCTGAATTTAAAAATACTTTTCCCTTGTAGGAACAAAAATAAATTAAAAAAAATCTTCATTAGATGTAAATTTTTTTGCCTGTTTTTTAACTAATCTCATTTTACATAAAGACATTTTGATGCCAATGATTTGTCAGTGTACAGAATAATTTGTTGTAAAATGTCTCATTTAAAACCATATTTTGTTTTGCAAACCTAATGAAATGAAAGTCATAAATACATTGGTATTTTCATTTCTCTCTCAGCATTAATAGGTCTTCTCATAGTTTCTGATCCTTCACACATTGACTATTAATAATAGTTATTTGCAATTGAGTAACATACTATTTCAAATGACCACAATTTGAAATGCAAATATAATTCCCTAAAGTATAATCAAAGACACTTTAGTGTTAAGGTCATCGCTGACTTCTGTTTCCTTGTTTCACTAGTTGTAAGACCTCAATTTCTAAGCCTGTTTCCATATATATATTTACCAGCCACAGTGTACAACTTTAAGCAACATCAAATGATAAAATGCATAGGTACACACAGTAAATGCTCAGTAAATGTAATGAAGATGCAACCTGCCAATGATAAAGCAGTGAGTTGCTTGCAATTTAATAAATAGTAGAATAGTATTTGTTACCTATTAGTATCATTTGGAATTTTTTTCTTGGATTTAAAATAGATTTGAAAGAATAACCACATTTTAACTTTTATACATGCATAATCTGTACACATGTGGCACATATTTGCTAGCAATATAAAATTCCATTTTTATTAGTTTCAGGATCTTATTTTAAGTAAGATCAGGTCTTTGACATAAAACTCTATTTTTTCATACTGTTGTGTTTTCTGCCAAGTAGTGGTAGATTATTGGAAAGAGTCCACAGACTTAGGCTTCTGAAAATTAGCAAAGTTGGTGACAAGAGCCCTTGAGTCTGAAGTAGACAGTATTGGGATTAGGTGGACAGGGATTTGGGGAGTAAATGTGCCTGACATTCTCTGTGCCTAGGGCTGGACAGCTCTCAGCCCTGATTTGTATCCAGTAAATTGACAATACAACTTTGTAGGTATAGGAAGTAAAAAGATTTCAAGAGATTATTGGTTCCTACTTTCATAGAATCTATCTTAGACATGAAAAACAGACTTACACTATCTTAGGGAAATGAAAACATTGTCAATACCTTTAGAAAATGACTTAATTGGGATGCCTGGGTGGCTCAGTTGGTTAAGCGTCCGGCTTCGGCTCAGGTCATGATCTCACAGTCTGTGGATTGGAGCCCTGTGTCAGGCTCTGTGCGGACACCTCAGAACCTGGAGCCTGTTTCAGATTCTGTGTCTCCCTCTCTCTCTGTCACTCCCCCACTCACTCTCTGTCTCCATATCTCAAAATAAAATAAAGACATTTAAAAACTTTAAAGAAAATGAGTTAATTATAAAAAAACTATTGCAAGAAAAAAATCTTCCTATATAATCAGTGTACTTCATAAGCAAACATTTATGATTTATTATCTACTATGTATTCTTATGACTTCATTAGATAATTTACACTGTCTATGTGAGAGCAAATTTCTTAGTCTTATTTTAGTGACAAGGACTTTGAGGTTCAGCCAATTTAAGAGTTTTGGCTAAGGATGAACCACTGGTAGATGTCAGTGCAGTTACACTGCTAATGAGTTATCACGATCTTGTGTTCTTGTTCTATTTTCAGTGACAGTGGGTAATTGGTTGTATGAAACTGTCCATGAGTCGTCCTAGATGTACTATGTTCCCAGCCATTTTTCCTCCTTATAGAAGCGAAAGATTATACTACAAATAAATAGGTGTGTTGTACTTGTTTTTTAGTAAGGAAGTTTCAGTGGACTCCTCAGTTGGGACATTCAGTTTGAGATTTACTTCCTAATATTGGTAATGTGTATTGATGAGGTGCTTCACTGTTCAGGACCAAACGTACAACAATGTATCATAGTGATTCTCTGGAAATGAGCAGACTTGAAGTCACGTATTAGCCATGTCACCTCCTAAGTAAATTACTAGGTAAATTTTGCTAAGTTCCCTAATCTGTATAAACCATACTTTTCTCACATGTGAAAGAAGTATAATAAAACTTGGGTTATTATTAAAGGATATACTGTATGCAAAACAAAAGGTAAGCATTGAACAAATGATACCATTAGTATGATTTTTAACTTTTTCAAAAGTGTTGATTTAGTCAAAGGCCAAACCACATTTGCTTTTTTCCTATACATCTCATTTTCTTACAACAAAACAAAATATATTGCATTTTTCCAAAATCAACACCTTTTTCTTCCCAGACTGTCCCAATGCTCAGATCTAACAGTGTATTATAGTATTTGTTTAATTCAGAAGTCAGCAGACTTTTTCTGTAAGGTCCAGAGGGAAAAACCTTAGGCTTTGTTGACCCTGTGGTCAGTTGCAACTACTCAGCTCTGCCATTGCAGCAAAAAAGTAACTATAGACAATACATAAACAAACAGTGTGACTATGACCCAATACAACTTTCCTTTCAAAACAGCCTGTGACTGTGGATACTTTTGGCCTGTGGGTCAGAGTTGGCTATCCTTGATGTAAATTATTGATAAATAATCATTGATTATTTAATACTGTTATTCAGTATTCTCTCTCACACACACATAATAACTGTATTTATGCACAATTAAACATTTAAAATAGTACACACAGTACTTATTTAAAGAGAATTACCTATCAATCAGCATTGTTGCACGTATTAGTATCTCTCCATCTTTTACTGTAATTCTGAATTTGAAATAAAATAAAGAGACTAAATGCAAAATTTAGGAAAAATATAATTGTATAGGTAAGGTATATTTCAAAATTTGTCACTGGACCACAATAAGAAATGCCTTTACGGCATGACCCAGTATTCATTTGCACGTGCGTGCGCACACACACACACACGTGCACACACACACATGTGCCTGTGTTTTTCCCTGATCAATTCTACAGTATGCCATTCTAGGTTAATCTATGCCATTCTATGCCAATACCATTTTATTATATTCTGTTTTAAGCAAAAATAATGTAAAACTAGACTCACTAAAATAATCAAATAATGATCTACTGATCATTCATAATCTATTAATGAATTATAAACTACAACTTAGAGAATGCTGGCACAGGGGTACAGAAAACAGGGACTGACTTATAATAGATACCTATCCCACAAACATCTTCTCTCATAGTGTCTAAATAATACCACCTACCATAAAATTAGAAATGAACTCAGATT
Organism: Suricata suricatta; assembly: GCF_006229205.1. Lineage (NCBI taxonomy): Eukaryota > Metazoa > Chordata > Mammalia > Carnivora > Herpestidae > Suricata > Suricata suricatta. The sequence goes on along the minus strand of NC_043700.1, from coordinate 145,803,571 downwards.
AACACCACTCACTAAAAATCAAAGTAGTAAATTCACCTGAAAGAAATATTAAAAAATAAAATTTTATTATGAAAATCATTCCCCCTATTCTCTCATTCTCATGTCCATGCTCCACTTTATGGAGGTGATCACTTTAAACTACTTTTGCTTTTGGTTTTGCTTCCACATCTCTAAGTTTATACTGCTATTTCTTTTTATTAATTGGGGCTTAAATGACATATAACATTATATTACCCTCTGATGTACAACTTAATGATTCAATAATTGTATGCACTGCAATATGACCGCCACAATAAGCCTAGTTCACATCCACCATCATATACAGTTATCAAATTAGTTTTCTTGTGATGAGAACTTTTAAGTTTTATTCTCTTAATAACTCTCAAATATACAGTACAGCATTATTAACTATAGTAACTATGTTGTATACTATTCTTAGACCGTATGTATTTCATAACTAGAACTTTGTACCTTTTGATCTCTAAGCCCATTTTGCCCACCTCCATCTCCAGCCTCTCTCCTTGGCAACCAATCAGTCCTTTGTACCTATGAGCTCAGTGTTTTTGTTTGTTTGTTTTAGATTCTACATATAAATGAGATCATATGGTATTTGTCTTTCTTTGTCTGACTTGTTTCATTTAGTATTATGCCCTCAAAAGTTTCATTCATGTTGTCACAATGGCAAGATTTCCTTCTTTTCATGGAAGAATAATATTCCACTGAATGTATATACCACATTTTCTTTATTCATTTGTCCATAGTTGGACATTTAGGTTGTTTCCATGTCCTTATTCTTGTAATTAATGCTGCAATGAATCTGGAGGTACATCTATTATTTTGAGTTAGTGTTTTCATTTTCTTTAGATAAATATCCAGAAATGAAATTGCTGGATCATATGGTAGTTCTATTTTTTAATTTTTTGAGGAATCTCCATACTGTTTTTTCATAATAGTTGTGTCAATTTACATTCCTGCCTATAGTACACAAGAGTTCCCTAGTGTCCATATCCTCATCAGCATTTCTAGATTTGTTGTCTTTTTGATAGTGGCCTTTCTAACATTCTATGGATAAGTGATATCTCTGTTTTGCTATTTCTTGATGCTATTCTTAATTGCTATTTTTTGATAATACTGATCCTCACCTCTATAGAGTAGTGATATCTCTATATTGCTAATTCTTGATATGTTTAGGCATAATCTAATCATGTCTTGTATGGAAATCACCATTATTACATTCCCTGACTCCTTCTTTTCTACAGCATTAATATGAAAGATGGTAAGAATGGATATTGGGAGAGAGATAGGGTTTTACATTCTCCTGAGATTTATGGGGTTTTTTCTTATTTTCTAATAATCTTTACTTCTGGGTATGTTTGTTTAGTGTTTGTTTGCTTGTGTATGTAAGCATGTATTTGTTAGCCTGAAACATACTGTATCAGTGGGGTGCCTGGTGGCTCAGTCAGTTAAGCATCCGACTTCAGCTCAGATCATGATCTCACAGTTCCTGAGATCAAGCCCCATGTTGGACTCTGTGCTGACAGCTCAGAGCCTGGAGCCTGGCTTCAGATTCTGTGTCTCCCTCTCTCTCTGACCCTCCCCTGCTCACGCTGTCTTTCTCTCTCTCAAAAATAAATCGAACATAAAAAAGCATACTGTATCAAATATTTGGAGGGGTTTTTTTCCCCTAAAGTACTACCTGGAAAGTCCATCCTCTGAGTCATGTACTTTAGGTAGTTTCTTTGGTAGTTCTTGAGTTCCTGTCCATTCTCTCCTGAGAAACAAATATTGTTTCCTTTTTTTTAATGTTTATTTTCGAGACAGCATGCACAAGCAGGGGAGGGGCAGCGAAGGGAGAACAGAGGATCCGAAGCTGACTCTGTGCTGATAGCAGTGAGCCTGATGTGGGGCTCAAACTCAGTAACGGTGAGATCATGACCTGAGCTGAAGTTGGGTACTCAACCAACTGAGCCATGCAGGTGCCCCCCAAAATACTGTTTTCTGATCACACATCCTCCCTTTCTTTTATACTTCCTCATTTGCTGCAACACAGAGTAGGTGAGGGAGAGATACCTGCATATCTGAAAAGGTTTTAAAAAAAAGTTTTCATTCCATCCTTACTTCTTGTTTAAAATATTTGAAACATGTTATAAAACAATTATAAGCTTACCCAAAAAGTAAATATGGTATAAACAGTTACAGCAAAAATAACTTTATACTTCTAACAAGGAAGAAGTGTAAATAACTCTTTTCCTCCCTCCTTCCCTGTCTTCCTCCTCATTTTACTCTTCAGTTCCTCCCTTCCTCCCTTCCCTGCCTTTCTACCTCTGTCTCTTCTTCTTTCTCTAGATAACTTTCCTGAAAACTTTCAGTGTAACCTGCTAACATTGCTACATTACTCCTAAATACTTAATGTATACTTTCTACAACCCAGTTCATTCTCATACATAGCCTGGTTAAATTACCAAAATCAGGAAATCACAATCACTTAATGTTTAGATCTCAGGTTTCCTCAGACAAGTTTCAGAGACTCTTTCAAAACTGACTTTGTAGCAGAAAGATCTAGTCCAAAATTTTGTGTTGCTGTTAGTGATAATGTCTTGTACTCCTGTCTGAAGGATTCCTCAGTCTCTACTTGACTTTGATGGACTTGAACCTTTGAAGCACCATAACTAGGAATACAGGCTAGTTATTTTATGGAATGCCTTGTAATTTGGGTTATATGATGTTTTCTCATGTTTAGATTTAACTGTACATCTTTGGCAGGAAAGTCACACATGCAATGTTGTGTTCTCAATGTGTACTATTGGGTTACAAACACTTTTGATTTATGCCATTAGTTGTGACATTAACTTTGGTAACTTGATTGAGGTGATGTCTGCCAAACTCCTGTTGTAAGTTAGTCTTTTCCCCCTTTGTAATTAATAAATATTCTGTTGGGAAATATTTTGATACCTGTTTTATTCAATGGGTTATAATTTATTATTACTACTATTTAAATACTTATTTGCCCTATATTTGGCTTGTAGAAGTCCTTTCAACTTGAACTTTTTTGGATGTGTTCATAATTCCTTGAGCAATTACTTACTCCATGGCCTAAGATATTACAAGCTGATCTTGTTTTTTTCCCGTTATCTAGCTCTGGAATAAATAATTTATCCAAGAATCTCTGCATCATTTTAGTGGAGAATTGGACTTAGAAATAAAAATCTCAGTGCTAAGTTTGCTCATTGATATTGGAGTGTCACTGCTTGCTGGCCATCTCAGTTGTCAGAGTTAAGGAACTTAGAAATATATGTGTGTGTCTATGTGTGTGTGACTGTACGCACACACACACACACACACACACGGGCTGAGACTATTGCATCAACATGACTTACTTGTTAAAATATTTTTTCTAGAAACGATAATCCTGTAAATCATTAAATAACTTTGTTTTGAGAAATTCCACCATTTCAGGACATCTCTAAAAATTCATCTGAGAATACACCTGAGCAAAGACCTAACTAATGAATCAAGTTCAGTTAATAGGACTTGATTTAAGACTCTTGCCTTGTTTGGCCACAATCCTAAATGATTTAAACTAAACTATTAAATCGTATTAAAACTATTAAAAACTATTTTAAACTAAACTCCTAAATTTTTCCCATTTCAATCCAATTCCTCCCTTGAAAGGCATTCTTTAAAGTACCTGAGTGCAGATCACAAAACCCAATAAATAACCCACTTCCTCTAAGAATTTGTCAAAGTGGCATTCTCCTAAATTTCATAAAGTAAAATAAACTTAATTTTAATTTATTAATAAATTACTGATATTTTGGCATACACACATACACCATACCCATATTTGTATCTGCATAATTTATGTATTTCTGTTTAATTATCCATATCTTTATATATCTGCATAGCTATATCTATATTTACATCTGTATCTAAGTCTCTACATGTATACACATATATGTATATATGTATACAGGTGTGTTATGTGTGTGCACATGTGTGCAAGTGCATATAATCATAATAAACATGAGAGTTCCTCAGGAGGCAGAAAGATAAGTATTCTAACCAAATTGCTGGGATTCAAGTAACTCCCTGGTGAGACATCTATATCTTCGTTAAGTACTGGGATAGTGAGGCACAGAGGATGGATTCCGCAGGTTCATCTAGTACCAGTACACCAGAAACACTTTGCCAAGCAAAGGGGATCAGGATAATAACACACATCCCATTGTCTTTAATATTCATACTGAATTATTAAATGGAAATTTCAAAGAACATATTAAATATATATAACTACACACCCATTTAAAATTATATACATATATTACAAAATACATAAAATTACATAATTTTTATTTATTCAATGTGTACTAGTATATTCATTTATTCTTCCTACCTACCCTTCTTAGGGCAAATCAAATCTCTGTTCTGCAGATAAGAAACCTAGGATCTTGAATGCTAATTGACTCATACCTAGAAAGTGATGTAATTGGTACATTATCTGGATCAAATGAGTCCTTTTTAGTCAAGCTATACTTTTCTATAATATTGGGCTGCATACTTTATTATGCTTTTGTGTTTGGGCACTCAAAATTTATACTGTTTGCTTTGTTTTTGTTTGTTTAGATTCTAAGATTTATAAATGACTAATCAAAGTTTAAGGGCATTTAAATTTTCATAAATTTTGTTGATGTATTTATACAACAGTTATTTTAGATGTTTTCTCATAACCTATGTCACGAACATGAAGAATATGATGACACCTCCAAGTGCTTCAAAGCGAAGTGTTTACTGCATATTTTGTACTTGTAAAGTGTTATGGAGTATAAAAACAATAAAATCAAGAACTCACTTCTCTAGAAAATTGCCTGTTAAATGAAGATTTAATATTGGCAAACATACGCTTAATTCATATTACATACAGCTCTACAAATAATGAGTAAAAATGTAGGAAAAAGTAAATTTCAAGAAGGTTACTCAGCCAAAAGTTTTTTGAAGGAGGTGGGTTTTCAGCTGCTTTTAGCAGGAGAAGAGGAGAAAGGACTGTTGGAAATCAGTAATATGAAGATATTTTCTTGGTATCTGCCAGCTAAGATGGCACAAATTCCCACCAACTCTCAAGCGTATCTTCCTTATGTACATTTTCTCAACATTTGTGAAAATTTAATTTTCAAAAGTTATTATTTATTACTATGGATCATTTCCTGCACAGTTTTTGAGCAATGCTTTCATGGATAAATTTAATCATAGTTACAGGAGTTCTTTGTCCTAGGCTATATTTGGAGCTTCCACTCATTTGAAGCACATAATTTTTTATAAAAGATTGCAGCTCTGAAATAGCCTCCTGTTATAAGCAAATCATAATGATGAAAAATATCACCTCTATTTTGGTACCTGTATGAAATTACCAGCAGTATTTCATGTAGATGAAAAAGTATACATTGACATTTAAATCTATTACATATTATGCCTCTTTCTATATTTTTGATTTAGTGATGTAAATCTTCATATAATTTTGTTTTTTTACTCTACATATTATAATTATAGAGAATAAATTTTGTAGACTGAATTGAACACTTAGGGAAATTTTATTACTGGAAACATCTTCTGGGGGAGAGTAAAGATTATATATTCTCATAACACATAGAAAGACTCAAATTTTCAATTGCTCTCAGTTTTTTTTATAGACAAGTCTCTCCAAAAAATAAATAATAATACTTGCCCTTTGGGCCAAACTAAGGTTATACTCTCAGAGACTGTGGTTAAATTCAGGTTCTGAGAGTCATCTGTAGTTAAAACTCCCAGCAAGTCCTGTACCGCTCTTCTTCTCTAAGTATCCAGATGAAAGAACTTATTGGTTCTCTACAATTATCATGATAAAGAGGTCAGTGTCACCTTCAGATCTAAACCTCTGTTTGGCAGTACTTGTTATGTAGGCTTTGGGAATAGATTGGTTTCTCGGTAGAATATTTGGAGTCTGCCATTGAATAAAAGAAACAAACATGATCTTCAATAGAAGCTGTGCTTGTGTGTAGAATAAGATAGGAGTTGGCCTTCTTTGTGATTGATTTCTTCAAGGCTTGTTTTAAAGAGCCTGAATCCTGTTCTGCCTTTTGAGGTAGTCCTGTGAAAGTTTAATAAGCAGTTTGTGGAATCCTTAAGGAATGTGAGCCTTTTTGTGTTCTGCTGTTGAATTATAGAACTGATTCTCACTTGATGTCAGAAATGCTACCTCTATTAATAAGTTGACAACTGTTCCAAATACATCTTTGAAGAACATTTTTGAATTGGAGAAATAGACCAGAAATAGAAATATAAACAAAACAAAAAGTAGGACATTAGCCATTTTTTTATTTTTCTACTTTTTGCCTGGTGGCAATATGACACTAGGCAGAAATTTTTTTTAAATAGTTTTCTCCAAATTCCTTTTTTTTTTCATAAAGTTTATTTCTTGGGGCAGTTTTGGAGTTTACAGAAAAACTGAGCAGTAAGTACAGAAAGTTTCATACATCCCCTCCTCCCTCCTGCCTGCTGCCTCTGCTCAATAGTTTTTTCTTGTAGTAACATCTTACATTGATGTGATACATTTACAATTGATGAACTGATATGATACCTCATATTTCACTAAAGTTGCAGTTTACAGTAAGGTTCACTCTTTGTGTTGTAAATTTCAAGAGGTTTTTGACAAAAATGTATTCAACAAGTAAAATATTGTACTGAGTACTTTGCTCTAAACACGATATGTACTCCACCTATACATCCTTTCTTCTCTTTCCTTCCTAACTCCTGATAACTGCCGACTTTTTTACTATAAAGTTTTTCCCTTTCTAATATGTCATATAGTTAGAATCATATTGTATGCAGCTTTTTCAGACTGGATTCTTTCACGGAACAATATATATTCACAATTTCTCCAGGCCTTTTTGTGGCCGGATGGGTCATTTGCTTTTATCACAGAATAATATTTCATTGTATGGATGTATCACTATTATCCATTCACTTATTGAAAGACACCTTGGTTGCATATAATTTTACATAAAATTTGCATACAAGTTTTGGAAATAGACTCTTATGTACAGGTTTTTATGTAGATGTAAGTTTTCAACTTGGGCAAATATTTATGAATTTAAGTACTGGAATATATGATAAAACAACTTTACCTTTGTAAAAACAAACAAAAACCCACAAAACTATCTTCTAAAGCAGCAGCCTCATTTGTCATTACCTTCCGGATGGTCCATATCCCTGCCGTCATTTGGTGTTGTCAGTGTTTGGGATTCTAGCCATTCTAATAGCCATGTATTGCCATCTTCTTTTAATTTGCAATTCCCTTATGATATATGAGGTTGCACACCTGTGCTTATTTGTCATCTTCTTTAGTGAACCATTTGTTTAGGTTTTCTGCCTACCCTTTTTTTTTTTTTTGTATTGGGTTTTTTGAAAACTCTTATTATTTAGTTTCAGGGTTCTTGCATATTTGGGGGATACAACTGTTTTACAGATATCTGTTCTGCAAATATTTTTTCCTAATCTGTGATTTGTTTTTTCATGTTCTTACCAGTTTTCTTCATAGAGTAGTTTTAAATTTTAATGAAGTATACCTTATCATTTTTCCTTCCATATATCATGCTTTTGGTGCTGTTATCTAAAAACTCATTGCTAAACTCAATGCCACATCGATTTTTTCTTATCTTCTACCAGACTTTCGTGTTTTATACGTAATGATGTCATCTGTAAACAAAGGCAGTATTATTCTTTTTTTTTCTAATGTGTCTGCTTTTAAATTTCCTTTTCTTGTCTTATTGCATTAGCTAGGGCACACAGTATGTAAACAGAAGATATAAGAAGATGTAAGCAGAAATATCTTTACCTAATTCCTGATCTTAGGGGAAAACATCTAATTTCTCACCATTAAGTGGCTGTAGGATATGCATGTATGTATGTATGTATGCATGTATGTGTGTATGTAGGTGCTCTTTATCAAGTTGAGGAAGTTTGTATTTTTTCTAGAGGCTTCAGGAAATGGGGATATATTTCCTTGATTTTTCTGGCTTCTAGAGACCTTTTTCATTTCTTGGATTTCCTCCATCTTTAGAGTCCATTACTCAAAACGTGTACGTTCATTGTTGTATACTTTTTCTGAATTTGACCCTCTTACATCTGTCTTACATGTGATTACATGGGGCCCATGTAGATAATCTAGGTGAATCTACCTATTTCAAGATTGTTTCACTTAATCACACCTATAAGTCCCCTTTTGCCATGGAAGATAAAATATGTACTACTTTGGAGGATTAGAGCCTAAACATCTTTGGAGACCTTTATTCTGTCTACCATAGTAACATTCCTTGCTTTTATCGTTACTGCTTAAACATTTCACATTCCTTTAAATTCAACTGAAATATCACTTGCATGTGGAAATTTTCCTGAACTATTTAATGGGATTTATTTCCTTTTTTCCTTTCCCTTCTTAATATACAGAGTACATTACCCTCACTCCCACTCCAGAATTATTTATGATTTATATTGCTTGAAATCACTTAAAAGTCTCTTATCTGCTTTTGCTGTCTTTAGTATCATTTCTTCTTAATCAAATTTCTTCTTTATCATTACTATAAGACTTTGAAACTACTTATTCATTCAACAAATATTTATTGTGCCCTTCTTAAATGTCAAGTACTGTGATAGACATTAAAAATAATGTAAGCAAAAGAAACACTTTACTTAATAAGTTTGCAAATCACAAAAGTAATTATAAAATGGAATAGATTTAATAGAGATGAGATTATATAGTGCAACTGAGCTGGTCTTGTGGAGGCAGAAGTAGTGGCAGTGATAATGATGGTGGAGGTTAAGGAGACGTAGACTTTTGCCAGGAGATTAAGTGATACTTGAAGTTTGGGGAAGATTTCAAGCAGAGAGAATAGCAGATGCAGAGACTATGGGGACAGTTCAAATACTGAAGAAACCGAAAGAAAGTTAGAGTGACGTGCTCTGGAAAAGAGAAAGGCATGGAATGGGGCTTTAGATGTAAGGCAAGGGCTGGATCTCAAAGGGCTTTCTGAAAAATATTACCAGTTCTCACTAGTAACTGTGAGTTTTAAGCAGTGAATCACCAGATAATGTCTGAGTTCTAAAGGGATTATTGTGATAATTACATTTATTTTTTAAAAAATATTTGATAGTTTCTTATAGGCTGATTATATCTTAAAATAACTTTCCATACTACCTTATATCCATTTCTTCTGGTTAAGAAGATTTTGTCAAGATTTTCTTCTTACAGTTTTTATTTTAGGGAAAATAGCATATGTATAATAAATATACTTTTTCATACGTGAAGAGCTCCTAAATCAGGAATATGACCCTAACCTCCCCTTTTCTTGTTCTACACATGTACACAGAGCCTCAATTTCTCTCTCTCTCTCTCTCTCTCTCTCTCTCTTTCTCACACACACACACACACACACACACACACACACACACACACACACATGCCCGCACACAATTGAGAGTTATTAAACTATACACTAATGTCTAACCTCATTAGGATTCCATTTCTGGAGGCTTTGCTTCAGTGCTATTCACCTCACTGCATTATTTGCCATTTTCTTGATACATCATAAACCTCAGAATAAGTATTCATGAGTTTCAACCACACTATGCTATCAGCCTACATTAAAGGTTAAATAACCTTGCTAAATTCACTATTGTATAAATACTTCATTCCATGCATCGTCTTTATATTGAGAGTATATAAAAACATATGTCTCATGATCTTCTGCTAAATAGCTAGCAGAATAACTGCTCAATAACTACCTCACAGACTTTGTATTTACCATTACAGATTGTTCTTTCCTTTTAAATTTTGTCCTTAGGAAGCTTATACCTGTATTTAAAACCCAGTTCAGGGGCACCTGGGTGGCTTAGTTGGTTGAGTGTCCAGCTTCAGCTCAGGTCATGATCTTATCTTTCATGAGTTCGAGCCCCACATCGGGCTCACGGCTGTCAGCCTATCAGTGCAGGGCCTGCTTCAGATCCTCTGTCCCTTTCTCTCTGCCCTTCCGCAACTTGTGGTTTCTCACAAATAAATTTAAAAAATAAAATAAAACCCAGTTTAAGCACATTGATCTATCTACTAGGGAATATTATTATCTGTGCTACTCTTACCACTGAAATTATTTTCCTATCCATTTTTTTTAGGATTACATGAGCCATTATTTTCATCATCTTATAGTTCATAAATATTTATGTGAATTTTTTATTGTGAAGTATAAGATACAGAAGAGTACATAAAGCAGCCATATCAACAAATTATTAAATGAACACCTATATAACCACCTTAAAAGAACAAAAATTACAGTATCAGACTGCCAGTAACCATTTGCATGACAATTCTTAATGACAACTTCTCCTTTCCCCTGAAAGATAACCAATATGTTCACATTTAAGCAATATTCTCGTCTTTATAGTAATCATTCCGTTACTTTTACTTATATTTTTACCTATGTAATTAGAATCTTTTAGTATTGTATTATGCCGGTCTGTTTTTTTTTTTTTTTTGGATCATCAGTATATTTTGTGATTTATCCATGTATTTAATTTAATATTTCTATAGTTCCTATAACAGTTTTCATTGCTAATGTATTTTCTGTTAGTTTTGACAAACTATAACTTTAAATTTTATTGTAAAAGTTTCTTATATGTTCTTATCTTTTAAATTTCTGTAGGATATATAGTCATATTAACTTTGATCTGTTCCTAATACTGATATTATACTTTACTTTCCTCTTTCTTTTGATAGTCATTGTGCTAGAAATTTATCAATTTCATTTTTTTCAAAGATATTGGCCTTTCTATTGTACAGTTACATTCCATTAAAACAATTTGCATTCTTATTTTGATTTTTTTCATTTTATAGTTCCTTTGGTGGTAATTTTAGGTTAACACTTAGCTTATTATTTTTCTGCTATTTCAGTTTTCTCAAATGTTGAATTTAGACTATAAATTTTCAGGTAAGCACTGTTCAATTTCTACCATAATTTCTTCTTCACCACATGGATTACTTAGAAGTGTTTTCTTAATTTCCCAATATGTTAACTTTTAGCTTTAATGTCCAGTAAAATACATTCATTGGTTGCATTATTTCAGTTTTATAAAACATTTTTTTGGACCTTTGCACCAGTATATTATCAATTTGCAACTAATCCTTATGTAATAGATAAGAATGTAAATTCTACAACACTGGCAATACCCTATATATGTGCATTTGGTTAAGTTCGTTGGGTGTTTTACAAAATCTCCTAAATCTTTACTTTTTCTGTGAATGTTGTGTTAAAGTTCTCTCATTGTAACTATACATTTGTCTATTTCTCCTCATAGCTCTGCAAATTCTTGCTTTTTATATTTTGAGGACATGATGAGGTGAAAACTTATTTATCAAATATTTCTAGAATTTTAAACCTTCAACTTCATGATAAAGATTCTCAAAATACTTCTGGACTTGAAGTGTATATTCTTTACTACTTTACGAAATTTATTCGTTGCTTTTAGTAGTTGCATGGTATATCTTCCTCTACTTTTTATTTTCAACTTTTCTGTACCATTATTTTTTCAAAGTATATTTTGTAAACAGTATACTTTTGTTTTATTCAGCAAAACAATCTTGCCTTTTAATTGAGCATTCATTCCATTTAATGTAATTAATTATAGGTTGTTTAAATCTACCACCTTAATATTTTCTTTTTTCTTCCATTATCTTTCTATTCTTGCTTTGTATATGAATAATTATTTATTATTTTAATTCAGTCAACTTGGAATTATATTAAGAACTGGGATTTCTGGATCATATTGTAGTTCTATTTTACATATGAGTAAACTTCATACTATTTCACCATAGTGGCTGCACCAGTTTACATTCCCAGACACCAGTGGTGTACAAAGGTTCACCTTTCTGAATCTTTTGTTTTTCTGATAATAGTATGTTAACAATATGTGAAGCGATATCTCATCATGGCTTTGATTTGCTTTTCTCTTGTTGATTTATGAGGTGGAGTATCTTTTCATGTACCTGTTGGTCATTTATATGTCTTCTTCGGAAAAGTGTCTGTTCGGTTCTTTCACCCATCATCTGTCTATCTACTTATTTATTTTTGCTATTGACTATGTGAATTACATAATTTGTTAATATAATTTTAGATATTAGGCCCTTATCAGACATGTAGTTTTCAAAGATTTTCTCTCATTTCATTATGTTAATGGGGTCTTTCTGTGCAGCAGTTTTTGTTGAATATGGTCCTACTTGTTTACACTGCTTTTGGTGCCTTTGCCTTAAAGTTAAATCCAAAAATAATAATTGCCAAGACCAATGTCCAGGAGCCTATTATCTATGTTTTCCTCTAGGCATTTTCTGGTTTCAGATCCTAGGTTCAGGTTTCTAATCCATTTTGAATTGATTTTGTGTATGGCATAAGACAGGGGTCCAGTTTCACTTTTGCATGTGGATGTACAGTTTTCTCAACACCGTTTACTGAAGAAACTATGCTTTCCCCATTGTATATTCTTGAGTTCTTTGTCAAATTTTAATTGGCCATATATGCATGGATTTGGTTCTGGGCTCTCTATTTTGTTCTGTTGACCAGTGTTCATTTTTATGCTAATGCCATAGTGCTTTGATTACTATAGTTTTATAGTATAATTTGAAATTAATTTGTGCTTCTTTCTCAAGATTGTTTTGACTATTTAGTACCTTTTGCAGTTTTATATAAATTTTAAGATTGTCCTGTTTCTGTGAAAAATGTCATTGGAATTGTAATATTGACTACACAGAATTTATAGGAACTTTGAGTAATATAGGCATTTTAACAATATTCTTCTAATCTATAAACACAGAAATTCTTTCCACTTTTTTAATCTGTATCTTTTTTTGCTTTATTTTTTTATATTTGTTTTTTAATAGTTTATTGTCAAATTGGTTTTCATATAACACCCAGTGCTCTTCCCCACAAGTGCCTTCCTCCATCACCACCACCTCTTTTCCCGCCTCCCCCTTCCTCTTCAACCCTCGGTTCATTTTCAGTATTCAATAGTCTCTCATGTTTTGCATCCCTCCCTCTCCCCAACTCTCTTTCCCCCTTACCCTCTCCATGGTCCTCTGTTAGGTTTCTCCTGTTAGACCTATGAGTGCGAACATATGGTATCTGTCCTTCTCTGCCTGACTTATTTTGCTTAGCATGGCACTCTCGAGGTCTATCCACTTTGCTACAAATGGCCATATTTCATTCTTTCTCATTGCCATGTAATATTCCATTGAGTGTGTGTGTGTGTGTGTGTGTGTATGTGTGTGTGTGTATGTGTGTATATATATATATATATATATATCTCACATCTCCTTGATCCATTCATCTGTACCTTATAGGACTATGGTACCAAGAAGCTCAAGTTCAAATCCTATTTTAATCATTCACAGGTGGTGTGACATTGGCCATATTATTTACATTTTGAGTGCTTCAGTGTCCTAATCTGTAAAATAGGGATGATAATAAATAAAACAACTTCATAGAACATTATGAATTAACATTTATAGAGAACTTAGTTCCTAGCACTGTAGATGTATATAATATGTCAAAGAGGGGCGCCTGGGTGGCTCAGTCGGTTAAGCCTCCGACTTTGGCTCAGGTCAAATCTCACGGTTAGTGGGTTCGAGCCCCGTGTCAGGCTCTGTGCTGACAGCTAGCTCAGAGCCTGGAGCCTGCTTCTGGTTCTGTGTCTCCTTCTCTCTCTGCCCCTCCCCCTCTCATGCTCTGTCTCTCTCTGTATCAAAAATAAATAAAACGTTATAATATGTCAAAGAAAATGTTTGTAAAAATCTTAAAGTTATTGTGATGGTTAATTTTTTGTGCCTGCACAAAAAATATTGCTCAGATATTTGTTCAAACATTATTCATTATTCAAACATTATTCTAAGTGTTAGGGTTTCTTGTAGGATTTACTAAAAAGTTTTTTAAAATAAGATTACAAAAAAAATGGACCTTGAGTAAAGCAGATTGCTCTCATAATGTAAATAGACCTTATCCAATTAATTTAAGATCTGAAAAGAGCCAAAGCTGACCTCCTCCACACAAGAAGGGATTCTGATGGGACACTGCCTTAGAACTTCAACTGTGACCTCTGCTCTTCCCCTGGTCTCTAGTCTGAAGGACCTGCCTATGGATTTTGAACTTGCAGGCCCCAATAATCATGTGATCCAATTCTTTAATGCTTTCTTTTCTCCCTTTAAAAAATGTTTATTTATTTATTTATTAGAGGGAGTGCCAGTGGGGTAGGGCAGAAAGGAAGAGAAGAGAATCCCAAGCAGGCACCACTGAGAGTGCAGAGCCTGATGTGGGGTTCAGTCTCATGAGCTGTGAGATCATGACCTGAGCTGAAATCAAGAGTTGAATGCTTAACTGACTGAGCTACCAGGTGTTTCTGTGATCCAGTTCTTTAAAATTAATTCCTCTCTCTCTCTCTCTCTCTCTGTATGTGCATGTTTGTCTGTACATTCATACAGACACATTCCTTACAGCAGACCCTTGAATAACACAGGTTTGAAATGTGCAAATATACATGAATATTTTTGATAAATGCAATACAGTATTGTAAATGTACGTCAATATTCCTTATGACTTTATTAATATTTTCTCTAGCTTTATTATAAGAAGATAGTATATCCATAATATAACATACTAAATACACACTAGTCAACTACTTATGTTATTGGTAAGGCTTCTGGTCAAAAGTAGTTAAGTTTTGGGGGAGCCAAAAGTTATACATAGAGTTTTGACAGTGTAGGGAGATCAGTACTACTAACACCCACATTGTTCAAGAGTCAAGTGTAGTTCTATATGTCCGGAGAACAGTAATAGAGATGTCTAATATTTACACATATTTTCTAATTTTTCTAATAAATATGATGTAGCTGATGGTATGAATACATCATGAATACTATGAAATACAGTATAAGATGTTAATTTTTATTAGTTTGGACAGTGGCCCCCATTATTTTGATAGGGCTCATGCTATGTTTTTTCTTTTTAAAAATTTTTAATGTTTATTTATTTTTGGAAGAGAGAGAGACAGACAGCATGAACAGGGGAGGAGCAGAGAGAGAAGGAGACACAGAATCCGAAGCAGGCTCCAGGCTCTGAGCTGTCAGCACAGAGCCCGACAGGGGACTTGAACTCACAAACCAGGAGATCATGACCTGAACTTAAGTCAGAAGCTGAACCGACTGATCCATCCAGGTGCCCTTTATATTCTTTCTACTGATAGTGACTGTGGCATAATAAACTCTTGAGGTGGACCTATGACTGGTCTTGTGTAATAGTCTCTGAATATGAGTGGCGCCTATGACATTAACTTCTAACCAACTGGATAGAGGAAAAGTGATAGGATGAATGTGTTTATGTGCATGCGATTATGTTACCTGGATTGTTGTGCCTGCCTCCTGTACTCTTTCCTTTCCTTGCTGGCTATGAGGAAGGGAATGGCCATGTTAGGGAATCCCACCTGGCAAAGAACTACAGGTGGCTTCTAGGAGATGAGAACCCCCCTAAACAATAGCCTGCAAAGAACTGAAACTCTCAGTCCTACAGATGCGAGGACCTGAATGCTGCTAAAAGCTACACCAAGGGGCAAACATGGATTTTTCCCACTCAACACAACAGATAAGCATCAGTTCTGGCTGAGAATTTACAGCATGGTAGAGCAGCCCACTAAAGCATGTCTGGATTCCAAATCTACAGAAACTGTGAGACAATTAATGTTATTTTAAGTTCCTACATTAGTGAGTATCGTGTTACAGAGCAATAGATGACTAATAAAGTAACATTTTTATCACAAAGTCTGTAAGAAAGATTAGGCAACTTTGGAATTATGACACTTTGACTTCATTTTATGTAATTCTAGTAAACTGTATTTCTCTATGTTCTCGACTTACATTCTTGGGAGCTTTATTTTTTAATTTTTTTAAATATTTTTATTTATTTTTGAGAGAGAACAAGACAGAGTGCAAGCAGGGAAGGAACAGAGAGAGAGGGAGACACAGAATCCGAAGCAGGCTCCAGGCTCTGGACTGTCAGCACAGAGCCCAATGTGGGGGTTACACCCATAAGCCACGAGATCATGACATGAACTGAAGTCAGATGCTTAACTGACTGAGCCACCCAGACATTCCTCTTGAGAGCTTTAAATCCTGGATTCCTTCTCCGCCCTTCCTTTAATATATCTCTCTCGCTACCTGCCAAAAATGAGGGAAGGAGAAGAAGGAGAAAAAGAAGTAAGAGAAGTAGGATGAGAAAGAGAAGAGCAAGGAAGGAGAGGGAGAAAAAGGGGGAGGCAGAGGGTGGTATTAGATGCTCAGCTTCCTGTGCAAACCCCTGTTATGTACTCATTGCCTTCTGTTGAGCTCATTAGTGTCCCAGTTTTCCCAAATAGGCTGCAGGGTGGTCAGAAAAGGTACTTTAGTTATATTTGTATACCATGCCAGGAACATGATAGATATTCAATACATGTAAATTCACTGGAAATATGTAACTTAAAATATTACGTGAAAAAGATTTGCTTATGCCTAATGCAGAAAATGGCAAAATTTTACCCAGAGAGATGGAATTTTAACAAAAAATATGTGGACATTGGTTCTCTTTTTTATCGCTATAGTAACAATGCATGTTTCAGTGTGTCCTTATAATAATCATCAGGTTTCCACTTTGCTGTCTAAAAATAGGAAGAAAACACACTGTCCATCTGGAAAGAAAAGAAAATAATAAATACAGCATTAAATATAATATAAGACAACATGTGCAATTATTTTTACTGGGTGTCCAAAAATAGGAAAAGACATATTTTATGCTATAATATTTTTCGTCTGAACACTTATGGGAAATTTTGTGACCTCTTACATATACTAACCACTCAACAGGATGATTTTGAGGTTTAACAGCTCTATTTTTGTAAGAAATATGAGGACTTAGGTACTGAACTTTTTTTTTTACAATCTCATAAACTTCAGGTTATCTGTAGAATTTAAGCATCCATTTTGTAATGATCTGCCTCACAAGTTTTATTAGGCCAGTACAGCTATTCCCTTCAAGATACTTTCACAAAAAATTATATCAATTAATGTTAATATGTTTGCTGCATCTAAATTTGCTATATTTCTGGCTTGCAAGACTACTCCTTTTTTAGTAACATAAAGTCAAATACAGATGGTTTAATTTATGTAAGAGACTGATTTCGCAGTATATTTCACAAAGAGAAAAACATGCAAGTGTCCACAGGGATGTGAAGGAAAGGAATGAAACCTTGTTAAGGGTGTGTAAATATGTGTGTGTACATGCATGCATGTATATATGTTTATCTATACTTACATATAAATGTGCTATAGATGTAAACATATACACACAAAATAATAAGCATTGATATTGATAGCATGATACTAATTAATAGTATGAGACTAATGAGTAATAATCCCATAAATAATTCCCTATCTTGTCAATGGAGCAAATGTAGTCCTATTTCAGCGGAGGCAAAAAAAAAACCATGGTTACCATAAGTTAATTTATACTCTAATGAAGAATATCTTCTTTCAGTGATTTTATCTCAGATTCACTGACTAAGTTCAAGAAGAGAGTGATATCAGCATATGTTAGAAGGTCCCCAAGAGAAGGGAGCCAGACATAGTACATTTGACCTTGCATAGATTTCATAATTGTTTCATATATCAAGTGCGAATGATGATGATTATTACCTTGTAGTATTATTTCTTATGAGGATCTACTGGAAAAATGCTTATATAGTGATCAGAAGATGCTATGAGATTAAGGAACAAAGATTAAGTGATTTGAGAAAACATCATAATCTCCAATATTGCTGTATCTTTAATGCCATTTTGAATAGAGACATAAAAGGGAGTTGCCTACAAAACGTGATTTGAAAGATGCCAAAAATGTTTGTTTATGCTTTACAAAATGTGATCCCACAAAAGCAGTGATAATGTGAAATTTTCATACATATCAGTTAATTTCTTGGTTTCAAGGCCTTGTAGGCTTGAGTAAATTGATAATTCCTTACATTTGTGTCATGTCTTAAAATTTGCAAGTCATTTCCACTTTTTATCTACTTTAATCTTCCTTCTGACCTGTGATTTAGACACTTAAAAAATAATTATTGTACAGGGTACCTGGGGCTGATTCAGTTAGGAGAGCATGTGACTCTTAATCTCAGGGTCGTGAGTTCAATCCTCATGTTAGATGTGAAACCTACTTAAAATAAAATAAAGTAAAAAAAAGATAATTATTTCACAGTTGTAGGTCTGGTCCACATCAGACCGGAGAGATGAACTCAGTGCTTTTGCCTCCACTGAGTATTGGCAGCGGTCTCTTCACAGTGCCATAGCTGTCTGAAAACGGTATCTGGAAAGGTTTCCTCCCATGAAAAATTTGAGGCAAATTAAATTAGTTCCTATCACCAAAGATAAATCCCCAGGTAAATGGACATAGAGAGATTATGATGGGAAACCATATCAAGACAGTTCCACATTATAAGAATAAGGTCTAGAGGACGAGTGTGAATCGGAGTCAATTACAAGAAGGAGCCCCGTGTTATCACCAGATATCCCGGAGCTGGGAAGGGCTTAAGCTGAGAAGTGGTACAAATGGGGTCGAAGGAACACTTAAGGATACTGTATGATCTGGTTCTACTCCAAACGTGTTTCTCTGTTCCTTGACTTGCATTTTATAATTTAATCATTTATTCGACCAACAGTGATTTTGTACCAGGTGCTGTTCTAGATACTGGGAATGGGGCTGCGCACAAAAAAGATGAAAAGTCCTGCTGCTGTGAAGGGAAGATTAAATTGCAGTCAGAAATATTAAAATGCTTAATGATCTGTTATAACCGGTTTTTTTCACCTGCACAGCCTCTATCTGCCGTGCTCTTCCCATCCCTTCTCAAATCTTTAATATTCCACTCGGTTTTTTTGTCTTTCAGGAAACTTTTCTGAATTTTGTGATGTGGACAATGTTCCTGTATATTATGTGCCTTTAATATTGCACATATGTGTAACAAGTGTATCACCCTTGCAAAATGCAACATCTTACACAACTGTGCAATAAGGTTTTTTCAGTGAAAGAAGAATCTTCCTTTGCAAATAGGTCCAAAATCTATGCTTGCTTTTTTTCTGTTTTGCTGATTGCATTTTGATAAATGTTAGCTGTATTTTCCAGGGTAGAAATGATTATATATCTACTAAATTTCAACACCAAACTGGAATCATGTAGACATGTTTTCCCTGTCCTTAACAATCCTTGATGTAAATAATGAAATATACAAAATATTTATACTAATAGAAACCAGAGAAAGCATTCAATTCACAGTTAATGTAACTAACTGTTCTGTCTATATTTTTCAATTCCCTGTGTAGTAATAGTAAGGCAATAGTTTGTGAATTAAATACACTTCCACCCTCCTCTCCCCCTACCCAGAGCTAATGACTGACATTTTTCCTAGAATTTTCAAAGATTTTGAGCAGCACATTAGCCTAAAGATAATAATTTTAAAAAAGGAATAAATTTCAAACCCATTAGGGAGAAAAATTACCTATGGAGCTGGAATTGATCTGATATATCCAGCAAAATTGGGGATAGCAACTTGAATAATGATCCGGAAGACTGACAGAGTGATGGATAGACTTCTGTAAACCCATGGGTCATGTAGAGGATTTCTCCGTTCTCTGTCTGCAGTAGCAGCAGAAGTGTATTAGAATATATGATGAATTAACATGGACTTTTCTTCCTTTCCTCACTGTCAGTTTTGTAAAAAGAGAAAAGAATATACTGTTAGACATATACATGAAAGACATGCTGTATTTAATAATTATCCCTTTCCTATGATTTGTTTACTGATTATATATTATATATATGTATTATATATAACCCCTCATAAGGTTAATGAGCTTCTCATGGCCTCTATTAGCCTCCTCTTCATCCTTCCCTTCCTAATTCTTGTTCAAATATCAATAGTCCATTTCTCTCACTAACAACCTTAGTGCTTCAGAAGTCATGTGTAGGGTGGCTAGGTGAACACAATGGGACTCACTTTGGTGCTCTGTGACTTAACAGTTGGGTGGCCTTAGCCACTTTACTTACCTTTTCAGGGCTTTCTCAGTTGTGAAATAACTAACTCACATTATTGTAATTAAGTTGGAATGATACTGCAAACAAATCATCTAGAACCCTATATGCACCCAGAAGTGCTAATTTGCTCCCTGTCTATGAGTATAACTTTTTTGTGGCTGTGTTTTACGTTATTTATTTGATTAAAACAAACAGAGAGGAGACAAAGCATATATATTAACCATAGTTTAACTCATGAAGAAGCATAGTTACTAGCCTAAGTTCATTTAAGTAGGAAGACCTAGAGACAATAATATCTAAATTATAATCTGACTCCTACAATTCGTAGAATTTTAGGGTAATAAAGGGGATTAGGTGGAAATTAATACATCTTAGTGTCTATTATGTGTTCTATGCCAAGTGCTTATTTCCATTATTTTTTATAATTCCCACAACAATCCTGATGGTATGTATTTTGAGTGTAAATTTAGACTTGTGAAGGTTAATTCATTTGCCACCACTCACGCAACCAATATGTGGTGGATTTTAGATTAAAATCCAGGCAATAATGACCCTAAAATCTGTATTCTATTTATCTGATTCCTTATTGAGAGAGACTTTAGACATAATTTATGACAACCTTTTTTTTTTGATGAAGTTTGGTCTAAGGAAATTGACTTGTTAAAGGCAAGCCAAACCTTGTCTCCTCAAACGTTGTCTCATAGGTGTTCATTAGGAAATTTAAAACTATTACTTGATCTTCTGCTTTATTATATCCATATTTACATATTTCAACAATTTTTCTTTGCCCCTGAAATCTTTCATTATTGAGACTACATGTCATCAGATTTTATATGAAAAAGAAAGCCCTGATGTTTTAGCCATCCTCACCTGACCTCCCATGTGATATTTGGTAACAAGTAAATCAGTGTCTTTCTCTCTTTGATCTACATACTTATATGGTGAAGATTGCTAGTGCATGATTATAAAGCATTCTGCTAAGTATTAAGTGGCAAAAGTGGTCATAACTGCATATACCTAATAAGACCCTTGCCAGAACCACTTAAAGCTACTTTAAGTATCTATCTATCTATCTATCTATCTATCTATCTATCTATCTATCCATCCATCAGAGAATCTATATTTCTCAGAGTCCATATTTTTCTAGTTGCTCCTAAAAAGCACACTCCCTTTTTCCCTTCTATGATTTTTGAGTTTTGTTTTTTTTTTTAGTTCCCAAAGTATCCACCTTCTCAGATCATCTAGCTATTGGGCTGACTGCTTTAGGAATCCTCTAGTTTTTGAAAATAAGAGCTAAGAAGTTTTAATATACCCCTCTTCTCAGATTTGTGAAATACAGTTATCATAATTGCTGACTTTTGACACAGATGATATCATTTTAACATCATAATAGAATTTAGAATTCTGCCAATATAGAAGAGATGCTAGAAGTTTTATTATTCATAAGAGGCTCCAAATGGATAAAAAACAAACACAGTAAAAAGCTTACAAAAGATCTTAGAAAGTCTTGACCCAATGACATTTTTGGCAATTTCTTTATGATGATACCTTGTAGAATATACCTAGCCATGAGTATACAGAAATTTTTGCTTAGGATTCATCCGCCATTGAGGTTGGAAGCTATGAGCACTAATTCTTTATATGTACCAACCCAAGACTCGCCGTGCTGACCCTGCTATAAAGGCATCTTTGGCTGCATTCTTACTCCTTCCTCTCATTCATTTTCGAGCTGACCGATCCTCCCATAAATGCCACTAGATAAAGTAAGGTATCTCACTGAATATAATTTTTGAAATTAATGATACAACATAAATTGAAATGCTGAGAACTCAGTAAATGCTGTTATTTTTCTCTCCTTTCTATACACTTCAGTGCAATCAATTTTTCAGTAACATTTAGCAATGCCTCAGCACACGATGAGGGTCTCTAGCTTGGCTAATGTTGAAGGTAAGCGTTCAATACGTGCTGACTGAATCAATCCCTGTACAGTCACAGTACTGTACTCATACACATGTGACTATATGAAGATTTAGATATGGTTACATGTTTATTGTACTGAAAGTCCTTATATACACTTTCTTTAACACACACATAAACTTATTCAAAGAAATCATAAATTATGGATGAGTTAGGATGATCACTTTTATTTTCAACTATGATATTTTATTTTATTTTTGTGTCAAAATTGTATGCTTAGTTTCTTTCAGGTTTCAAATTTCACAACATTTTTTTATTTGACTTTATATCCACAGAAAGGAAAAGGAGATATTAGTATTCCTATTTTACAAAATGAGAAGATTGAAATTAATTTGAACCAACCAGCTTATTGATGCTGAAGTGGTGAAGAATTATTTTTGCAATGAAATTAACTTGACAAATATTGATGTTTAAAAAATCATCAAAGCATTTTTATATATAAACACCGATGCTTATTCTCCATAACATTGGGTATGTGTCATGAGAGGTGAATTTTGGATCTTTCCATAAGGCTCTTCTCTGAATGGATGTGCAATATCATTATTGTTGTAATCAGCAATAATTTTCTTTTCGTGTAGTATCAGTCTCCTTCCTTCAGATTCTTTGTGCTGTTGAGATAACATAGCACCTCTCTTGAGTAAGTAAGGATGCGGTGACTGCATGCCCTATGGAGAAGATGTAAGCTGTGGACAAATGAAAACCACTGCTGTGTTTTATCTGGCTTCTAAGAGATAAGCACTCTAAGTCAAGATAAATTTTTATGCTCCTGTGCTCTTTATTAATTGCTTTAAATTATGATAAGAGATCAAAACACAGGGGTCCTTTTTATTTATTTCCTAATTATTATGTATGTGTGTCTCTGTGTATTTGTGTATGTGGATACACAAATAATGTCTCAGAGGAAAAAGGGGAAAAAGTAATGTATAATGGATTTAGAAACAAGAAATGTGAAAGGAGACATGATACTCTGACAGCCAGAAAAAACATGTATTAAAAATATGGAGATAGTAGCAGTTTGAAGAGGAAAAACCCAAAATTCATGAAACTATTTTGTTCATAGCCTCAAACAAACCTGAATTGTTAAGATTAATTTTTATTTGTGTAGAAATCCCATTGCTCATACAGTTAATGCTAATTATGTCCTCTAAGGTTATATGTGTCCTTTTAAGGACCACATTGGTTTGTTTGTCTGCAAATATCTAGCTAATAGGATACGGTTTGTCTCACCTGATATACTTTCATGCCATTTTCATGCTACTGTTAACATTATTAAATTTGTAATTTTGTTTTTTTATGCTTGTGCTGCATTATATCTTCAGTTCTCAAAAACTGGACCCATGACTAAAATGTGGTTTACTGAAGCATAAAAAGTGATGAAAAGAGTAACATAAATAGTACAACCCAAAATAACATCATAAACAAAGAGTGAAGTGGTCCCTAGTGGTGATTATGGAATGCAAATTTGTATATGCTGGGACACATAAATCTTCAAGTGTCATGATTTCACATATGCGACAGGAAAAGAAAAGTGCAAATAAGAAGTACGTTTATGAATATCTTAAAAAATTGAATTATATTTGACTGGAGATTAATTTGCCACAATTCCCCAGTTCATTTTCCATTATAAAGCCTTGTCAAACAGAGGCATAAATGTCTGGCAAGGCTATTTCTTGAAGGATTAATTGATGTATTCCCTGTGCAAAGTTTCCATCTTATACCCTGAGCAATATCCCACTCTCCTGGACCTCATGAGTTAAAAAATCATCCATTTAAAAAAATAGTCTAAGGTCATAAAAGAAGGGAAGAAAGAGAAAAGAAGGTAGGGAAGAAATTAAAATGGGAGATAAGAGAAAAGAGGAAGGCCTTAAAAGCCCCCAATCTTGTCTGAAAAGTAGGCAGAAAATACCATCACTTAGCTGCCAGAAATGCATGGATCCTGGTTACCCGTGTTGCTGTTGTTTTTGTTTCCCATGGAGATGTCCAATACCAGATAAACTGCAGCCCTTTGATGTGAACATCCAATTGCAGTGAAGCTGTCCAATAACCTAAGGACTCTATCTTAGTTTTGCCCACGCTTAAGTGTCTCATTATCTGTGACTGATCCACCTCTCTATAGTTTGGGACACATTCTGCGCTCCCTGAGTGAGGGGAATCTAGACATCAGCTGTTTGATAAGGTGGTAGTGATGGCGATGCTCCCATTGCAAGGTGGGAGTTGGGAGAGCTGGAAAGAATAAGCTAGAAATTGTCACTTGACCAGTGGAATCTATTTTAAGGCCATTGATTTTTCTATTTTTCATCCAATAAACTGAGGGAGATTTTTAAATATAACATGCATACAATAATTTTCATGCAATAAAATTGATTTTGTTGTAAGACATACAGAAGAGACAAAAATTGGGAGAGCAACTTATGGTTCCACGCTATAGAAAAGCAACTTAGAAAACAATAGCCAACTAAAATATTAGTGATTAATTTTATACTGAAGGAGAAAGCAGAAGAAGCTATTGTTGAAAATCTTTATCAAATAATATTTTAGGATGATGCATATGTTAATTATGGATCAAAGGAAGGAGAATAATTATTATGTGGTAACTGCCTGCAGATATTTTGCTAAACAATAGAATTGAACCATTTGTGCAGACTGAATAAATTCTTGGCTTACACACTGTACAGATATGAGAGAATTAAACTTGAGGCCTTTTTACTCTGTTTATCAATGAAAAGCTTATGCCATAGGATAAGATATTGTTTATTTGGTTTACCACTTATTTTGTGACTTTGACATTTCTGACTATGGCCTTGCACCTGGGTGGTTCAGTATCCAACTTCAGCTCAGGTCATAATCTTGTGGTCCATGGGTTCAAGCCCCATGTTGAACTCTGTACTGAGAGCTCAGAGACTGGAACCTGCTTCAGATTCTTTGTTTCCCTCTCTCTGTCCCCTCCCCCCTCACCTCATGTGATCTCTCTCTCTCTCAAAAATAAACATTAAAAGTTTTGAAAAAAAAGAGGAGGGGTTATTTTGTGAACAAGTTTGGGTGTACTTTATTTTTTTTTATTTGGCATGGAAAATCTATATTTTGATTTAGATTTTAAAATAATTTTATGTGCATCTACATTTTTAAGACATTTAAGTGTAAGCATATTATTCTAGAAACACAAATGCACACATATATTTTTATATAAACCAGACTATAAATTCATTTTAAAATATGTTTTTTCAAAAACTTAATAATACAAAACTTTTTATTATAATAGCTACAACTGCAATGTTAAAGTTATTAACTCTAGGGGTGCCCAGCTGGCTCAGCTGGTAGAGCACACGACTCTTGATCTCAGGGTCGTGAGTTCAAGCCCCATGTTGGGCATGGAGCCTACTTAAAGAAAAAATTAACTCTATGGTTAGATATCAGGTCCAGTATTTCACTACTTTAAACAATGCTTAGACAATCATAGTGGACATGTATCTTTACATGCCTGTCCCAGTATTTCCTTAGAACAGTCTGTCTTGGAAGTGGAGTTGTTGGAACAAAGAATTTTTACTTCACTTCACTTCATTTTTAAAAGTAGACTCTATGCCCAGCATGGAGCCCAATGCAGAGCTCAGTGTAGGGCTTAAACTCACAACCTGGAGATCAAGACCTGAGCTGAGATCAACAAGAGTTGGAAGCTACCAGGCACCCCAGAATATACACATTTTATTTTATTTTACTTTATTTTCTTTTTTAAAATAGTTTATTGTCAAATTGGTTTCTATATGGAAGCATTGGTTCACATTCCAATGATGGCTCAGGCTGAGCATGATTAAAAGTTTGGCTCAGTATGTTCTGAAGGAAGGACAGAACCTGCAAGTTACGTTAGCAGACATGTGGTCCAGATTGGTCAGTGAATACAAATGGTTCAGCTAATCATGGATGAGACAAAGAATGGAGATTTGGTCTGCATCTATCCTTTTCAGGGGGCCTCCTTGACTCCTGTCTGAATCATATGAGGAAGAATAGTGCTTTTCCATAAAGCACTATTTATGTTTTTTAGAACACAAAAGAATCAGTGGTAATTTCTTAACCATCACTGATTCTTTCCAGAAGCACAGGGTTCAAGTAGAGCTTAACATTGTTGGTTCCCCCATTTGCTTAAGCCAAACAAATATCATTCATGTCTGAACAATTCAGAGGTGATCAAAAACCAGAGTGGAGCAAAGCACAGCAGGTTCTAAGAAATCAACTCCTGAGGACTCTTGCTGGCATTGTTTCTGTAAAGTCTGTTAAACAGTTTGTTGAGAGGTGGTGGCAAAGGCCAGTTGTGTCAGGTTTATGTGTCTTACAAGAAGGATGTCTAAAAAAAAGGAGAGATATTAATGTAAAGTATTTATTAAAGAGCCAACTTGGAACATTGAAAGGTAACCAGTCCAATGTGTTCCAGGAATGTGATGGATACAAATGTTTCTGTGGAGCAGCACTGCTTACTGTATTTCTCGAAGCTAGTAAGATGCTGATAGTCCTGGAGATGCTGTGCATTCTCTCTCCTCTAAGAGCTGGTATGACCTCCACATTTTATCAGACTTCCTTGATAACTTCTCAGTAGATTGGACAGAGAGAATCTGTCCCATGTTTGGTCTGCTACAGTGATGAGCCCTTCAAGTTTAATAAGCCTTCAGAATGTAGCTCACAGTGCTTCTTCAGATGTTAAAAGTAAAGTCCTGCAATAAGGCAACCTAGAATTCAAATAAGAATCTGGTTAGGCAAGTTTTAGCTCTTGGTGATACCAAGGTAGGAAGAACAATTAAAAACATTAGTTGAGGATACAGCCAGATACTGAAGGAAACTAGAAGAGCTGAAAATATTATAAGTTTAACAATGCATGCCAGATGAAAGGATTCAGTCCAATTTACAAATAGGTAACAAAATTGGATATCCATCATATCCAATAGTTACTTAGAATTTGCACAGTGGTACAAAATGACACAAAGCCTATTAACAGGGCCAGATTGTGATAGCCTGCATGGATGTACTATAGATTTTCACTGAAACACAGAATTTCTCTCTATAGTCATCATTCTTTTGATTGAAGATGTCAAATAAAGATTATTCTAGATCATAAATTAAGGCTCCTCTCATTAGATTTGGTTTTATTAATTACATACTTGTAGTAAGAATAGTGATTTTCCTTTATAGGCAGGACTTTTAAAATATTTACTTGGCCAAAAATTTTTGTAAGGAACCTTAGATCAACATTTTAAAATTTTCTTATGGCCAGAAGCCAAGCCAAAGACTCTCCATCATATTTTGTCTGTAGTGTCTATTAGTTTGGGTGAATTTCCCTCTTGTAGAGATCTCCCAAATATTCTAAGTTTTCCTTGCCTGCAAAGAAAATCTCTTTCTTACTCACCTGTAGGCTTGGGATCTCCATAAGCTAGTTACCTCACCAGTTTTCCTATACATTTTGTGAGCATTGGTTCCACAAAGGTAACTTTAACTCCTTAAATAAAAGTGTCTAGTCATGGGGTAGGGTGCCTGGGTGACTCAGTTGGTTAAGTGTCCAACTCTTGCTTTCAGCTTAGGTAATGATCTCAAGGTTCATGGGCCCAAATCCCAAGTTGGGCTTTGAGCCAACCATGCGGTGTCCCCTTGGGATTCTCTCCCTCCCTTGCTCTCTGCCCCTCCCCCACTAGCTCACTCTGTCTCTCTCTCAAAATAAATAAATAAACATAAAACTTTTTTTAAAGCTGTCTAATCATATGTGATTGAAAAGCATACTTTTCCAATATAACATTTTAGTTAAGCTTTGGTTTATTACCAGTTTCCAATTATGTCCTGTAAACAAAGGAAGACACATCCTTACCAAACAAGCAAAAATTATACTCCCCTGAAATAAGAATATTTAATCAATAAAGGTTTCCAAAATCTGGAGGGATGAGGTAGAGAGAGGTTTCATTTCTATTTATAAAAGTACAGTCTACTAAATTTTTAGGAGTTACAGAGAGCATAGGAGAAAAGACAAAGGGGTTCTTTGTATCTAGAAAATAGGGTATTAAATTATCAGCAGTATTCCAAGCAAAACCCATAATGATCCCTCATAAACTCATTCAGTCCTAAGTAATTAATTTTGTTCTGATCAACTTGGGGTTAACAGTCTCATGAACCCATATGCTTCTACACTACCATTTAAGAAATCCTGACTTGATCTAATAGTATAATATCAAAGTTATTTAGTCAATGCCATCTTAAACCTCTGCTTAAAAGTACCTGTAATCATCATTTACTAAGGGTCTCTGAGATTTTTTGGGGGGAAAAATCATTTTGAGCCATAGTTGATTTGCAGGTGCTTTTGGGGAAGGTCAAGATTAAGACAAAAACTACGTGTAAAGGATGCAGGACTTCAAAATAGTTGTGATTAATCTACTTTTCATAATTTTCAAAAGTGAAAAATCTGATGAAAGCACAATTAATGCAGCTGACAAGAAATTTATTCTGTGGCATGCAAAACAAAGTTGATTGAAAATCAGTTAAGAAACAGACTTAGGCCCAGGTCATTATCTCAAAGCTCATGGATTTGAACCCCATGTCAGACTCTGTGCTGACAGCTCAGAGCCTGAAGTCTACTCTGGATTCTTTGTCTCTGTCTCTCTGCCCCTACCCTGCTTGCACTCTTTCTCTCTCTCAGGAAATGAATAAATATTTTTAAAAATTTTAAATAAGAAGTGAAAAAAAGTTTTTTTTTAAAAATTTAACATTTGGGGTGCCTGGGTGGCTCAGTCGGTTAAGCCTCCGACTTCGGCTCAGGTCAGATCTCACATTCGTGGGTTCAAGCCCTACGTCAGGCTCTGTGCTAACAGCTCAGAGCCTGGAGCCTGCTTCCGGTTCTGTGTCTCCTTCTCTCTCTGCCCCTCCCCCTCTCATGCTCTGTCTCTATCTGTATCAAAAATAAATAAAAGATTTTTTAAAAATTAAAAAAGTATACATAAAATGTAACATGATTGAATCATAGTACAAAAGTGAGAAAACCTTATTTTCTTAAATAATTAAGGCTATAATTAAGTCAAAGAAAACATAAGACATAATTATTTTTCTAAATTAGTTTTTAATGTTTATTTACTTTCGAAAGAGAGAGAGACAGACAGACCCAGTGGGGGAGGGACAGAGAGAGAGGGAGACACAGAATCAGAAGCAGGTTCTGGGCTTTGAGCTGTCAGCACAGAGCCCAATTAGGGGCTTGAACTCAAAGCCATGAGATCATGACTTGAGCCAAAGTTGGCTGCTTAACTGAGCCAATCAGGCACCCCAAGAAAATAATTCTTATATGACATAGAACTTTTGGCTTCTAGGCATTTTATTCAGAAGGTAAATATACACCTTTTTTTTAATATAACACAATTTATTTTTTAACATATGCAATTATTTTCCATCTTGACACTCCAAACAGAAAAGCAAAGTAAAAAATCAAAACCCCAACTTCTATTTCATGTAATTAGACTTATACAGAAATTAGAAGGTTAAGTACCAACTAGTTAATCACCTAATTTCACAGCTATCTGAAGTGGCAATCATTATATAGCAGCTTATCTATGATACATTCAAGATACATGATACAATTTATTACTTGGCCATAAGCTAAAACACAGCCTGCTTAATTCCTTTCCTTAAATTCCACCTCTATACTACAATATACTTGAGGTCCATGCAAAAAAGTAGCTACCTTTTATATAGGAAATGGATGAAAGATACACCTTTTATAGCCTTTTCTTAAGAGCAGACCAATAATTCAAGAATTTTGTTATTTTAACAGAGAAAAACAGATTCTAGTTTTGTATCAACATACAGGTGACCCCGAACACCAGCCCCCAATGTAATCCACAATCGATATATAACTCCCCGGGAAACTTAGCTACTCATAGCCTCTTGTTGACCAGAAGCCCTACTGATAACATATTTTGTATGTTCTGTGTATTATGCACTGTACTCTTACAATGAAATGAGCTAGAGAAAAAATGTTATTAGAAAATCATAAGGAAGAGAAAATACATTTATGTTACTCTACTGTATTTATTGAAAAAACTTTGCATATAAGTGGATCCCTGCAGTTCAAACTCCTGTTGTTCAAGGGTCAACTGTAACATTTTATATAAAAATCCTTTACAAAAATTTCTTATAAATAAGCCCATCACAGCTTTGATAGCTTTGAGTACAAGTAAAATTATTTTTCTGTGGAACTTATAATTTTCTATACCCATGCAAGTTTTGTCTGACACTTTCCTCTTTCTCATATGGAACAATGAATTATTTTACATTGGACAAAACAACTCTCTCTTCCTTTAACAAAAACACTTCCTGGAGACCTTGTATGGAAAGCTGTTTTTATCTGCCACTGTTTCTCTTCTGGCAGAATCTCATTAACATTTGGTGATTATAAATTTTAAATACATGAACTTCTATCTCACAGAACAAAGCATAAAG
This sequence comes from Suricata suricatta, assembly GCF_006229205.1. Lineage (NCBI taxonomy): Eukaryota > Metazoa > Chordata > Mammalia > Carnivora > Herpestidae > Suricata > Suricata suricatta. The sequence goes on along the minus strand of NC_043700.1, from coordinate 145,772,972 downwards.
AATATAACTGTGAATGTCTTCAGCCAGAGTTTTACTGTAGAGCTTATGAATATACATCGTATCACTTTTCAACCATATATGTCCTTGTAATGTCATTTGTTAATGTGGCCAAAAATGAATACATTCTTTTTTTAAGTGAATATGTTTTTTTAAGTTTATTTATTTATTTTGAGAGAGAGCGAGTGAGGGACTGAATGAGCATTAGTGGGAGAAGGACAAAGAGAGAGAGGGGGAGAGAGAGATTGCCAAATGGGCTCCACATGGTCAGCATGGGACCCAATATGGGTCTCCAACTCATAACAGCTAAATCATGAGTCGAACACTTAACCAACCGAGCCACCCAGGATCCCCTGAATACATTCATTAACAGACCAAATACATACATCCTTAAGAATAGGCTTAGTAATTTACATTTCAGTATTTTATCTTATAAATGATTTAGGTATTTAAAGACTAGTCATTAATTAACCTAATATAAGTCTAAGATTTTAAATTACCAAAAAATCTTGGAGATTATATCTTCATATGAATATATGAAAAAACAGAATTATTGTTAAATTTTTTAATGTTTTATTTATTTTTGAGAGAGAGAGAGAGAGAGAGAGAGAGAGAGACAGTGTGAGCAGGGGAGGGTCAGAGAGAGAGGGAAGCACAGAATCTGAAGACGGGCTCCAGGCTCTGAGCTGTCAGCACAGAGCCCAATGGGGGGCTTGAACTCATGAACCATGAGATCATGACCTGAGCTGAAGTCTGACACTTAACCAACTGAGCTACCCAGGAGCCCTGGTAAAATAGAATTATTGTTGAAAGTTTGTTAGAATTATTCAATTTGATTAATCATATATTTACATTTTCATACTCTTAAACATCTGTAGATATAATGAAAATTTATTTAGTCAGTAACATATAAATTTAGGAAGAACATCCAAATAGGAAAAAAAGATTGTATTATCATCAATTTCTATTTTAAGAGTATTCCATTTATATAAGCAGTTATTGATCTCTAAGCCAATTAGAATACAGCTCCTTAAAGGCATTTTGTAAATTAATTTGGTGATCATATAGAGGTAGGGAAATATTACACATATATAACTTATAAATGTATACCATGTCAGTCATGTCAGTAAGCTTGGGCAGGCAGAGCAAACTATTCTTTGTGGCTCCCTCTAGGGGCCCTGCTCCTGTGGCTCCTCACAGGGTAGCCTGGAACCAAGGTGGCAATTCCACCTCTGAAATCAAGGAGGGGTCAACCTTACTCACCCTCTGGGTCTGAGGTGGGAGTGGCAGCCCTGATGATGGCTGAATTGCCAGTTGAGTCATTTCCTCCTTCTCTCGAAGAAGGACACATATCCATCAACAAATGGATACATTTATGGTCCTGTGCTGTAGAATCCCAGAGATCTGACAGCCTTCATTCACTCTGTTCTGTTCTCTGTCCCCTTTAGTTCCAGCTGACATTGTTTCTGCTTATGTAATCCCGTCTCTATTCTTGGTTTATGCTGAGATGGTTTCTGCTGAAACGAATTAAATCCATGCACTGCATCCATGATTTCTTTATCAAATGATTGTACAGCCACACTCTTAGTGTTCTTGTCAGAACATGTTTCCTTGTTTTCTATAATACGGATAGGCTGAGAATTTCCCAAATCTTCAAGTTCTGGTTCCTTTTTGCTTACCAGTTCCTTCAAACTGTCTTTCCTCTTGCAGTTTATGTAAGAAGTAAGGAAAAACCAAGCTTCTCTTTCAATACTTTGCTAAGAAATTTTCTCAGCCAAATATCCAAATTTACTCCTCTCCAGTTCTACCTTCTACAAAACACTAGAACACAATTCCACAAAAAACTCGAATTAAGCGAGGTTCTTTGCCACTTTATAACAAGGATCACCCTTCCTCTAGTTTCCAATAAGCTGTACCTCATTTCCATCCGAAACCTCACAAAAATTACCTTTAACATCCATGTTTCTATCAACAGTCTCTTCGAGATGATCTAGGTTATTTCTAGGATGTACTTAAACCTCTTCTGGCCTCTATGCATTACTCAGTTCTGAAGCTATTTCCATATATTTAAGTATTCATTATAGTAGTAACTTATTTCACAGAACCAAAATTTGTATACTAGTCTAATGGGGCTGGCAAAACAAAATACCATGGGCTGACTGGCTTAAATAACATAAATATATTTTCTCATAGTTCTGGATAGTGGAAGTTTAAGATTAAAGTGCCAGCATGTCCAGGTTCTGGTGAAAGCTTTCTCTCTGGCTTGCAGATTGCGGTCTCTCACCTGACCTTTCTTCTGTGTGTGCAGGGGATAGTGGTGGAGAGAGGGAGATCACTTTAGTGTCACTTTCTCATCTTATAAAGACACCAGCCCTAGGAGACTCCCCCCTTATGACTTCACTTAACCAGAATTACCTCTCTAAAGGCCCAATCTCCAAATATAGTCACACTGGGAACCAGAAATTTTTATATATGAAAGGGGGGGGCACAATTCAGTTTGTAGTGTATGTGTGTGTGTGCATGTACACACACACACACACACATACACACTACAAAGAGACCCAAATACAGAGATTATAGTTTCAATTCTAAAATTTCATCTATGAGTCAGACATAAACAGAAATACAAAACTCACTGGTTTAGAGAAGAGGACTGACTCTCATCTTTCCTCCATTTGTAGCATCAAAACTATGCCGATGGGACAATTGGAGGTCATCTGCTCAACAGAGGAGTTAAAGAATACCACAAATATTTGTGGGGGGAGACTTTAAATTCTTTAAGGTCATCTCTATGCCCAATGTTGGGCTTTAATTCACAACCCCAAAATCCAGTTATGTCCTCTACTGACTGAGCCTCCAGGTACCCCCTTTTAATTTTTTTTTAATCTTATGAGTAATCTTATTTAGTCTGTAGGTTAAATTTTGAGAGAGAAAGTGGCCGTGGTGCTTCCCAACCTTTGTTTTGAGTGGCATTATATCCAGCCTATTTCTAATTAGCTTTTTTAGTCTTAGGTGTTTGGTTTTGGAGTTCCTGAGCCTTTCAGGAGCCCCCAGTAAGGGGTGGGGCACCTAAAGCTGGAGTATGGAGGGGCTGTAGGGAGTTAAAGGGCCACGGTGGGAAGGGAAAAGTTTGGAAGACGTGGATAGAGGGGTGGAGAAGTAGGAGATTTTGGAAAAGGGCAGTTAACGGATTTACTGGAGCTTAAGAGAAGATCAAAGTCAGTAAAAAGGAAAAAAAGAGGAATGGATTATGGGAATGGGATATTACAAATAGTACAGTTTGAGACAGTCCCAAATTTACAAAACATCTAGAACACTGAAGTTTTAAATGGTTCTATAATGGTATTTTGCCTTTGCTCAAGATATTGAACTGAATTAGTATATGTTATGGATTAAATGTTTGTGTATCTCTAAAATTGATATGTTAAAGCCATAACCTCCAAGGCAATGGTATTGAGATGGGACTTTAGGAGGAAATAAAGGTTGGATGAGGTCATGAGGGCAGAGGCCTCATGATTGGATTAGTGTTCTTATAAGAAGAGATACCAGAGAGCTTTTCTCTCTGAGAAAAGCCATGTGAATACATAGTAAGAAAGCAGCCATTTGCAAGCAAGGAAGATAATTCTTACTAGAACTCAACCATGCTGATACCATGATTTTATACCTCTAGCTTCCAGAACTGTGGGGAAGTAACTTTCTGTTAATCTCTGATCTATAGTATTTTGTTACAGCAACCAGAGCAGACAAAGACAGTGACATAATGGGAAAACATGTAGTCAATGGAAAAAGAGGAGGCAGAGAGCCTATTAGAGTGAGAGTTGCTCATAGAAATAGATAATTAAATCAGAGATACAACTGTAAGTCAGAAAAGGGGTCTAGTTGACTAATGCCTTCACACAATCCGCGAAGAACCAAGGAAACTCTTCCAAACATAACTCAGTTGAGGAGCTAAGGAAATTTCCTCACACGATCCCTGGCTCCACAGAAGTCCAAAAAAATTCTCTATGCATTAAGCAATCTAAGTAACTCCTTACCATGTTACAACAGATAAATGCCCAGATCAAGGGATGAGTTGAGACTTAATACTGTGGTGAATTCCTGGCTGGGAAAGGACACAAAGGACCAGAGAAGTTGGAATGAATTCAGATGAAGACAGCAGAGTCTCAGGGTGGCTAACACTCCATCTGAGTTTCAGCACCCCAAAGCTTTCAAATAAAACACAAATTAGGACCTAGGTTAGGAGAGATTTTATTTCAAAAGACTATTGCAATAGGGAGGGGTACACTGTTGCATTAAGAAGAACTTTTCAACAATAAGATCTGCAAGTGTCTCAAAGTTCAAGCACAAAGGAATTTTCTTTTGTAAGGAAAGGTAAAAAAGGCTAGACAGAATGGGGTATGGAGATGTGGGGTGAACAGGTGGTATGATCAGACATTTGATCAGAGAACTAATTTCCCTATATGCCACTGATAATGGAGAGGGTCTTCTGTGGTGGTTGTTTCATATTTTGAAGATGGCCCAGTCTGAGAGTGGGTAAAATTCAGGGCCTTGGAAGTAGGAGAGAAACCTAACTAAAGTTTGTCATGTTGGCAGGTATTTTGTCCAGATTGCTCAGTGGATACAAACAGTTCTAACCCACTGGCCAATGTGGACAAAGAATGGATATTTGGAGGCTCTGTGTCTAGCCTTGAGATAGGCAAACAAGGACATTCTTTTTTTTTTTTTAATTGTTTTTTATTTCTAAGAACAAGGACTTTCTTGAGTCTTAGAGCTGAGTCCTGTGATGAGAATAGGTGGTTCTTTTCAGTAAGCAAAGTGTGTGTGTGTGTGTGTGTGTGTGAGAGAGAGAGAGAGAGAGAGAGAGAGAGAGAGCGCGAGCGAGTGAGCACGTGAGAGTGAGCCAGTTCTTAGCTGTTGCTGTTTCCAGAAGCCCTGGGCCTACGTAAGGATCCCCTTTGTCAATCATAGACTAAATGATGACAATGGCACTAACTCTGAAGAAATCCTAATAGTTACTATGAATTTTACTTAGAAACATATCTTGTGTACCAAGTTTGAGTTGATAGCCATAATTGATGAGGAATATTAAAATGAGTATCTTATTTATAGGGCCGTGATGTGACTAGTAAAACAATAAAACTATCAAAATCTTAGAAAGAGTTATGAACAAATCATAAGTAATTTCAAAACTCCAAAAAATTAGTTGAATAAAAGTGTAAGTGTATTGAATTAAAAGCTGATAGAAATTGTCATAGTTTACCTATGAAGATTATTACTAAGCATTCTAATAAAGTAACAGTTAGCCAAAGCTAAAAATATACATATTACCATGTTGTTATATTTGCTTAGAAATACTAGGTGAATTTGTTGTAGAGTAGGTAGTAAAAATACCACTTTACACTAACAGGTAATGACGTTTTGCAGAACAGGCTAATCGTAAGGAGGACCATCTTAGAGTGCCAACTATTAAAGTATCTTTTATTGCAACTTGACAAATGTCCATATATGGCTAACATGAAAATTAAAACAATATATATTTTTATATATTATTATTTGTATATATAATATATTATAATTTTTATATATTTATATTTTGAACATAGTAGTGATGGAAAGGAGGAATACATTTCTTCAGCTTAATTCCTGGAAACACAACTATCTTTTTAAATGTAAAAATATAAAACATACTTTCTTTAAAAATTAAGTTTCTATAGGAATGGGCTCTGGAGAAATACTTGTCATATCAGAAAAACCTTCTGAAGTAGTGACATAGATGAAAGAGTGAACATGTGCCAGAATGAAAATTGATACCATCCTTCCTTCATGAAGAAAGATTTGCTGTGGGACAAAAAGTGTCTCATGACTTAGTAATATTTATTAATTATAACAAAAGGCTAAAATATTGAAGTTGAGATTATTCAGTGATGATATGGAAGTTAACCATAAATAGCAATTAATACAATTAAATGTTCTTTTCAAAATGTTAGAATTACTGAATCACATTTAATATTTCTACAAAATAAAAGTCAGTTTGGTCCCAAACTTTTAAAGTTAGAAATTGGATATCTACTTTTCACATTGCATATATTCAGCATTTGTAATCTTTTTTTTTTTTTTGCACACAAAGGATGAATGTAATATAGTCTTCAAAGGCAGAGAAGACCAAAGAATAGAAATGAAAGGTAGAAGTCTAGAAGAACCATTCCCACAGATTCTGTAACATGTTTCTTGATTTAAGAATGATTCTCAAAAGACGCTGATTTTGCATATCTGAGAAAAGTTATCACTGCAAAACTTAAGAATGTTGTAGAAATTTTTGATTTGACTTTTCCAACAGGACACAATTCACAAATAGGATATCTGTGAATCTGGAATTCTTTTCTTTAATCATAGAATAATTTAATGTTTATTTATTTTGAGAGAAAGAGAGAGCTAGAATGAATGGGTCAGGGGCAGAGAGAGAGAGAGAGAGAGGGAGAGAGAGATTTCTAAGCAGACTCCACGCTGTCAGTGTAGAGCCTGATGCAGAGCCTAATCATAGGAACCATGAGATCATAACCTGAGCTAAGATCAAGAGGCAGACACTTCACCGACTGAGCCACCCAGGTGCCCCAATCATGAAGCGATTTAAATTTAATCATAATTTTGTGGATTAAAGTGAGACTGATATTTAATTGAAGGTGGATTTTGAAAATCAGTGTAACTATTCTTGATTTGGATAAAAGTTAAAAATAAACATACAGAAACTGACTGAAATGATTTTAAATTTCATCTTGCATTCCATTCCACAAACCCCTTGGAGTATGCCTACCCATGTTATTAAAACAAAGTATAAACACCATGTAAATATACATTATCCCGAGCAAGCACCACAGCCATCAGTCTCACCCAGATTAGATAAGCTAACAAGCAAGAAGCAAACTCATTCATCCTATTAAATGTACTGGTACACATGTAATTCATCAAAGTTTTTGTAAAAAGGTTTCACACAAGAAGCAGCCATTTTCTCATAACTTTTCATTAACTTACTCTTTGAAATAATAGGTAGGAATTTGTCATTTTCTACATTAGCACTTTTGAACAGTCAGTGGACAACATATGTGTTTTTTTTTTCCCCCTATTTGTAGAATTTAGTCTTTCATACTTCTATTTTCATTGTATTTTTTCTAATATGTTATTGTTATATTTTACAAGCTCTCTAAACATGACTCATTATTAATTTAAAAATTATGAAAGCAATCCTTTACTAAATGCAGCTTACAAATCACTCTTCTAAAGTATTCTCTGATCTTCTATTCTAATTCTGGACTCTGCTCCCCTTTTACTGCTGCTCCCATCAGCTTTTATTAATTAAAAGCTAATATCTCTTGTTGTAACTCAACTTAATTTAGCCTCTTTTAGTGAACTAAAGACTACTACTCCCAGCTTAAATTCACTTCTGATAACTTGCCCATCCCCTTCATTATGTTTAGAGATGACATGGCCTTACCTACTCTTTTTTCCTCAGAGATGAGCTTCAAAAGGTAGGCAGAAGTCTAAAAGTCTGAAAGTGACAAAGAACACAGGTTTCATAAAATATACCTAAGAAGGTTTATTTTTGTCATTTGGAAATAAATATTGTCCAAGCTTCAAAGTATAGAAATCATAGTAGTCAAAAAAAATCTACTCTATCATATGCCAAGTATGTATGTTTTCTTCAGTGCACTCACAAGTGATATGGTCAGATGCACAGTAAATATTAAACAAATTATAATAAATAATTTTGATTATTAAAGAATTACAAAATGTTTTTGACTTTAAAAATAATTTCAGGGTATCTTGTGGAGTATATATTGGGAGGGAATGATAGGATGAATAATGGCTTCCCAAACATGTCCACATCCTAACTCCAGGAAACTATGAATGTTACCTTTTTTTGGTAAAGTTGACTTTGTAGATGTGATTAAGTTAAGAATATTGAGTTGGCTCCCTATTCAATATCCTGGATTATCCTGGAATCTTATAAAAGCCCTTATAAGAGGGTGTCAGTCCCCTCAGCGAGCCCCACGTTGGGGGCCACTTGTCATGTCCCGCCCCAGCCAGCAGGGCGGAAAATCCTTGCGGGTTCGTGATCCTGAGAGAGGGAGAGAAAGGGCAGGAAGGGGGAGCACAGAGGGTAAGGACACAACACACGGTGTCTGATCAAGCCTCTTCTCTTTATTCAGAAAACACTGTCTCTTATAAAGGTTTTTAGGCGGGAAAACAAGGCAGCTGACCTAGGTCGGTTGCTAGGAAACAGGGTCAAAGCTAGGGTAAAGGAGGAAACAAATTTAAAGTTCTTAGCACAGCAAGTGTAGGGCCGGTACCACCCTGCCTGTAGGCGATTGAATTTTGTTTTTCTGGCTTCTCCTGGCAGGGAGTGGCGCTCGCCTGCCTCTTTTTGCAACTCCCCTCAGGGAATGACATTACCGGCTAGTAAATGGCCAAGCAGCTGAATCTTTGCAGCTTCCCACAAGAGGGGATCAAGAGTTATTGATAGGAGATGTGACTATGGAAATAAGAGATTGAAATGAAGGGAGAAAGAAACCATTAACCAGGGTTTCAGAAGGCTTATAATAGCCAGAAAACAAAACAAAACAAAACAAAATCAGTTCCTTCTCTAAAGTGTCCAGCAGGAACCAGCCCTTGCCAATGCTTTGATTTTAGCCCAGTCAAAATGATCTTAGACTTCTGATTTCCAACTGTAAGATAATGACTGTGTGTTGTTTTAAGCCACTAAGTGAATGATACATAGGAAACTGATACAGGGACCTAATATTGGGAGAGAGACAGAGAAACTTTCTATATGAAATGGTATTTAATCTGACATATAAGAAAAAGCAGGAATTAGCCAGGTAAAGAGAAGCAAAAATACCCATATAAAGTGCATACAGTGCATGTAAAGTATTTGAGGCAAGAAAGAACATGAAGAGTTATCTATAGCATCTGTAACAGATTCCACATACTTAGTGACTTAAAACAACACAAATTTATTATATTACAGTTCTGAAGGTCAGAAGTCAAAAATCAGTCTCACTAGGCTAAAATCAAGGTGCTAACAGGGCTATGTTCCTTCTGAAGAATTAAGAGGAAAATCTTTGTCTTTGCCTTTTTGGCTTCTAGGTGTTGCCTGTATTACTTCTTGGCTTGTGGCTACCTCCTAACTAGTGATAATATTACCTCAACGTCTTCTCTGACTCCCCCGCCTTCCAGTTTTACTTATAAGGGCTGTTGTGCTTACACTGAGCCCACTGGGCTAATACAGGATTGGCTCCCCGTCTCAAAATCCTTAACTTAGTCACATTTATAAAGTCCTTTTTATCATATAAGATTAGAATGTGGACACATTAGGAGTGTGTGTGTGTGTGTGTGTGTGTGTGTGTGTGTCTGTGTGTGTGTGGTGAGGAAGTTATTCTGCCTACCACAGTGAGTTTAAGAAATGGAAATGCTAGTAATGCCTAGAAAACAAGTGGTAAGAGGAAAGAATGGTATGATTCTTCTTAAAAGAATCTTAAAACATAGGCAGCAATGAAGAGCATCTTACACTACGTTAAAGGTTTCAAATTTTACCCAAAATGAAGTCATTGTACTCTAGAACACTTAGATTTCCTAGAAATTCACTGATTTTCCTTCTTTCCTCCCTTCCTTCCTTCCTTCCTCCCTCCCTCCCCCACCTCTCTCTCTTTAAGCATAAATGTAATGGTAGCCTCTATGTGAGGAACTGACAGGGAGTAAGTGAATAGGAGATCAGTGCAGAGCCTAGGAGAAAGGTGGGCCCAAGGTGTAAAATAAAGATGAAAATGAATGGATAAATTTAAGACAAGTTTCAGAGGGAAAAATGAAAAGAACTAATGAATTACTGAAATAATAGATGACCAAGCAAGCTTGGGTAGAATGATTCCTCTAAAACCCTGGCATGCATGAAGGCCATGTAAGCCATAAACTGAGGGACAAATTGGATAAGGGACAAATTAGGAGGGGGGAAATCATGGATTTAATTTTAGAAATACTGTGTTTTGGTATCACAGATACTTTCAGGTGAAGATCATTGTTATCACAGTGTAAGAATACAGATAGGAGGACTAGACAGGCGTTGATATATTTGTGTTTCCTAGACATTGACACATTGTGCTTGACACAAGCCAATGGAGTGGAGGACATTGTTCAATGTAGAATGGGCCAAGAACTGAGCAATTCTGATATTTAACGCAGTAGGAGTAGGTAGTACAAAGGTGATAAAATATTGTCTTAGGGAGAGGTAGCAAGAAGACTGGAAGGTGACCTGTCATGGGAACCAAGAGATGAGAGTATATTAAAAATGATGTTTTCAGCTGAGATGAAAGTTGCTAAGAGTTTAGTGAATAAAGACCCAAAATATCCACTGGATTTTTTAATGTCAAATTTCTTGGCAAATTTAAAAATTGTAACTTCTGTGGAGTTATTCAGGGCAAAAGTTGTCAGATATTTTCTGGATTGAGGAAGTGAAATCCCCAAATGTTGACACATCTATTCTGAAGTGTGACTGTGAAGAAGAGTAGGGAGATGGTAGAAAACTTTGGAATTTGGTGTGTAATCTGGGGAGGTTTTTTTTTTTTTTAGTAATAGAAGAAACTAAACCATATCTCAATGTAGATACAAAGTGCAGGATTGAGGAACAGACGTGAGGAAAGGCACCTTAGTTTCATATTCCTGAAACCTCACTCACAAAGTTCTGCCCAGCTTCAAGGAAAGGCTTTTGACTGACGATAGTACAGGATTTAACCACAATTTATTTTAAAATTTTCTCATTTTAGAGCTCTGTTTCTTGTCTACCCTCCAACCAAGATGTTTATTTTCTTTTTAAAATAATGTCTCTCTTTTCTTTTATTTTTAAAAGGCATCCTTTTTCTTTTAGTTTCATGTTATTAGGCTTTGATTGCATGATCACATTTGTGCCTTGATTGCATTTTATATTTATAAATTCTCACTTATTTAATATATCTTAAACCTTCAACTGTTTTCCTTTTATAAAGTTACCTTGTGGTGTTCAGCCTTAATTTTTCCTAGATTTTTAGGGTTTTTTTTTCTTATTTTACTTCTATCTTGTGTCTACCTTTGTTGGAATTTTAATTTTATTTCCATTCTTACTCTACCTTTTTTTCAATATATTTTTTTCTTATTCTTAGTTTCAGTTTATAACCAAATTTTGTTGTTCTTTTCATCTTAATCTTAAAGCAAAATTAGACCCTCTGAATTACTTTAAAAAATACACTTCTCTATTTCAAAAATTTAATGTAATTTTTTGTACTTTTAATGATTATTAATAAATATGATAGAGTTCCTTTTCTATAGTTTCCAAAGGAAATTTTGTTGAGTTTTTTTTTTTTTTTGGTTTGTCTGTTTGACACTGCTGCAAACCACATCTATTTCTTCCAGTGGATCTCTTCACTTAATAATGATTCTTATAAACAATAAAAAAACAAAACAAAACCTATAAATCAGATTAAGATTAATGAGTAAATTCCTGCATAAAATTATTTGTTGGCAGATTAAATATTTGATATCCTAAAATGATTTTTCCCAGATATTCACACTGTGTAGCAGTTAAAATAGAGATAGGTGTTTTAAAATGCATCATCTCTGACATGTTAAAGCACTGGATCTAAAGCAAACTGACATAGCACATCATAAGAGTACTGATCACTCCAATAGATGCTTATACACATAGGCATCATAATACTCAGTGCTACTACATAGATAATATTCCTTTCTAGTGCTTTAAGCTTCTATATTATGATGTTCTAAAAAAAGATTAGACCCATACCCCATATGCTATTTTGTTTTGTCTTGCTTTGTTTCTGTCTTGCTTTTTTCATTTAATATTGTACTGTGAGCATTTTTCCATTTAAAATATTTTTAAATGAATGATATTTCATTATATGGGTGATCTGTGGTTTAAACATTTTTGTATTATAGGACTCTTACATTGCTTCAAAATCTTGAATATAATTAAGTTTTTCTGAGTATTACCTTCAGATACATACCAAACAATAAAGTTATTGGATGAAATGATATGACTATTTTTAAAGTTCTTGCTCCTTATTGCCAAAATGCATTACCATACCCCACAATGAATGTGTGGCTGTTTTGTTTCAACTATACCATTATCAATTAGCCTCTGTTTCTGGTCCCTGGGATTGGCTTTCTAGTCCAATGTGCAAGAAAAGGGCAGCAGAATGGGGGCAAATTTTCCTTATATATAGGTCTCCATGTATTCTACATAGTTACTCCAGCTCATGGGTGGTGTGCCACCCTTTAAAATTAGGTTTATCTTACTACCTGGTAACCTCAACCCTTTGTTGAGTTAATAAAATATGATATTACAGATGATCCGGACTTTTCTCATTGTTCAGCTTTGAATGGCATTCTGCTGCAGATTTATACATCATAAGTGTTAGGAGAACTCGATCTAATGATATCTTGAATTATTCTTTGATCCAATATTTCTGGTACATTCTTCAAAAGTACCTATACTTTTTATATTCGATTTCCATTTTTTGTCTTTCATGGTTCTTATATTTTCCTTTAAAAGTTCTCCTCCCTATTTATTTCCTCTATGTTATCTATGCTAGATCCCTGATGATGATTTCCTACCAAATTTTCTTACTGCCTTAATAGGTATTTTAAAATTTAATTATAATTCTCCCTGAAACAATTAGCTAGGTTTTTAGTCCAGAGAATCTCACATGCTTTTTCATTACACACACACACACACACTCTCTCTCTCTCTCTCTCTCTCTCTCTCTCTCTCTCTCTGGGTACTTACTGCTCTTCTTTCATAAAAGTCAGATCCTGTAGCCTGTTGGAGATAGGTTTTCTAACATTTCTTAAGGTTACACTATAGAGTCTGTTCCTTTTATAGGTACTTTTGATTTGAGTTTCAGGATGGTGTTTTTTTATTCTGTACCATAAACAATTTTTGTTCAGTGTCCTCAAATTTTGTTTCTTTTAGAGTATTCTTTGTTTAGAACTAACATTTGCACCAAGGAAGCATGTATAAAGTCTAGAGTCTTGCTAAGCATTCTTTACAATCATGGTAAATTTGTAATCTCTTTGATATGACTAGAAGGCACATGGCATAATACAAATTCCTTCATAATTTCTAGCAAGGTCCTGATAATAGTTAGGAAATGGTTGTGAAGTATTCTGTCCAATGCCAACAAATCATCCACTCTGAGGAGTACAGGTCTGTTGCCTTCCGATCAAGACACTGATTGTTAATTGGAGCCACTTTCTACTTACTTCCAATAACAGCAACTTTGCTTTGTTTCGCTGCTGCAAACATGGTTTCATTAATTGGTTTTCCAGTATAACTCCTTGGCTTTTTTCACTTAAAGTTCCTCTTTATTTTCAGCAGTAAGTTGAGGGATTCTTTTTTTAAGTTTATTTTTACATATTTTGAGAGAGAGACAGTGAGCAGCAGAGGGGCAGAATCCTAAGGAGGCTCCACAATGTCAAGAGCACAGCCTGATGCAGGGCTTGAACTCATGAACCATGAAATCATGACCTGAACCGAAATCAAGAGTTAGACATGTAACTGACTGAGCCACCCAGGCACCTTGAGTGACTGGTTTTAACATTATTATATAAAACTATATTCTCCTTTCCATTGATGGGAGTTTCCATTTCACCTAGTTAGGCAAAAGCTGAAAAGGTTGAAAAAGAGACTACCAGTCAGGCCATTTTTAAACTAAAACCTAACATAAAGTTTTCAGACAGTGACACATATTCTGTGGTCATCATATTAATGCTAAAGTTGGTGATATTTGATAAAGTGCATAAACAGCTGTTTGTTACAGATATGGCAGAAGAGGTATGTGGTGCTTAATCATTAAACTGCATCTGTGGCTTAATCAATTGTTGTCATATATTTGTTGAGTGCTAGCAGGCATTCTGAGCTATCAAAGCCTCATAATGGCATCACCCTATGAATATCAGAGCTTTGAAAGTTGGCAGAGCATTGCTAGAACAGCCCTATTTAAATTTCTTGCAGGCTGTTACCTAGTTAGATAAAATATAACTTTTGTCAATTTTAATCTATGTGAGGAAAGAACATCTAAATTAAAATCAAACAAAAATGGTATGTTCATTTCCCTTTGAGTTTTTCTCCCAATTTAAGAGATACTCTACCCTCTAAGTGTGGAAGAGACAAAGCGTAGTTCAGGGCTGTGATGCAAGGGTTATCTGTTCTGCGTTTCTAGGGACAGTCCAATTGGATCTGAATTCTTTTATTTCTGGTTGGAATTTGCTGGAGATAGCAATAGGGTACTGAAATCCTGGTGAAAAGAAGTGCTGAAAAAATGATGAACAATTTAGGCTCTTAATCATGCACTAGACCAACCTGGTAGATATGGGGGTCCCAGAATGAACCAGAGTTCTCATGTGAAAAACTTCATCTATTGTAGAGTTTGAGGCAAGTGAAGTGGGATTGGTAGCTAAGAGCTGTTAAGCAAATACCTTGTCCGAAATGTATAAGGTGTTAGTACCTGCACATCTACTCTCCCCATTTCCCACCCTTTCAGATATGATGAATCTGGGGTTTGGAGATTTTATATAACTTGTATTCCTGTATAACTCACATAGCTGTCAGAGTTGGTAGATTTGCATTTTGCACTTAGGTCTTTGTGGGTACAAATCATACAAGCTCTCTCCTCTGATATTCTGCCTGTAATATGTTGGATATCATTTAAGTTTTGGAGTTACCAAGGACTAGTTTGACTCTTTAAGTTTTAATATCTAGCTAGGGGATTCAGATTTGTCAATTTACATAGCAAATTAGTTAAAAGAGCCTTGTGAAAGAAGTCATTTCAATAAAGAAGAAAACATCATAGGATAGAATATTCATGTTTGAGGCAGTTGGATATATCTTTGTGATTTTGCAGAAAGCAATAACGAAATGTAGTATCAGGCCATCCTGAGAATCTCAAGAGTGCATTCAAACACAAAGAAACAACAACAAAAAAGTGTATAATTATTATTATCACTCAAAACAGAAGCAAATAATATCATAGTAACTTACTAGGACTGAGGAAAAATGAACATTTTGTATCTTCTGTCTTATTTCTGTTTTCACTTGAGATGCATAGTCATGTGATTACTTTTGAAACATATATGTGACATGACCAACATAGTTACAACAATGGTGTCCATCTGGAACAGCCCTAAAGTATCATGTGTGTGGGAGTTACTTAAATTATATTAAAAGGTCACTCAGAATCTGTTGCTTATAGAATTTCGGAAGTGACCAGCAAGGAGTGCCAACCTCACTTGGCGTTTATATGGACAAGAACAGTCTAATCCTTCTACAAGGCCACAAAATACCTTTGATGTTCTGCATACAAAGCAGCTACCTAAAAATATGTTAATACTTTAAGATATTTGTTGCTTGAGAGAGGACAAGAAAGAAAGGAGGTGAGTAGCAAGCTATAAACAAGGAAATAGGTAATAAATGCTTTTGGGGAGACAAAGTCATCAGTGGGCTAGAATGAATAGGTTCATTTTTTAGGTACATTTGAAGCTCTAGTAGTAGCTAGATTGTGAACCATCAGGTTAAAATGTTTGGATTTTTCATTAAGTGCTTGGGAACAATAAGACATTTACACAGTAGATAGGAGAGTTCGAGTTGTATAATAGGAGGTTAAAAGTCCTATTAAAGTCCTGCCTAAAAGGCAGAGGTACCTTCTATCAAACAAAGCAAAGGAAGAATATTGGGTTTTGTTATACAACAAAGAGCCTCAACATATGCGTGGCTCACAACAACAAACATTTGTAGCTTCTTTTTCATAGTTTTGCAGGTCAACTGAAGCACTTTGGCTCTAGGCTGCAAATTGTCTAGATTTGCTAGAGACTGCAGGTTGGGTTCAGATGTGCCTCACAAATGTCTCGGCTTGGCTTTAGGGTCAATCAGGCACATTTCTTTTCTCTTCATAAAAACAAAGGCATGAGCAGAAACACCTGATTCTTAAAGCCTCAGCTCAGAACCAGTTACTGTCACTTCCTAACTTGTTCCATCGATCAAAGTGAGTAAATAGCCATGCTCATCATCATTGGGGTAGGAAAATATGGTTTGCCGATTCTAGTAGTACCACAATGTCAGATGGCAAAGGGTGTGGCATTATAATTATGATTCTGGGAATTGAAGAACTTGGTCCAAGGAACACATCTACCACCTAGAGATTGGTTGAGGGACCTAGTACAGTAAATTAGACTTATTTTGACAAAAGCCTTTATCAATAACAGAAGAAATTTATAATTATAGAAAAGATAGAATTCAAGAGACATGGCTAATGAAAAAGAAAATTTACTGACTGACCTGATGTCAGGAATTCTGGGAAAAGATTCAAAATCAGTACCAAATTTGAAGTGTAGGGGATTGAGTGGGTGACACAGAGGAAGTAATCTGTCTTAATGCCAAGAAATTTGAAAGTTGGGATGACTCTGAAAATCAAGTATGGCCAACTGGAAACTTTGTTACCTAACCACCGTGCTTTATTGGTACCCGTCATAGATCGCCAGAAACAACACAGTATAACGGGATCCATGGTTCAGACCCTCCCTATACCTATTGGGATCTAAACATGTCAACCTATATTTTTATGAGTCAAATTCACACATTCTTTTCAGAAATGACTAGAGTCAGAGATATTCCAAAATAGCTAGAGGTTATAAGACCTACCCCAAGAAAATTTTAACTTGCTCTATTTTGGCCCATTTCTATGGGATTCACTTATAATTTGACAGTTTAACTCATTTATCAGTGGTGTGGATTATCCTTTTTTTATAGTTCTTTTAAATTGTGATTTCTAGTTGTATGAATTTTTTTATGCTTTTAAGCTAATGTATTTATGTGTATACATCGGAAAAAATTAAGGAAGAATGACCATATATGGTTTGAAAAACTTGTGGAAAGGATTAACACACACATGAAAATAATTCTCTTTTATTTAAAATGATCTTAAACTATGATCATGATGTATATATGAAATCATCTCTATAAATTAAAATAAATGTTAGATGTATCTTTAGTCTTTATGTTTGATAAATTTTTAAAGAAAAATGAAGTTGATTTGAACTTTCATTATAAGTAGACATAATTATTAATAAGAAAAATTTATAACAGTTCTTTGTAGCATAGAAGCTACTATGTCTATGAACCAGAATCCAGATAATTTAGTGGAAAAAAATACATCAATATCATCATTTGACATCATGTGGAGAGATCAATAGGTTTCTTCAATGTGTTTGTCAATACTTATTTTGGTGTTGTAGTGCTATAGTTTAGCAATTTAGCAAAAACTTTTTCTGTATTTTCTTTCAGGCCAGCAAGCACCCATCGATCTATTTTCTGATTATTAAAATATAATAAAATAGAAAAGGGAGAACATCATAGCATTTTCCCAGAGCATCACATCTATGACCGTTTTATATTTACCTTTTCTATTTCACATAAGGGAAGACTGCATATGTGATAAGCATGAATAAACCATCTAAAAAGGTAAAAACACATATTAGAATAAAGGAGTAGTTAAAAATACTTTGCTTGGACAATATAATTAAATTAAATATATTTACCATTATTTGTATTATTGCTATTAAGTCAAAATGTGGAAGACTGAAACACAATGATATTATAACTGGTCATCTAAGCATTCTCCCAGCACAGAGACCTTAAAATATCTTAGAGATCTTAATTTATGTCTACTCCAGCATAACACTAGAAGGGGCAGACGCACCCGTCGCCTGGACCTGTGCTCCTGTCCAAGTCACGGCCGTCCCGAGTTTCACAGGGTTCCTCCCACCTGACATTAGCTGGCTCTGCCTTAGCTTTCGCCCATTTTCACACCAACTGACATTCATTTCAAAAGCTGCTCTTCTGGCCTTTTCATCCTTTGGGCTTTTGACTGCTCCATGGGTTTGGCTGACAAAGTGTGGTGGCTTCTCCTCCCTCCCCAAGGGACGCAAACAACAAGCTCTGCTCAGTTCTCTCAGTGCCAGCGTCGTGGCCCTAGAGGAGGGAACAGGACCCAGGGGCAGCTAGCAGGGGACAGGCCTTGCTGTGTTGGTCTGCCTCCACTGCCTCTGCATCCACCTTCCCCCGAAGGCTTTAAGCCAAACCAGACTCTTCATGTGAAACATCTTCAAGGTGGAAAAGGGCCTCCTCTCCCTTCTCCAGCAATAACTTACCTTCAGTTTACCCTTCTGAAGGAGCAGGGACTTGGCACAGAATTCACTTTAAAAAGAGCTGAGGAAGTGTCCTTCCTCTATGTGAAAAGAAATTTGTTTTATTCTTCATTCTGACTTTTAACTGTTTGGCTCACTGACAGTTAACTTGGATGAAAGTAATAATTTTCTACATAGAGTCAAGGAGGGCAGGACATCAGTTCTCATTGGCAAGATGCCTGTTATGTCGGTCTCTCACTGGACATCATTGCAATGAAGTTTCTTCTGGGCTTCAGGAAACTTTCTTGTTATATTCCAATATACCTGGATATCAGAAGCCAGGGTGACCATGAGGCAAAATCTCCTTTAAGTTTTATGCTTAAGGACAAATGGTTGATCATTAAGGTTGTATTCCTTCACACTAAATTAAATTGGGAAAAATGTTATTCAGAAACTACAAAACAGGAAAAGGTTGAGAAGAAAAAAGATCATTTTCCCTTTTCTTTGTATATAGTTCAAATCTTCCTTTGTTCAATTTAAACTATATCCCTGTACATCAAACTATTTAAATTTTTAACCCTTCAGGCTGTTGAAGAGCAGTGAGGGTTGCTAATTGGCTTAGATTTAAACTCTAAAAGTCAAATGCAGGAGGTTTGAACCCTCCACACTGAAAGTGAAATAATAGCTTCACCTTTGATATTCTTTTATAAGGAAGGTGGATTGCAAAATAGTTGAAGCAGAAGAGCAGAAATTGTCATCAAAACGCCAGTAAGTATTATGTTTACACAACACAAAAAGGGCCTGTACATTCTTAAAATTCACTATGAATCAGAATATGAAGTTGGGGTTAGGAGGAAAGAAATAAAAAGGAATACTACATTTTAAAAACTATATATTGGGGCAACGGGGTGCTTATTCAGCTAAGTGTCCAACTTGATTTCAGCTCAGGTCATAACCTTATGATTCATAAGCCCTGCATCGGGCTCTGTGCTGATAGCACAGAGCTTGCTTAGGATTCTCTCTCTCTGTTTCTCTCTCTGCCCTTCCCCTGCTTGTGTGCTCTCTCTTTCTCACTCAAAAGTAAATAAAGTTAAAAAAAATAAAAGCAGTTATATATAATTTTTTATTCTCTGGAAACTCCAGTGGTCACCAATAGAAAGAATAGATATATTCTCGGAACCTGCAAAGCCACTGTACTTCTAAGGTGGTCAGACATTGAATTCTTTAAGAATGTGAAGACTGTAGATGTTTTGTTTTACATAGTTTTTATTTGTTCAATAGATTTTGCCCATTCATATAAACAAATACAACAGAAACTAACTCAGCTGGTGTAGTGATTGATATCAAATTTGCTGGATCATAAATTCTTGTTCTACCTTACAGCACTATATTTTTCTTCATATTTTATAATTTCTACCTTTGTTAAATTCTCAGGTTTACCAGATACAATGTTACATTTTATACTTGAAGCAATTAAAGAGAAATGCAATATAATGTCAGAGGAAAATAATAGTGTTTTTATTACTTATTGCCTATAAAATACCTATATATTCTTTTCAAACTTACCAAAATGTATTCTTTCAAAATTAAAACAAAAAGTCGGTAAGGAAAGTCAAATTCCAGAATGATGAATCAATTGTGAGAAAATGAAAATTCAGCAGTCTCTGAGTAGACTATAGGATAAAAAATATTTTAAAATATCTTTTCAATCTTTTGTAATATTAACATCCAATATATGAAATTTATGGAGTAAAAAATCCTACATACTGATAGACGCAATAGAAAAACCATTTTATATATGAACATATGAAAACTCTTGAGTAAAGACTAGCATAATTTACCTGGAGTCACATGGAAGTAAGCTAAAACTCAGTGAGTTTTTGCCAGTCAAAGCTTACATGACTATAAAACTTCAGTTTTGATGGTCATTATGATTGAATTGATAAATAGAATACAATAGAAAGTTTGCTGATCCAATTAGATCATACGTATGTTGTAACACAACAGTAGAGTATAAGTACTTGACATGTAAACTAAATAAACAACTTCTGTTCTTATTATTGTTATAGTATTCTCATGACAGAAGAATATTGAGTGCCAGTCCTAATAATTTGAAGATGATAGCATTGGTGATTTACAACAAATTTTCTGTGTAACTTTTTTGGCTACTTTTAAAAAGTCAATTTACCTGCACTACATATGTGATTTTATTTATAACCTATGCTAATTTTTTCATATTAATGTTTGAGCATTAAACAAATACAACAGAAACTAACTCAGCTGGTGTAGTGATTTTCCTTAATTTCCTAACTTGCATTTTACTGCATATTTGACATATCAACTTGCACATCTCTCAGGTACATGATCAAGGTTGATCAGATCCATCAATTTCCTTCCCCCCAAAGCACTTACACATGCATGTGTGTGTGCACACACAGACACACACAATGACAAAAACATTAACCAACCAACTGTTCCATTTACTATGGATGTATAACAAATAACCCCAAAACTCAGTGGTTTAAAGCACAATTTCATTTTTTCTTTTTTTTTGGTCACAAGTCTGCCATTTGGGCCAGGCTTAGTAGTGATATTTCATGTGCACTGCATTTGGTGTCAGCTGGAATCACTCCAAAGGCTGGGATCTGGAATCATCTGAAGTCCCATAAACTCTGTCCCAGGTGGCTGATTCTGGCTCTTAGCTGAGACCTTAACTAATGCTCATATACACATGCGTGTACAGAGTCCTTTCCATGTAGCCTTAGCTTCCTTCCAACCTGATGGTTCAGTGACCTTTCTATTGCATTCTATTTGTCAATGCAGTCATAATGATCTAGCCAGGTACAAAAGAGGGGGAAAAGGTCTCTACCTGCAGCTTGAGAGTTGCCAGTCTCTAGAAGTGCATGTGAGCTAAAAAATGTTGCGATGGCCAGTTTTAGAGAATACAATCTGTCACACCAACTAAGAACACAAAATCCAGTTCCTTATAATCTCCATAAATGTCACTATCATTTTCCTGTTTGCTCAGATCAAAATCCTGGAATCAACCTTAATTTTTTTTGTGTGTTTACTCCTTACATTAGTAAATCCAGCTGGTAGTATCACCGATATTATATATCTTGAATTCTTTCCCAGAATATTTTAATCTTAGTATTCTTACGTAGAAGTGTTATAAGGGTGTATGAAATATTCAGTGGTAAGAGTTATGCACAATGGAAAACCATAACAAAACTGTCAAGCACCTTGGGTTTAAAGATCGAGTTACATTCAGTTTCTGCCTTAAAATTATATTAAAAAGAGCACATTATATGTGATGTTTTAAACACAAAGGATGTCATGTTTTATTGTGATTTCTCAAAATGTCTATTATTTTCTTCTATAAGTAAGTATAAAGATCTTAAACATCTTTTTCTGCTCTAACCATCATTATATATTATATATAACAACCATTATATAATATATATAAGCAAGCTTTATATTTTGTTTTCTATATCTGTACATATTGTTATAAATATTTTTATGTAGTGTGCTTTACACAAATTTTTATTTTTTGTTTAATTTTCTCAGTAGGAGGGTTCTAGGATACAATGAACGTTATGTTTTTGCAGTTGTAAAGGAAGGATATCCCTAAAATTTGGGGAATGTTTGCAGATATATGAAGAATGTAACATCTACAGTCAATCAAATATTCAGTAGTAAATATGAACTTGAACATATTTGTTGAACTAAAAATTAACTTTCAACAAGTCTTTTAAAAATAAATGTAACCCATTAACTTAAGTAGTGGGAAGATGATATAAGATACTAAATAATTTGAAGTAGAGATTAGAGCTGAAAGGAAATGTGAATTACTGTAATATTTCAGACAGGAGTCAAAAACATACTCAACTTATGAACTAGAAAAAAGGCAATCTATTCTAAGAAGATGAAGATAAATGGATGATCTCACTGAGCAGTTTTACTTTGTAGATAGGTATGTATGAACTATTATATAGTTACAATGGTACCTAATTCTAGAAAATAAAGGGTATATAAATACCAGCCAAGAATCATTTCACATCTACCATTCCTAGAATTGAGTATGCCTTACAACTTTCAATTTTCATTAACAAAATTTATGTAAAAATATTCTGAAACACTCCTAATGTACATGAAATAAAAACTTGGAAATAAAAACTAAATAATAATACTATACTGAAAATATGCATGGCTATATACTATGTACTATATATATATAGTACACAAGACTACTTTCTTATTAGACAGCAAACTTTGTTTTCAAACTTCCAGGTATTTTCTAAGCATTTTATTTTAGATTTTATTTTTAAGTAATCTCTATACCTAATATAGGGCTTGAACTCACAACCTCAAGAGCAAGTCATATGCTCTCCAGTTGAGCCAGCCAGTCGCCTTCTTTCTAAGCATTTTAAATATATTATCTTGGTAATACAGTAACCTACAAAGTTCTAACCACATTGTGGATTGGGTCCTAGAGCTCTACTTTTTTCTCTATTAAATGTTTCCAGCATTTTTTTTTTCAATTCCAGCATAATTGAATGAGGCAGCAGCCATCTTGAAAAGACGCAGACTGTTTATATACTATTTACTTTTCTTTTGTGCCTTTTCATGTTCATATAAAATACATTTATTTTTATGTCAACTGAGAATAAAAAGTAATAAGACTTTAGATAAATGAAAAACATTTCTCAATATCTTCTGTATCTTAACTGCTTTCCATGCCTGATTTTCCTTATGCTCAATAGTACATTTACACATGATCTCTTCAAATATAATCTGTAATCTATAATACAAGATATATAGCATATTTATAAACATATATTTGTACACACAGTCCTTCAACAAGAATTTTAAAGTGTTACATTTTCTTTTCTTTAGCCATTTCATATTTTATGTAATGTAAGTCACACAAGAAGCTTGAAAATAGTATCTAATTTATATTTTATAAAGGCATATTTTATTTTTTCCTTTGCTAGTGGCAGTCTTCATAGTGACAGTTTTTATTTTTCTTTCAAACTGTGAAATAGCATGTATTGTGTATGCCTGGGGCATGCATGTTTGCCTCTAAGCAATATGCGGACTGCTCTGGCTTGATCAAAAACTGGACAGATGTGCTAAATTTACTATTAGGATTTTACTTCTTTTCAATTCATAATCGCCTAATGATTCTTTAGCTACTTTATGGATTTATGTATTGTTTTCATTTAATAGAAGGCATTTCACGTTTAAGTTATTGACACAACAGTCAACTTTTGGGGAAGTATTTTTCAACAACTTTGTGATATAGTACAAAATTTTGGCATTGCTTAGCTGGGTCCTTACTTTCAGAATCTTTCACAAGGCTGAAATCAAGATGTTCTGCAGGGCCAGATTCTTCTCAAAAGGTTTGAACTAAGGTCAGCTTCTAAGTGAGTTTTAACCAAATTCAGCTTCTTGTGGTATGTTGAGTTTCAGTTCCCTGCTGGCTTTTGCCTGGAAAATTCCTCTGTTGCTTGCTTCATCAAAGTGTGCAAACTGAGAGTGCCACAGAAAATACCAGGAAGATGGAAGTTACAATCTTCTGTAAGTGTTGGATTTTTAATATCATCTTTATTGATTTCATCCTAAATGCACACATTAGGTGTTCTGAATCAAAGACAGATTTTTAAATTAAATATTTCACAGTAAATGATAGTGTTATCATTCATATATCCTAGTCCTTATCCCTAAAACTACAAAAAGGGAGCAAGTCAATTGTTTCAAGGGAAGAAGAGCTTGACATTCCCTCCTTTCCACGTAGGGAGAGATGAGGAGGAAATGTTCTATGTTGATAAAGGGCAAAGAGACACTTGCTCTTCCTTTCTTCTTTTTCCTTCTGAAAGGATATCTTCCTCACACAAGACCTTTGTTATATAAATAAAATCTCTCTGGAAGACAGATGACCCCTGTATTTGGTCTACAACCTGGAGAAGTCTCCAAGTTACTGAGCCTCATTCCTACTTGAAATGTAAATCTTTAGGAAGATACCCTTTGTAGTCTTTCTGGAAACTTGTAGGCTTAGTATTGGGACAATTAACTAGACAAAATGACTACATATTTAATTATCATCATGTGTGAACAAGTTCTAGGAGGTTAGGGCTTTTTACTTCAACATTGAAAAATCCAGGAGTAGTTCATTTTTCCCCATGAACCAAATCATGGCAGTATCTCATCACTTGTGCCCGTCTTAGGGTTAGAAATAAGTCACAGGTCCCACCCATACTCAACTACACAGGGTATGGATACTGGAAAGTAGAAGGTGGAGATACTTTTGAGGTCCATCTTAAAGCCTACCCACCACAGCCACCATTGATGACATCAAATATTTTGAAAATAAATATAGCTAAAATTAGTTATGTCAGCTTACATTTGCAACAACAAGCTTTAAAAATATACTTTCATATTAACACTGAATGAAACAAATTTTGGCCCAATCTGTATTAAAAAAATCTTAGATTGCTGAGAATTCATTAAACCAATGAAGAATCCACTTGAAAATATTCTATATTTGGGCTAGCTCAAATTTAGTTTTAACTGGTTTGCTTTAAGAAGTCTTAGTCCCATCTTTCTAAAGTCAATAGAAAGTTTTAAATAATTACTGGTAAGCCACATTTTATATAAACATAAAGCTTATAAGATGTTTATTCTCCTCTTAACAATGTAAAGGATATAAAGATTTTTAAATACAGTTTGCCTTCAAGAAAACTAAATTTAAGGAGGTTTTTCTAATTTACTCAAAGTTATCCAGACACCAGGGTAGAGCCAAGTCCATTAACCTGGGTTTCCAATGCATATGATCAAGGTTACTTCATATGTGTCTAATAGCTTTATCTTTTTTGTTTAGTTTAATTTTACATTATAAAGATCAATAAGGAATGGATACTGGGAAGAATTTACTGAGAAATATATTTTTTTCACACTGGATATTCCTTTCCTCCTATCTTCCTTCCTATATCAATAAAACAATCTTTCTAAATCTATGAAAATTAACCTCTGTGGGAACTGTGTTACTTCTTGCCCTTAATATTGATAGGCTTATTTGTAAGTCTCTTTTTCTTAAAACTTCCAAGTACATGCAAGAGAACTAGAATTTATTGAGGTTCCCTAAAATATTAAAGTGAAAAGTAATGCATAGCCATGATAGCATGTTTTACCAGGCCAGATATGTGCTTTTCCATAAATTATCTCCTGTGTTATCGAGACTCTGCCTAAGAACTCTTCAAAATGTGGATGCAAATCTGGTTGGCAGTGGTGAGAACAGATAAGTAGAGCACAGAACCAGATCTTATTTAAAACTGAAGGACACTTTATTAAAAAGCTACAATACATAGAACGTTATTGGGTTCCACCAGCATTCTGGTGGTCAATAAATGAAAATCAGAAGGAAGTATTCCTGCCTGGTCAACTCATAAATTCCAGGTCACCAACTGGCCATGAAATTTCACCGAAATGTGGAAGAATATATATTTTTCTTTTAGTCCAATAGACAAATAGAGAATTGTTTCCTGTGATAGGCCAACCTTGAAATCAGCATTTTAAGAAATGTTTTAGATGGTGTGTTGTTATTTTTCATGTTTGTAGAACTGCAGAAGTATAATTTCTGAGCAACATTATTACTTATTGAATTCAGTGCATGTTATTTTACTATTTTTGTTCAATATCCCAAACTGATATAGGGCTATTTTTTTGGTGTCTTAATTTCCTTATCTCTAAAACACTTCTTCAAAATGTCTAAAAACTTTTTAGTTTAAATATTTTTTGACTTTCATTTTGTTTACTTTTTGAAATCAGTATTTGGTAGATTTGTATTATCTTCATTTTCTTTCCCTCTTGATTACTGGAATACTGATAATTGTGTATTTCAAGGACAGTTATATGGCAATGTAAAATGAAAAACAGGCTAAATTTTTAAAATATGATGTTAGGCAGGAAAGTTTAAAAAAAGCAAACCAGGGAGAGTGTAATTTCAATTGATTTATTAAGTAAGGTATTAAATACCTGACATGTCTTATATATGCAAAAGTATATAAAGCATTTTTGCCTATTATTCAGGGATGTTATGTCTCTCTCTCTCTCTTCATACAAAAAATACAGCAAGTTTTATTGGCTCCAACTTCATTTGTCTTATGCTCTTGCTGAAGTTACCAGTAATTCCTCCATATTGTCAAATACATGGGCATTTCTCATTCTTCAGCTTACTTGACTTCTTAGCAATGCTTGATTTACTTGTGTTAAAAATAGTTTTTAATTCAGTTTCATAATATCATATTTTTTGGCTCTGTTTCTCCTATCTTCATTATGTTTTCTTCTATGTCTTCTTTGCTTGTGATTTCTCTTTTATACTGCCTCGGATCTTTATATTGGACTTTTATCCCCTTCATGCTATACACAATTATACAGCTCACATAGTCTAGCTCACGTATTCTCATGCCATTAGCAACAATTTATATGCTGACCTTTCCCCAAAATTTATCACTAGTCCTAGTTTCACTTTTGAGTTTTTGGGACACAAAACCAATAATTTCCTATATATCTACATTTGGATGTCTCAAGCATTCAGTCTATCATGACCAGAGTATCTTCTGTCTTCACCCTGGGGAGGGGAGAAAAAGTTTTTCTATACCTTTCTAAATTCTTTTGGCTGACCTATTAAATTGACACAAGACAGATAAATATGAGAAAAATAAGTGTAATTACTTATGTGAGAGCCACAAAGACAGGCAACTGAGGCTCATATGTCATTCTGATCTTATAAAAAGGGGGTAGGTTTCTGGGATTACAAAGGGGAGAAAGATAATTCACAAGAAGATGGAAGGATCATATGTTTGGTAAACAAATAGTTGCCATACCATGCAGAGACAAGGGGGCACAGGCAAGAATTGAACAGACCCTGCTGAGATCCCACAGGTTTACCACATGTGGTCTATACCCTTTGTAGTTATCTGGGACAGCTCTTTTGCTGGACCAGATGCTCTATTTAAATTCTTTTAGGCAGTTAAAGGGGAAACAAAAAACTAAATCCTTTGGGTTCAGATTGTCTTTGGCTCAATACAATCCATACATACAAGTGGCATGCTCTGTGCTGGCATGCCCTGAGCCCCATCACCTGCAAACAAACCTACTCTTCCTCCAGTCTTCAATAAATAACAGTAAGTGGCTGTTTTTCAATAAATGGCATCATCATCCACAGTTACCCACAGAAGAAAGTAAAACAACCGTCACATATAGTTGAACACCAACCAATCCTGCCAATTTTGTTTCAAAAATATTATCTCAAATTTAACAATCTAGTTTCATCTTCAGCCCACCATCTTTTCTTAGTCATCTTGCCTTACCTTCTAGATTACTTTCTTTTCCACTCTTTCTCCTAACCAGTCTAATTAGCTAACAACAGCCAAAATAATTGTAAAATATAAATCACATAATGTCATTTTTCTAATTAAACTTTTTCAGTGATTTTGCATTGCATTTATGATAGAATTAAAAATCTTTGACCTTTTCCACATGATGTCCTTCTAGCTTTATCTCCACTCTTTTTATCACCCACACACTCTTTCCCATCCAGCCACCCTGGTCTTCAGTTAGGGTCTAGACAATTCTTTTAGGCCCTGATAATTTCATCTCTCTTTGTTGGTAGCATACCTCTTCATTTCTTGACAACCTCTACTCTGTGCTCCAAATTCTTTTGTCTAGCTAGCTCATTCATGCTCATTAATAAAGACTTGGCTTAAAAATCAATTTCTTAAAAAAACTCACAAAAAAACCTTTCCATGATTCTCTAAATAACTTCCTTCTTCTTCTTCTTCTTTTTTTTTTTTTTTAAATCTCAGAACCAGTGTCCTTTACTTTACAGACAGTATTAGTTTCAAAGCATGACTATTTTTGTGACTATTGGCTTTCTCCTCTCACTGGACAATAAACAGTGAGTTTTCTTTCTTTTTTGGCCCGCAATTTATTACAAAGGGTTAGTATAGTAAATAATACATAATAGATGATAGTTTTGATGTAACATTCTCCCTAAATTTAAGTTTTCCCTAAAATCCTAAATCATGTGTCTGTTTATTTGCATAGTGCTTATTCTCTTCAGGATCATCTTTTTTTACCTTCTGTTCTTCAACATTCATCTCCTCTCACTGAAGGTGCTTATTATTTCTTCAGGGTACTTCAAATCAGTTTGGTGGCCCTTTTGTTGTGCAATGCCTGTAAAATATCACTGTCAATATTCATGACTTTATAATTTATTTTTACTGTAATTTTCCCTACCTTTGTCTATAAAAAATCGAACACATATCCTCAAACCTTTTTTATAATTTTTCCTAGACTTTTTATAAACTTGGTTTTCTAAATATTTTTATTTAATAACTTTAATAATGACCATGAGAGTACAATAATAACTGTTAAAAACTCCATGATAGTTTTACATTTCAATGACTTCTTTGATTGTACATAAAGAGAATGCCTTTCATAAAACTGTCGAAGGTGTCCAAACTCAGATTTTGTGTATCCTGTAGGAGAGAAAAATAATTTTCCCCCAATCCTTCCAGGATTTTGGTTGAGACATCACCTGTAATAAAAGATTAAGAGGAGAAAGACACACAGAAGATTAGAAACATCCATACTTTTTATATACATTGGCGATAACCAGGCAAACAGTAATTTTTTGAAATGGCCCAAACCACTACCTTAAATAACATCTAAAGCTAAAGACAAAAGATGTTTGGGGGAAGGAAAAGGCTGATTAGAGTGGGTGACTGGGAAAGGCACAGCAAATAAGGATAAGGTTGTTAGCAGATTTAAGTCCTTGCCTTCTCTGTTGATAAAGAGTTTTGAGAGATTTAGAGTCCTTTCTCTTCTTGGTGCAGAGGACACCCTTACAAATGGCAATTTCCATGATACATGTAATTGTCTCTGACAAAAGGATAACTTCTACTTGGCTTTCAGAGCTTCTCAGATGCCTGCTATTTCTCAAAAATAATCACCCTAAATAATCCTTATGTAAAAAAGGCATATTTTGGGGTAGCAAATTCTGTTCCCCTAGTTTTTTGTTAGGAAAAGAATGTAAAAATTATTAAAAGATCTTATCATCACTTTGCCTGAGTGAGAGCTTATTGCAAATGAGAATTTATATAAGAAGTTGACTATCAGAGATAAACACTAGGCTTGATTTTCTTTCCTACAGCAATTTAAAAAAAAAACTTGCTTGGGGGAAGAACAGAGCATTTAATTAGCTTCATTAAGTGCTAGATATGCATCAGGTCTTTTTCTTGATATAATATTATTTCCTTTCAGGAAGGCATCAGGAACACTGATTACCAAGCCATCAAATATTACAGGCAAAGAACTGTAAGTAAATTACTTGCTTTATATCACATAACCCAATTTATTTGGTCAGTTTGTATTTGGTAACTTTGTCAATAGTTACTTAAAAGTAGATAATTCACAGCCATAGAAGGCAGATTTCTTAAACTTTTTCTCATTTTCACAGATGGTTTTGTGTAATGTGGCATCACTAGTAAGATCAATTTGGGGAGACTAAGTAGGAAGAAAGAAAAAGAATACTATTACCTTGGAAGGAGCAGAGACAGAAATAATTAGGCTCAAGTATAATTATACACTTTTATTATCAGTGTCTATACACATTTCCTCTTTTACTTATTATTTGCACAGTGCTCTTGTTGTTTTTTAAACAAAATCAATCATATTCTTTAAATAGGCACTGTAAGGTATTCCAAAAGACATGAATCTTGTGGTGACAGAATTTTGTAAGTGATGCCACTTATTTCCTTTATCACTTGACTTAAAAATGCATAATAAATTTAACCTAATTTCCTATACAGAAGGTTCCCAACTTATGATGTTTCCACTTATGATCTTTTGGTTTTATAATGGTATGAAAGCAATACACATTAAATAGAAACTATACTATGAACTTGAAATTTCGATCTTTTCCTGGGCTAGCAGAATGTGGTACAATACTGTCTTATGATGTGCACAGGGGTGGCAAGCTGCAGCTCCCAGTCAGCCATGTGATCGTGGGGGTGAACAACCAACATACTTACAACTATTCTTGTAACTGAACCAAATGAGTTCGTCCACCTGATGCATAGCAAGCCAATAAAAATGGGCAATGAAATTTTGCAAGGAAGAAAGGCTAATTTTTTGGTGTGTGGCACCACCCACAAGATGGGGAACATTGGAGATAGCCAGGAAAGTCCTAAATTCCCTGATGGCTTACAAATGAAGGTTTTTATAGGCAAAATGGGGGCAGGTATGTCCTGAGAAGGTGAACACTGTTGATTGGAGGACCAGGAGGCCATGCTAGCAGGGGCTCTGGTGCTGCTTCATCTGGTCCCCTGGAAGCCTTTCCATCTCAGGAGACTTGGAATCTGAAAGTCCATTGACTTTCCATTATTCTTTATGTTAGATACTTCATGAAGTACATCGGGTGATTATATCTTTAGGGTAGTGCTGATTAACTACTTGTAATCTAGTGGGGTTGCTTTCCTACAGGCTCCTTGGCTGGTCCGGCCATGCCTCAGGGCAATATAACCTCTAGTGTTCATTCTTTCATCTGAACTGACAAGATGGATGCTAGCTTCATTATTTGCTTATACAACCACTGTCTTTCACTTTTAGTACCATATATTTAATAAGTTATATGAGATATTCAACATATTATGGTAAGAAGGCTGCATATTAGATGATTTTGCCTAACTATTTACTAATAATCTAAGTGTTCTGAGGATGTTTTTAAAATTTATTTATTTGGAGAGAGAGAGAGAGAGACAGGGAGACAGACAGAGACAGAGAGAGAACAAGCATGAGCATGAGCATGAGCAGGGGAGGGACAGAGAGAGGAGAGAGAGAGAATCCCAACTAGGCTCTGCACTGACAGCATGGAGCTCGATCCTGCAAACCATGAGATAATTACCTGAGCCAAAATCAAGAGTGGACATTTAATCAACTGTGCTACTTAGGCACCCGCTGAGCACCTTTAAGTTAGGCTAAGCTGAGTTTTCATATTAAAAGCATTTTCAACTTACTATAGTCTCAAATTTGGATTTGGATTTGGGTTTATAGAATGTAATCCTGTCATAAGTTAAAGATCTCTATAGTAAATATTTGCAATGCTTATAGAAACATTATCTACAATAGCTAAATTAGATAAATGGCCCAAGTGTCAATTTACTAATGAATGGGTAAAGAAGATGTGGTGTGTGTGCGTGTGTGTGTGTGTGTGTGTGTGTGTGTGTGTGTTTATTCAGCCATAAATAAAGAATAAAAACTTGTTACTTGCAATGATGTGAATGAAACTAGATTATTATGCTAAGCAAAATAAGTCAGTTAGTTAAAGTCTATTTTGAGAGAGAGAGAGTGCAAGTGGGGGAGGGGCAGAGAGAGAGGGAGAGAGAGAGAGAAAATTTTAAGCAGGTTCCACTTCCAAATCTAAAGCAAGACAGCAAAAAGCCTGATGTGGGGCTCAAATCCATGAAACTGTGAGATCATGACTTGAGCCAAAATCAAGAAAGAGTCAGACACTTAACAGACTGAGCCACCCAAGCACCCCAATCAACTTACAATTTTTAATAAATGAAGAAAAATATATTTTATTCTTATTTAGTCAAGATTTTCCATGTTTTTGCTGAATAGCTTTCAATTATGACCAGCCATTCTGAAATAATGTGGTCAGTTGCTTGCTTTAGGCAATTACCTCACTCTTGATGCACTTCCATATAGTTCCGTCTAGTAGGGCCTCTCGTGTCTACCCTTTCCATTACACTATGTAAAGCTGTATGCTTGATTCAGTTTGAGGAGTGTCACTATTGCCAAATATGTTAATCTGTGGGAGTGTTCATGCCATTATAAGGGCTCAGGACAGGCCAGAAATAGGCCACTTTGGCATAGTGGCTAGTTTGAGTTTAAAAGCACCAAAATCCACATATTTAGAAAAAGTAAAAAGTTCTTTTCCTCCCCTTCAACTAGCTAAAAAGAATTTAGATAGAGGGACTGCTTCAGGAAGAGAGCTTTCATCATAGATAACTACGTTATCCTATAAACTAGACATGCTAGACAGGAAGGAATCAATAAGGCCTACTTTTTAAAAGTCCTCTATATCTCATTATTTCTGAGTGACCCAGCAAACATTTATTTCCCAAACATCTATTTTTTTAAATTTTCCTGAGTATTACATTCCTTCCCTCTTAAGTTTCAGACCGCCCCCCTCCTTAGTTTGGGATGGCGTACATACTTCATTTTGCCTCTCTTTGTAGTTTCCATGTCTGTATGGATTCCCCAGATGTACACTATTAAATTTGATTTTCTCCTATTAATCTCAAGCCAGTTTAATTCTTAGAAGGACTTTGAAGGGAACAGGAAGTTCTTGCTCTGTGACAACATCAAATAGTTTAGACTTTTGATCCTATATTCTTAGTTATCTTTGTTTTTCTATGCTCATCTCTTCTTTCTGGCCATTGTAATAGTCTTCTCTTTGGAACCAAGAGCAAAACATCTGAAATCCCCTTGAATATGAAGCATTAACTTGCTACTTGGATTTTAGGCTGACTATGAATCACTCATACTACTGAGTCATTATTATTTTGTTTTATATCTTCTTATTGGAAACAAAGCCCAAGCATTAACTATTCTGTCATTTTTTATCCAGTAAAATGAAAGCAACAGATATATGTCTTGTCTAAGTTTTCTTTTAATTTATAAAAATCTTTGCTGCACAAACATGACAAAGCCTTTAGCAATTTTTAATTAGTAGTAAAGAAATAACATCTTAGTTCTAGTTTAACATTTTTTGCTTATATTTTCTATGAAATGACATCTTTGAGATACATATATATGTATGTGTATGATATATAGTTAATTAAACCTCATAGAGAATTGAGCACTTTAATGTCATAGAACAGTGAAATAGTTTTACTTTATTAAAAATAAAGTCACAGTAGTTGCAAATATCATTTACATTAAATATTTGTAAAGAAATACTGATTATTAGAAGTTCATTTTAATAGATAACTGTTGTCCTACCAGAATAGCTTTTATATACCCCATGCCAAAAAAATTAAGTGGTTTATCCTCAAATAGCAAAAAATTTTAAAATGGAGAAGTAGACGAAAGTCCACTTTTATCTAATTTTAGTAAGCCAAAGAGCATGTGAATTGTGGTGAAAATTCAATGAATAATTAATATATTACATATCCTACTTTTGAAAAAGGAAATTATCTTAGGAGGAAGTAGAGTTTCAATATTAATTCATGTGAGCACAGGTTATTATTTTTTAATGTTTACATCTTCATTAACCCTAATTTTATTAAGAAATACATGTTTAATGTTGGCATTATAGGTATCATCAAGTAGGACTTAGGACCCTTAAGAACATGTAATAGAAATGCTAAATGAATATATTCATTTTTAAGAAGATTATAGTTAAGTTTTATAATATGAAAAAACTTATTTGCTATACCAAGTATATAACTTGTCATAGTTTTACTAACATATTTTACATCACTTTTGAATTCCTATAATATACTTGATTATTAAATTCCAATATAAAAACATAAAGTGTAATGGAAGTCATCTAGATACATGTCATCGTTTGGGGAGAAAATAATTATGAAGAGTATTTTTGACATAGTTTTATAAGGTAAATATATTTTACCAATACTAGCAAAGAGAAAAAAGAGTCAAATAGAACAAAAGTATGTGGATGCAATAGTTAATTCATCAACCTGATTGGAACACAGGGTGTCCAGATTATATATTATTTGTGGGTGTGTCTGTGAGGATATTTCTAGATGAGACTAGCATTCAAATCAGTAGACAATAAAACAGTTTGTCCTCCTCATTGTGGACAGGTATCATCTAGTTTATTGAGGGAATGAACAGAACAACAAAAATAACAAAAAGCAGAGGAAATGAGAATTTGTTCTTTGCGTGACCATTGGGTTGGAGCATCTGTCTTCTTCCTGTCCTTGGAGTGGGTCTTTTATCATCAGTTTTCTCGCATCTCAGTTCTTCAGTCCTGGACTAGAATTTTCACTATCGGTTCTCCTGGTTCTCGGGCCTTCTGACTTGTCAGCCTGGAACTATACCACCAGCTTCCTTGAGTCTCCAGCTTACAGACAATAGATTGTGGGACTTATCCTCCATAATGGTGGGAACCAATTTATTGTAATAAATCTCTTTAGATAAATGGATGGATAGCTAGAGATATAAAGGTTTATATGTTATTGGTTCTATATCTCTGGTGAATCCTTGACTAACAGAGTGGGTAAACTTACATATAACTGTTACTCTTCATGCAAATTATACTTATACATAAAGGGCCATTTACCTAAAGAACTTTATAGAAAGCTATATAAATAGTATTTTCACACAGAATCATTAGTGAATGTGATGCAATTATTCGCAGCTTCTCTGAAGGTTTTGTCAGGAAAGAAGGCAGGCAAGCAGGCTGGAAGGAAGGAAGAGGAAGAAAGAAAGGAAGGGAGGAATGAAGGAAGGAAGGAAGGAAGGAAGGAAGGAAGGAAGAAAGGAAGGAAGGAAGAAAGATGTAATGTGTAGAAATAGCAAAGGAAGGTAAAGGAAATTAGATACCCATAAACTGTAATTTTGTTTGGAAAAAAATATATAGTTCTTATGTTCTTAGAGAAGGAATTGTTTTTTTTTTTCTTCAGGCATCCAAATACCTAAAACCTAAACGGAAAACCTAAAATGTATAACAAAAAACTCATGATAAAATAAATCACAAAAATGAAAACTATTAAAATGTCACATTAGTAAGAAAAGAACTCGGTATGGTTCAAGACATACCATGATGATGTGAACTACACCATTGCTTTTAAAGAGATCATGCAGTCATAGTGGCCACATTAAGCAAATGGACAGAGAGGGGTAGATCAAATGGTTCATAGTGATTTAGGAATTGTGAACATTCTTACCTTTTTTTAATTTGGCAGGCAACTGTTTTAGAATGCTGATTGGAAAATGCAAATATATTTTACATATCTCCTTCCTTCATATAACAGAAGGAAAAAATAAGGTAATGTTAATAATATGTTAAAGGTAAATCAAGAAATAGAAAGATATAAGTCTCCATTGTGTGGGGCACCTGGGTGGCTCAGTCTGTTGAGCTTCCGGCTTCGGCTCCTGTCTTGATCTCGCGGTTCGTGGGTTCGAGCCGTGCGTCAGGGTCCGTGCTGACAGCTAACTCAGAGCCTGGAGCCTGTCCTCGGATTCTCCCTCTCCCTCTGCCCCTCTCCTGCTCGCGCTGTCTCTGTCTTAAAAAATAAATTTAAAACCATTAAATTTTTTTTAAGTCTCCATTATAGATGTCTAAATTCCAGACATATTAATCCGGGAAAAATTTTTTCAGCATAGGAGAAGTTTCAAATTTAGAACATTGGAAAATTCTTTTAATTCATGTATTTTAAAGAATCCATGTATTTTTTTCACACAAAAATATACTTTTAATAGTGTAAACACTAAAGCCACTGTTATTTGCTTAAATAGCAGAAGGCCAACTAGAGCAACATTCTTATATGAACACTTTCTAGCAGCATTATTTTTCCTGTGGTTAAGAGTGGAGTACACAGTATCAATAAAGTGATTTTAAATTGATTTTAGGTAGTATTTTCCTTTAGTAATATATTGTTATACTTACAGTATCAACCAAGGAAATTAAGTTAAAATCACAGTTTGATATGTTCCCTGTTTAGGCCTAATGCCTTTTTTTAAATGTGCAATTTATTAGAAGCAACTTATAATGGATATTTTGATCATATCATTGCAAGATATGATTATCTTCTTTCACTTGTGCATCAGTGAAACCTAAGAAAAAAATTAACCTTATAATATTGAGCTTGTTTTGATCCTTTCCATGATTTCAATAATATTCTACACCCTAAGAGAGTATTCCAGACACTGCTTTAAACTGTGTGTGCGCTATCTACTATTAAGAGAGAACTAGTCTGTGTAGACTTTAATAAAAGATGATTACTTTCATATTGAAAATGACTTTACTGACAATTTATAGGATGAAAATTATTCTTTGTGTCCTTACTAGTGGTGAATGTATTAACCATTATATAGAAATCAGCTAATAAATCAATGAGGCTGAAATCTCCAGGAAATCCTGTATTGCTGTCTTTCATAAACAGGCTCTATAACATGCTATGGGAATGAATGCAAAGCAGGTCTGAAATACCAGGCTCTGCTGTAGTGATAGGAGACGGCTCCCGCTGCACTTGAGAGGCCTTTCTTGTTTCCCATGCCAAGGGAATTGTTAAGTCTGTAAAAGTTCTTAGTAAAATCTTTGGATTTTACAAAAGTCAGCCTAATAATCCAAATATTATCCTTTTATGGAAGTACAGGTCTGAGAAGCAAGATAACGGCACATTCCAAATTATTGGTTTCAAGCTTCTTGCAGAAGAAATAATAATCTTCTTCCTTCACTGGAAAGTTAAAAGCCATTCTCAGAGTTCTGTCCTTTTACTTTTCTATGTCCTTTGTCATTATGATCATGTTTATATTTTCTCCATTTTATCAGTGATTTGTATATTATGACTGACACCTATGCTATTATTGTTACACGGCCAATAGACATTATTATTAACACTTTCGATTGACATTTTTGAAGGTTCTTTTCTATTTCCCTTGAGATCCAGGTTATTGAAAGCAAAGGGAAAATGAGGTATAGATATTTTCTGCTGATTTTTGCAAAGGGCCCACTAAGGACTTTATGAATTAGTAGGTGACCCAGCTGTCAGAGCCTGGTACTTTTCTTTTGGATCTGTGACCAGGACATGAGCCCCTAATTTCAGAGTGAGAGAATATTTATGAGGAGTAAGGGCTCAAGGAGGTACTGTTTACTAATGGACAAACTTGGGCAAAGTTATTGAATTATGGAAAGGATGTGAAATTGGTAACCAAAGAATTGTAGTCATTGCTGTGTTTCTCAAAGGTTTTGCAGAAGTATTTTTTTAAATTTGCTTTTTTAATTTACATCCAAGTTAGTTAGCATATAGTGCAATAATGATTTCAGGTGTAGATTCCTTAATGCCCCTTACCCATTTAGCCCATCCCCCGCCTCACAACCCCTCCAGTAACCCTCTGTTTGTTCTCCATATTTAAGAGTTTCTTTATTTCTAATGACATGGTTAATAAACCAGGGACATCTAGTGGATTGTTTGGTGTCCCATTGCCCCTTTTCTAAAATTTCATGAAAATTTCACATCCAACTCTACAAAACATCCATGTTTTATCATAGAAAATGATACTGTATATTACATACCATGTGAGATTCTTTTATTTCTCTTTTCCTAAATGGCTAGAATAAATATTTATTAAAAATTTAGGTTGAATGAAGAAACATTCCTTGTCTGGGCAATTTCCTTTCATGAAAAAAATATTTAGACATATAAATATATAGATATAAATGTGAACCAAAATTCTCCAGCTTAATGAGCGATGGCAGAGGAATTTCTGTAGAGAAGAGCTAGGATGATGATTACAGAGAGATGGCGCCATCCAACGTTAAAATTTTCCATAAATGAATCTTATTACTAGGAAATTTAGTTAATTGTGTCTTATGTCAGTGAAAGGTTCACTGACTTCTCAGTCTTTTTACTAGACAAGTTTGGTGAAGAAGGGTAATTCAGACATTTTTTTTAACCACTAATACTACAGGTTTTGTTATTTGCAATGAAAGGTAAAAAAAACTATTTATAATATTACCAATGATAGATTCTCTTTCTCAGACTTTTAAGCCTAATTTCTATTATATGGATATTGTCAAGTACATTATAACAATTCACAATTAGCTTACAGTTGTTGAATGTAAATGCTAAGCCTTGAGAGATCTCTCCTAAGTAATCTGAATTTGTGAGCAACTTGTTGAGTAAACAATGAATCCTTTTACCTTATCCTGATGTTTATCCTTTGCTAGAACATCATTATTTTTCTCTTTGAAGAGAAACAGCAAATAAATGTTGGGTAGTGCATTCTACATGCCAAGTAAGGATTTATCTCTGTATATAAAGAAAGCTTATAAGTCACTTCAAATTCCATTATAAATATGGCAAAAAAAGTATTTAAATCATTTTAATTTACCACTTACTACCTAATTGAAGATAGTGAGAAAATGAGGATGAAATAATTTGAAACTGAGGAATCTCACTCAATTAAAGATGCCTTGTTGTCCAGTGGAGGCTGCATAGTGGACGTACATGATGTGAACTCCACTTGCATTTTGCTGTTACAGTTTTGAGCCCATATAAATATATATCTATTTCCCCCATTGAAAATATATAAATATTTGGAAAATTCTTTACAATAAAATCTGTCTTTAAATTTTTTAATGTTTTATTTATTTTTGAGAGAGAGAGAGAGAGAGAAGAGAGAGAGAGAGAGAGAGAGAGAGAGAGAGAGAGAGAGAGAGAGAATGAGTGGGGGAGGGGCAGAGAGAAAGGGAGACAGAGTCTGAAGCAGGCTCCAGGCTGAGCTGTCAGCACAGGGCCTGTTGTGGAGCTTGAATATGTGAACCATGAGATCATGACCTGAGCCAAAGTGGGATGCTTAACCAACTGAGCCACCCAGTCACCCCCAATAAAATCTGTCTTTATAGATTTCTTATATGTGGAAAAACAAAACAGCAAAATGATCAAAATGCTACATGTTCATTCATGCAAGTCCAAGGTAATATTTTGGTTGATTTCAGCCTTTCAACCAACTAATAAAAATATTCTTTCAGCACTTTAAAAAAAGGACCTCTTTTTTCTATCATGGCTTTCTCTTTTTGGACCAAAAGTAGATCATTGGTTTCTTCATTGCAGTACTTCATAAACT
This sequence comes from Suricata suricatta, assembly GCF_006229205.1. Taxonomy (NCBI): domain Eukaryota; kingdom Metazoa; phylum Chordata; class Mammalia; order Carnivora; family Herpestidae; genus Suricata; species Suricata suricatta. Next base: position 145,733,870 of record NC_043700.1, on the reverse strand, counting down.
GTCCTATTATTTTAAGAGCTTAGTCTTCTGACGTGTCTTGTAAGACCCTCCAGCCATTTTTATTTGCTTGTTACAAGTAAAAACTTCATTCAGATGTATAATCAATAGACATTTATTTTTCTAAAACTATATTTTGTATTTTGAACCCTTTTTTATCAGAATATCAACATTTGTAATCCAAATAATTTCACATTCTCCCCATTCCTTCTCTAGGGACTATGTAAAGGTTCTGTGGATCTTATATAGTCCCAAACACTGAGGCTACGACGGACATCTAGTTCTAACTGCTCTGTTCACACTGACTTTTTGGAGTCCCTTATTGTCTTGCTTATTTCTCAGAGGTCACTCTATCCTGATTCTTACTACTTTATTCCCATTCTCATCGGGTTCATTAAGTTCAGCAAATCTCTTTTCTCCAGTAGTACCGTGCCAAGGCCAAGAGAAATAATTTTGCTGTGGCTCCCACAGTGTGGTACTTGGGGAACTTTCTGAGTCTAATTTAGCCCCAATCTTCCTGGAAATTCCATGAAGCTGTTTTTATTTTTTGCCCCATTTTGTGTCGCATGCATATTATTCTGCTGTTGCTGAGCACTCTGAGACCAGTAGAGCTCTGTTGCACTTTCTAAGGCTCTATCTGCGTAAACACACAATTATGTCATCTTTCCCTGCAGACTCGCTGCCTTGCTAATGTGTTACTGAGAGATAAGATGCAGTTACACTCTGGCCTCAGTTGCCTCAAACATGTACAGAATGAATGGATTATGTAAAAATAACAAAACGTAATACAAAATGAACTAGACTGACTATCTGGTTCTCTATTCCTGTTTTCTTTCTCTTCCTCTTTTAATAGGGAGATGTTTTTGCTTTTTCCAATTGCATATTTCTCCCCTTTCCTGGGCTTTGAACTCCATCTTTTACTTTCTGAGGCACTTGTTTCTGCACTTGACCAGTTCCCATTTACTCTTTCTGATGACAATGATAATGATGCCATGTATCAGAGTAAAGTCAATAAATGATAAGCGGCAGCTCTGTAGATGGTATCAAGATAAGAGGGTGGCACAGGAAGGCAACATATGCTGTAGATAGCATTAATTCCTTCAGAAGAAGGTGAGGAATTATTACCTGACTTGGCATAAAGGGGGATGGAGGACATCACCTGTTGGCGATGAGGGTTTATGGACTGAGAAAGAAAAAAAAAAGACTTTCTCTTAAGAATAATTCAGTGGAAGGAATTCCACAAGAGGGAGCCGGGTTTTAATGAATGGACAACCAGTCACTAGAACATTCAGAGAAAAAGATGGCAGCAATAGCATAGGGGAATTTGCTGATCGCATACTAGATGTTGGAAATGGGTAAGGACGAAGGCAGACAATTTGGTAGGTAAGAGTCTGTAGACAACAGATTGGAAACTGGTAATTACTGGCACAAATAGACAAATGCAGTAACATAGCCTCAGACCTCGGAGTCCAAAATCAGTGTGAGCCAAATACCTGTTTTCCTGGGCCTTTCTGCTTTTCCAGTGGTTTACAAAAGGGCAGCACCTTGAAGTTTCCGTTTTTCTAATGGTTAAGGAAGGTGCTCTATTGTAATTGCCTGTTTAACTTTATTAAAATTCCTAATAGCTTTCTCCCTACGAGATTATAAGCTCTATGACATCAAGGACCCTTCGATATTGCTAACAATTATATTCACAGGACCTAGCATAGTACCTGGCTTTTTATACCTGGAGTTTCTAGTGCAAAGGTTTGGAGGGGCCAGGATGATAATATAAACAATTGAAGTAGACTGGGTTTTATCTCTTGTGTTACAGAAATTGTTTGCATATTTAATTGTGAAAATAGCCTTATTTCTACAAGTAAGTATGTTTTCCCTTTGTCTTAAAATGGGATACTTTATTGGTCTAGTTTTTGCTTTTCAATTTTTAGAGAATCACTGGTATAAAGACATAAATCTCTGCAGATAAAAACAACAGCAGGGCTCTGATAAAAGATTATTGAGAGAGGTCAGGATTCATTGGGGAATGGTCAGAACTGTGTGAAGATTACATACTTGGTCTAAAGGAGGCAGCCCTTTTTCTGTTCCAGCCGATTGTCTGGCCTGCATAAATGCAGGCCCCAGTTTCTCAAATTAAGAAGTCAAAAATCTAGATTTGTTTATGAAATGTCCTGATTCAAAAATTTTTTTACATTTATTTATTTTTGAGAGACAGAGAGAGACAGAGTGTGAACAGGGGAGGGACAGAGGGAGAAAGAGACACAGAATCTGAAGAAGCCTCCAGGCTCTGAGCTAAGAGTCAGCACAGAGCCTGATGTGGGGCTCGAATCCACAAACTGTGAGATCATGATCTGAGCCCAAGTCGGATGCTCAATCAACTGAGCCACCCAGGCGCCCCAGAAATGCCCTGATTTTTAAATATTGGTTCAACTTTTAAAAACACAGTGCAGGAAGAAGATGCCAGAATGCCATATTTGAATTCATATCGTCAGTGTAGATTTCCATGTATTTAGTAGTGTTTGTTTAAAACAAATGTGAATGAAGGAATGAAGAAGATAATTTAATTTATATAAAGCATTTGGTTATTTTTAAAGGCAAGTCATCTTTAACTGAAGAAATTTAACACTGTAAAAATTTTATTTTATAATTTTCTTATTCAGTTGCTTTTCCCCCCAAGTTCTCAAGGGTAACTTGCTGCCACATTCTAAAACTGTCTACCTGGAATAAATCGTGTGTGAGATTGTGTAATCACTCCTTTATTGTGAAATTATATTTATACATGCTTTATGTTCGGTTGTGACCTCTTCCTAAAGATAGCAATAATTTATTCTTCTAACAAAATTGTCTTTGAAGACCTTGTAGAGTTAATAAATTATTTTATATATCAGATTTAATTATTTCCAGTGAAAAAGCAATTTCACAGTGAGACCACTCTACTCTCAGGACTGTAATCAATGAATGAGAAACACTGATAGTAGGCTATCATACTTTTGTGAGCCACGGTGGTCTCTAAAGAATTTCCATCTTGGTTTTTAACAATGTCTTGGGGCACCTGGGTGGCTAGTCAGTTAAGCTTCAGTCCTCGGCTCAGGTCAGGATCTCATGGTTCATGAGTTGAAGCCTCGCATCTAGCTCTGTGCTGACAGCTCAAAGCCTGGAGCCTGCTACAGATTCTGTGTTTCCTTCTCTTTCTGCCTCTCCCTGACTCGTGCTTTGTCTTTTTCTCCCTCTCTCAAAAATAATGAATATTAAAAATGTTTAAAAAATAAATTAAAATGTCCTTAAAACATCTCCAATTGAAAGTAGCAAAATTGAGATTCCTCCCCCCAAAAAAACTAACAAGAAAACTTAAATCAATACACACATGCTTGTCTATTTTGCATAGAAATCTATATACAAATGTTTTTAAAAATGTAATGTATTTCCAATGTAAAAACATATTTATTGAGTATATAAATATATTATGAAACTAATTTCCACAAATGAAAATTGGCATGAAAATAAAATCTTATTTTGAGGGGTCCTTTATTTATGTCAGAAAAGGAGAGACTAAAAATGCAAATGGAAATTGATCAGACCATATATCAAAATAAAATTCAAATCCCCAAACTTTGTAGCAGCTAGTCCAGAAAGCCAACCCACAACCTCTTTATCAATCAACCTTAGCCTCAAATGATCATGAGTGAATGATAAATGACAATTTTGCTAATTTAGCTCCAACTTCCAGCTTAGATCAACCAGAAAAACCCAACTACACTCCACTTCTAGTTAGGTCGCCTCCAGCTTATGCATGTCAACAACCTCTAATCAGAGCCTTCCTTTTTCCCCACTGTAAAGCTCTCTACTCTCCTGCCTGCATTTGAGTCTCTGCCAGTGCAAGTGAGGGTGCTGACTCCCTTGCTTTATACTAAGCTCTGAATAAATAGCCTTTCTGGTTCTCTTTTGGGAGGCCTTTATTTCCATAGAAGTTTTATGAATGTTGGTTTCTTGCTTGTTTCAAATGAAAACAAGTAAGCATATAGACAAAGAATACTTATTCTGTGCCTGAACCAGAAAATAAAATATGGTAATATTTTATAAATGATAATACATTAGTGTTCTTTTAGATGCTGAAACAAGAATCTTGGTCTCTTCCTAGACCAATAGGGAAGGAATACTTTCTAGTTGGGTGAGCCCTTAGACTTAATAGAAATTTTAAGACAGTGAAGGGCTTAGATTTCAGGGAGAAAAAAAAGAGTTTCCATTGGCAGTACCAGAAGAATAGGAGGAAAAGTTATTGTTTTACAGGAAAAAAAGATTCACAGTTGTTTGTTTAAAATTCACACATGAGTATAGCACGTTTGACCTTCTATTTGCTGGAGTTTAAGGAGAAACATACCTGCAGGTACAATATTAACTGTGCCGGAATGTGAACTCCAGGAAGTCTTATATTTATAAAAATGATGAGGATAATATTACAATTAAAATAATAGCTGTATTATCTACAAAATTAGCCAGTGAAGAAGTGCAGGACAAGATGCCCCAAAATGTAGAACTTTGGCATAAACATTATTTTGAGTTAAAAGTAATTAAAACCCAGCAGATGTAGGAATAGCTCTCTGTTTCCCCCACAACTTTCTAAATTTACATCGGAAAGAAGAACCCAGACCAGGAAGAGAGCTATGAAAAGACTCCCCTTTACCTAGGAAAGTTCTCTACGTAATAGGGCAACCTTGTTTTTCCAAGCATCTCTTGTCACCTTCTTGCTAATGAGCTTTCTCCACTATGTATCCTCAGACGCTGTCCGTCTTTAGATCATTTAAATTTTATGTTGCCTCATTCTCTTTGTAATTTCTGTCTGTGTAAATTCCTCATGTATATACCTATTACATTTGATTTTTTTCCTGTTAATCTATCTCATGTCAATTTGATTCTTAATCAGTCTAGAAGGACCACAGGGCAGAGGAAGATCTTCCTCCATGATGCCTGCTTTTAAATTCCTCTTTTCATTTGAGTCTTGCAAAAGTCCTTTGAGGTAGAATTTACCTTCATTTTAAAGATGGGGCAATAGAAACTTAGAATATAATGATTTCCAAAATTCCCATGATTAATGGCAAAACCGATTCCAAACCCACCTCTCAATGCCTTAAAACATACAAAGTTTCTAAGAACTACAAAGCAGTTCTAAGATTTTTCAGGTCTTTTTTTTAGTTTATTTATTTATTTTGAAAGAGGGAGAAAGAGTACACCCATGAGTAGGGGAAGGGCAGAGAAAGAAAGAGAAATAAAATCCCAAGCAGGCTCTGTGCTGTCAGTGCAGAGCCTGACGCAGGGTCTCAATACTACAAACAATGAAATCATGACCCAAGCCAAAATCAAGAGTTGGAAGCTTAACCGGCTGACCACCCAGGCATCCATGGGTCCTTTCTGAATAACCATCCCAACAAATACTTTTAAAACATCAAGCTGGATATGAATCCGTTTACAAATACTTCTTTTTTGATATTCCCATTTATTTGTTTTTGTTGTTAGTTTTGCTTTAAGGCGGTAACAGTAGGACTTCTGATATTTGTACTACTTCATTCAGTTTGTATTGGGTATCTTACTGTCAGTGAGGCACTCTCCTAAACATAGGACATAAATGGTGAAAAATCCCTCATGTTCCAGTCGCTTTGCAGCCCAGCAGAAACTATATCCATGAACAAAACACTAGAGCTCCGCAAGCCTGATGAAGAATGAGGATGGAGTAGGGAAGCCTTCAGAGAAAAGGTGGCAATCCTTCCTTCTTATTTTCTTTCCTTAAACAAGTGTTTGCTAAACACTGACTCTTTATCAAGAACTATTCTAAATGCTGGAGATTTAAAGATGAATAATGTATAGCTTTGGGATTTAAATTGCTTACATCCAATGCATGAGACCAGTATACATGAGAATGGCAGTATTAAATGTAAGAGTTACCTTAAGGTGGCGACTAAGTGGCCATTCTGCTGTGGGTCGGAGAAGAACTCCATACACCGAAGACCCCACCCCCTCATCTGCAGACCTGGAATGTCCCAAGCCAGTTTGAAAACAGCCAATCATGAAGCTCCAGCTTCCCATCACCCTGACAGAGGAGGCAACCTATTCCTTCCCTCCATGTCCCTGAAATGCCCTTATTTGATAATCTGCCCTCCCAAGATCAAACCTGGAACCCCCTCACCCATAAAAAACCCGCCCTTCCCAAATCAGGTGCGACTTCCCTGACTCCCCCGCTCCCGGGGTCATGGAACCTCCCCTGGGAATCGCAGATCCCAATAAAGGCTTTCTTGGCTCCATAAATTGGTCTCTTTCTTTCCTCTCATCTCTGCCTCCATCTATTAAATCTTACATTAAAGATGGCAAGGGGTTGCAAAGAAAGGTCCTTTACTCTGCTTAGAGTGTCAAGAAAAACCAAGATTTAAAAAAGAGGATTCTTTAATCAGGTGACAAAATGGGGGGAAGGTAAGACATGTGCATAGGAGAAACGAATTCTGGATATTTTTAAGTGTCTGTTGCACTTGTTCATTTATTTTCAAAATTGAAGAGAGAAGTGTTAATAGACACTCTACCAGATTACTTGGTGCTTGGTGCTTCATTGGCTTCTTTATGAATAGCAGTCTTACTTCCTCTCAATGATCCACCTCAATAAATCCTGCCAGACAGGTGCTTCCTTTCTTTGGTATCAGTAGCTAAGAGGCATTGAGTGGCGTCTGTAGCTTAAATCCTGTTGAGACAATGGATAGATTGCCTTTCGGAAGCATTCCTGCTCTGGAAACTAAAAACTCTAGGATCTAAGGTTGTAGAATGGGTACTGGGACAGATGATGAACAAGGTCAATCCTAGCTTCACTCATTGCTTCCAGACGTGTGTTTTCTGTTATGTTTATTGCACCATTTAATGGTTCTTAATTCAGGGTGGAAACCACATCCTGAAGTTTGGCGTCCCAGCCTTGCAAAATAAGATCTCCATGCTAGCACTTTAACTGTATATTCAAAATGCTGGGGTGCCTGGGTGGCTCAGTCGGTTCAGCATCCAACTTCGGCTCGCATCATGATCTCATGGTTCCTGAGTTTGAGCCCTACATATGGCTTTCTGCTGTCAACGTGGAGCCCATTTTGAATCTTTTGTGCCCTGCTCTCTCTGCCCCTCCCCCATTGAATCTCTTTCTCTCAAAATAAATAAATAAACTTCAAAAAAATTGTCCCAGTGCTCCATTAGCCTGGCAACCACAGAATGTTATAATATGTGATTGGAAACTGTGCTCATGTACCCATTGTCACATGTCCTTTGCTACAAAGTGGCTGTCTTGGTTTGAGATGATATTATGCTTAATGGTGTCCTATTAGATTAAACCTTTTGCAACTTTGTTGAAGGTTTGTGGAAAAGAAAGGGAAACGTGTACCTAAAGTTTGTGGCAATTCCAGTCAAGATAAATCACTGCCCTTTCCAGGATCAAAGGGGGTACAATATGGTCAACTGTCAGCAGTTGGCTTTTGGGCCTCCTTGTCTGGAATTGTCTCAGGTTTAGCATCAAATGTCCTGTGTCCTGCACCACCCCTCAGTCTTGGACAAACTGAGGATATTGGGCCCTTTAGATGGTACTTTATCAGGGGCTCTGTTTCTGTCTGTCGACATTGGGCAGCAGAGATCAGCATTGGTAACTAGGAGCCAGGCTGCTGGGCCCATGCTTAATCTCTAGTTTTGCTCCGATGGCTTATCTTTTCAAAGTCAGTGTGCCACTATTGGGGTAGCTGATGTTAGAAACTGGCCGAAGTAAACTGAGCAAGTCATTATGTATATTTGTTTGTTTAGGCTTCTTACATGTTGGGTGGTGTCATGGGTATCAACATCCATTACACAGACTACCTTATTCTTACATCCATGATCGTGCCTTACGCTTATGCCCATGTCTTTTCATATGCCGCTCCCCTAACATTTTTTTTTTTATCACTCATCTTTTTCTTCCCACAGGTCCTAACCAATAAGCTTGGGCATTTGCCAATGACCATGATTCTAAGCATACTTATTTCCAGATGCCCATACCTCAAGTTCTATTCCCTTTAACATCATTTCTTTCTTCTCTATCAGTTATTTATTTCTGTATACCAGATATGAGCTGATGGGTTTAAGGCTGACTTTGGTTGGTTAGGTCAGCTGCTGAGGAGAGTGATTGAAGACAGGGCAGGAGGGTCTGAGCACAAGCTGGGACCCACCATTTCCCTCACTTATGTATTCAATGACTGTAAAATAGTCTACCATTCATTTGTTTTCTACATTTTGTCTACACAGTGGTACTTTTTTTTTAGATTTACCATTAACTCACTTTTCATTTGCTCACTAAACATAATGTCATTCCTTTTTTCAGTTTCTTTAACACACTCCTTCATCTTTCCTTTGTTTCCCTTTCTCAATATTTTCATTCTGCTCTTAGACCCTGTACCCTGAGCTTTTTGGACAGCTCCCTTTCCTGATTTTTGTCATTATTTTCTTTCAAATAAATCCTTCCCTAACATGTAGCCAATTCTATTAGGTCCCTGTTCTTTATAAATTAGATGCTAATCAGTGAATAAATGGAATCTGCCATCAATTGAGTAGTTTTATGGAAATCCCATGTCTTTTAACATAGACTTAATTCTAACTGGGCGTCCATAGACCCTACTGACTATCAGAAATAAAATGTCTTGATTCAAGAAGGACACTAATTTCTTACGTAACATAATGCATAACCACTGGCTTCATAAGTGGATAAATCTTCTGAGAAAACTGCAGGTTGTAATTTTAAAAAATTAATAAGCTGCTATGTCAGGGACTGACATCCCAGGGAATGACTCCTTGGAGGGGAAAGATGCATGCTTGTACTGCATGTACAGCTTCAAAGACTTGTGGAGTCATGGATGAGGCAGGGTGTTAAAGGTATCATGCCAGAAAAGGAACGGAATATAAAGGAATTCTCTGCTTTGATACATCCCTTTTGAATTCTCAAAAGTCCATATTCTATGATGCAAGACACAGAAGGATGCATTTGTGACATACATATTTCACATTGTGAATACATAATGTGAATTTATATAATGCACTAATCTGCTACCAGGCTTAATGTGTTTATTAATGGTGGATATATATGTTATTATGTTTCACATTTGTGTAGCATTTTATACTCATCATGTAGTATTTGAATATATGTGACAATATTAAGTGATTAAGCTACAAAATTTGTTTTACATCAATAAATTATATTCAGAGTATGCATTTGAAAGTATAAAATAAAGGGCCCAGAGGTATCAATTACATCCCAAAGAATGGAACGGTGCCAAAACAAATACAGATTTCCCCCATGACAAGTAATTTTATCCCTGTGTTTTAAAATTAAATCACTTTGCTAAACTTGAACGCATGCAGCCTTTGGACTCAAACCCGTTACTTTTCTCGCTTCACACTTTTACTTTCGTGTTTTCTGAATGGATGTAGATTTCTTAAAAGAATATGTTGCTCATTTGGGGAATATATTTTTAAATGCTCTCATTCTAGGGGCAGTAGAACATTTTGTCAAAAGTCAGAAACTCAGTTGTTCTTCATTCATTCTTTGTTCCAAATGACACAAAAAAACCTTGGAGTAAATTTTATAGTTTGTTTTCAGTGAACTTAATTCATGCAGAAAAACACTGAAAAAATATCGAAAGATCTTATTAGAACAATAGAATACTGCTTTTGTTCGAGTTTGCAGCATAGGAGTGGCAGAAGGGCTACTTGTTGAAGAATTTTCATGTGGAAAAGCAAATGAGAGGCATCATATAGAAAACTTTTTTTAATTCTTTATTATATGATACAAATCACATAGTGTCAGTCATTGTTATTTTATAAAGGCAAGGTTATTTTTTAAATGAAACTGAAAAAAACACAAGGGTCATAAATCTATTATATTGAATATTTTTTGCAATACTAGCCAATAATGATTATAACATCATTAAAAATACAAATATTAATTTTGTTGCCAGAGATATTTTAGATAAATTTTAAATAAACCCTAAAAAGTTTTAGCAAAACAAGTGTTCTTTCTTATCTGTGATACATATTTCACCATCTATACATGTACATACATATACAATGCAGAAAACATTATGTAACTTTGGTGTAATTCTATTATCAGTAATATCAATAATATCAAGAGTGTCTGCCAAGAGAAGCAGTTGGTTAACTTTCACAGCATAAAAATATTGACAACAGTTCAGACAAACCAACTTATCATCATCTTTTCAGTATCTTTCTGTAACCAATTTTTATATTAAAAACTACCATATGATCCCTGCCCTTCTTGTCCTTTATCTTACTATTCTTCTCTTTCCTTTCCAGCAAAAGGGAGCCACAGCTCTGTTCATTTTGTGATTTTATCTATCATATTGGTCTTTCAATATATCTAGTTCCGTCAGCACCACGAGAGTTTATATGAAGTTGCATTGCTTTTGTAGCAAAGATTTTTGATAGCCCTAGAGAGACATCTTCAAAACAGACTATTTTAAGCTTATTTATTTATTTTTAGAGAGAAAAAGAGAGCATGTGAGCTGGAGCAGGGAAGCGACAGAGAGAGAGGGAGAGAGAGAATCTCAAGCAGGCTTCATGCTTTTAGTATGGAGCCCAATGTGGGGCTCAATCCCTTGAACCTCAAGATTATGACCTGAGACAAAATCAGGAATTTCACACTTACCCAACAGAGCCATCCAGGTGCCCTAAGATTAATTTTTAAACATAAAACAAAACAAATATTTTTCTTATTGTGAGGATTCTATTAGTACACTATATCTTCTAGTTGTCCTATAATATGCCATTTTCAGTCTATGTTTGTACATCAGACAATTCACAGATACATTTTGTTTTTGTTTTGTTGGCTTACAGTTGAAGTAAACATGTACGGGTTAGCTGAGCATATTTATTTTCTCAGTATTTCCTGTGTATCTCACAAAACTAAATTAATATTAATGATGATAGAACACTACCAGACTGGAGTTGTATATAAGGATTAGTGGTAAAATCTCAAAAAGAATTTTTTTTCATGTTGTTTATGTGGAAAACACTTAATTTTTCATTCCAGCCTTTGCTAAACCTCAATGATTTCATAATAGCTCCTATTCCCCAAGGAAAATAAATTATAGCATTCAAGAAGGATTTCTTTCATGTGCATGAGTATTATCTAGTTTACACAAAGAAAAAAGAGAGAAGATGAATTTGAAGAGGTAAAAGATAAATGTAAATATAAGAAAAAGGAGAAGAAAAACATACAGGAAAAAATCATGGCACAATAAAGCAAAGATGGAAATGATTCAACTCAACTCTTTATGCGTTTTAATCCACGCTATATTGAAACTGTACAGTTTTATATTACAAATGCCCTAAATCTTGTGTCTAAATGACAGATTATGCTTTTCACATCAGAGGTGTGAACTTTCACATCACCTTCTGGGAGATACCAGTGTATCTTGGCTCTAAAAAACAATTACAACACAGGCTGCTGGTCATTAATTTGACCCAATCTGTCCTACTTATTTGGTGATATTTTTAAACAGTGTTTTTAAAAAAATTTTAATGTTTATTTTTGAGAGAGAGTGAGAGATAGAGAGAGACAGACAGACAGACTGATCACTAGTGGGGGAGGGGTCAAGAGAGGAAGACAGAATCCGAAGCAGGCTCCAAGCTCCCAGCTATCAGCACAGAGCCGGATGAGGAACTCAAACTCAGGAACAGTGAACAGTGACATCATGACCTGAGCCGAAGTCAAATGCTTAACCACCTGAGCCTCTTAAATAGTTTTGATTATAATTAAATATCTCTAGTAAGGTGATTTTGCTATTTACCAACTGCCTGATCTTTCTATATAAGCTTAGAAGAAAGAGGAAACTACCCTCTGATAAGCATTCTGAAACATTGTCAGCCAGAGGGCTCAGCCTGAGGCAAGGTATCTCAAACATTTACTGCCAAAAATAAAGATTTTGTGTTTCCTGTGAATCACTAAACTTGGCAAAATATTGTTTGATGATCTGTTTTAATAATTTTGTTCCTTAAATTACATTGTACTCACCTATGCTTTGTGAAATTGCAAAGAAAATTTACAAAATGTAAATATTAACTTTTCACCTAAAATTAAAGCAAAAAAAATCTGGATTTTCAAAAAAAATGATACCATATTTTTTTAATATTGGAAAGTTATGAAAATGAATACTTGAATGTGACTATTTTATTATATATAACATTCAGTATCCTTTTCTCCTGGGGCTCTAGGCCAACTAAACCCTTTTGGCTCTTCCATAGGGAAGAGAAATCAATCTAAAAACTTAGCTCTACATTGTCTACAATAGTGAGCCAAAATATACAGATGGTGACTTTTATTCTTCAATCCCAAATTCCATTCCATACATGGGTAATGCCAGTAGTTTATACGGTCATGCAATGTGGATATGCAACTATTAGATTTATTCACACCGCTTGCAACTTAAACAATAAGATATACTACATATGTGGTCCAGAAACTCAAGTGCACGTAGGCTTAATTTAACCCCTTATTCTAAACATAAGTTTTTTTTTCTACTGATAACAACCAGTGTCTGAAGATGAGCCAGGTTGTACCTGTCTGCAGGGAAGGAGTTAGAGGTGCCCAGGGGATGCTGATTTCAGTTCACAAAGAAGTTGTGCAAAGCCTGAGGAGCACTGTGGGTCTGTGCTGATTGTGCACCTTGTCCATTCACCCCAGTGTGCATATAAACATTATTTTCTATATATGCTGTGACATTAAAAAAGAAAGTCTCAAAGTCATTTTCCCTTAGACTTTCTTTTAAGTGAAACTAGCCAGGCACATCTTTCACATGTGTAATATTCACTTAATTTGCATGTAATCTTTTTCATTATAATTCCCATAAAATGTAGGTAAGAGAAGAGTTTGTTCACAAAGCAGCCGTGTTTACATTGTTTAGTGTTATGGAAACCCTAACTCTTCTTTAAATCAGAGCTGTGCTCTTAAGTCCCCTTCCTTCTGCATTCTAAAGAATGTAAAATGTAATACAATTTTGTTCCTTTTCCTATTTTCCTTGCTTCTATTTATATTGATATGAACATTCTTTTAAGTTTACTAACCTAACCAACTTTTATCTACTCACTAAAGTTGATGTTTTTCTCTTCAATACATTATTTTCTTGCCAATACTACTTATTCAATAGTATACTATTGAGTTTTTATTGGTTTTTGTCCATAGATCAATAGAAATGGCCTTTTTCTTCTTATCTCTGGCTAATGCAAGAGGCGTTTAAATAATAGAATGACATTTTGGGATTTTTGTCCTGATTTTTAGAGGAAAATAAATGCTGTAATTTGTTAGATACTTATAATGTTGCAGGTATTTTTGGAATTATCTGTATTAGCTGTGAAAATTGCTACTTTTTGCTGTTTTTTTTTTCTTTAAGAAAACGCATATTAACAACAAGAAGTCCAGCTAATAGACAAAAGTACAAGCCTGGCTTTTTTTCAATTTGAATTTCTCTACCCAAATAGCTCTTATTGCATGTAGCCATAAGTATAGTTTTCATAAAAATGAAAATGGGCCTGCATTGATTGATTGTTTATAGTCACGTTACCTGCCTGTTCTTTGTAAGCTTCCATACTAAAAGCCTTGAAATTTTTCTTGGCTGGCCATAAATACTTGGAATATCCCTTTTTCTCTTTGAAATACAAGAACCACCCAGCAAAGATTCTATCAGAATCATTACTCAAACATCATTTTTGGCAGAAAACACTGAACTTTGTTTAACAGTCGTGGAATAGTTCCAAACATTGGCTGAACATGACAAAGAGAGTAAAAGACTTGTTCAGTGTGATCAAAAAACACTTCCGGGATTCTGAAATGTCCCCGGAAATTTCAAACCTCCAGACTGGCCACATTCAGGTGAGAGAAGGAAGAAAACTAATGCTATGTGCTGCGTGCACACTTGCTGAGGTGTTAATGGTTCACAGTTAAGCTGTAATAAAAGGACTGAGGCCAGAAAACAAAGCATACCTACAAAGTGTTATATTCTCAATATAAATACCTCTCTAGCATATATTTTTCAAAGCAATGAGATTATATATTGCTACAAGAGGTGTTATACTTTGCCCAAGGGAATTACCATGAAAAAATATATATTGCTAGATACTCTCCATGTATAATTTAAGAGTTTTGAATTCTTCAGGATCTGTATTACTTTAACTATAAATCTTCATCTTTGATTAACACCTCCAGATTATTATAGAAAAGTAAAAAGAGGCCACGGGTAAAAATGTTCACGTGAAGGTGAATAGACAGCATATAAACTATGGCTCTTGACTAGGCCGTAAGAAATCAGAAGTAAATTATAAAGAACCATGTTGGGTCTTGAGAATTACCAGTAGGTATAGAAATTTCTACTAAGGAGATTGTGATTGTACTGTATCATATTTGTTTTTATTGATTTATTATTTGTGGTTTTATGCTTCTGCCTTTAATTTATGTTTGGCAATGAACCTACTCTATGCTATAAACTAAGGGGCAGACTAGGATAATTTTGACCCAGTCCTGACCTTTAGGGAAGTTAACCCTGGTGGGAAGGATAGTGATACACATTAAGGAAAAAAATCAGAAAGACATGACTACCTTTGCTGAGGGTCAAATGGTATTTACAGACTATCAGAGCTTTAAGAATTCAGAGGTGTCAGTAAAAGAAATTGTAGTTGGGGAAGTCTTCTAGGAAATGACAAGATTTGACTGGATCTGTAAAGAATGGGGAAAAAAAATCCAAACAGGGAGGAGGTGGAGAGAGTATTGCAGGAGGTGGGCAACTTTCCAGGAACAACAGAGAGCAAGGGATTTGTGGTGAATAACTGAGTTTGGCTTAAGCAACTGATTTCCAATGGCAAACATCTGGTGAGAAGATGGGGCAGGCAGGCTGGAGCTAGAAGGGACAGTGTGGGCCTTCCCACCACACACTTTCCCCTTTCCTGCTCTCCTGCACTGCAGGTCGAGGGAGAGGGTGGTAATGGGCATGGCTATAAGAGAACTTATTATTGTTAGTGTTGTTTTGTTTTTTAATTCATTTGATGGTCTGTGGAGGAGGTTTATCTGTAATTTTTCATTTTTTATAAGTTATATTGTTTTAATTTTTGCTAAGTTCTTTTTTACATGAAAATCTTCCCAAACTATCTGAAATATGCCATACACATTCCCTCTAGCATAGACGCAGAAAAACTTGAAGCCCTATCCAATATTTTATTGTCCTTCTGTGTGTAGGAAAACAGTTCTTAAGCCTTCTTCAAAAGAGGGAATGCTCTCTCTGTTCCTGAGAAACAAAAATGTTTCCATGGTAACAAGCTTCTCAACCTCCCAGGACCCTCTCAATGGCCCTGGAGGTCTCAGAGGCACCACTGTGTGTTGGCATGCATTTTCTAACAACAACAAATCGCTTTGGTCTGTGGCCAGTAGGATTAAATTGCTACAAAGTTTATTGATAAATGCACTGAGATTGACTAGGATCTCCCGCTTCAGAACTACTGATTACTTGCCAAACATCCTGTAGACCCTTTGGCTAGACAGACTGTAGTCTGAAAACATCATCACAGCATTCTCAAGTTTGCCCTGGAGGCAATGTAAAATCAGATGATATGACACTTTATTACCAGTTGCTAGTGGTATGTTAGATCAAGGGTGAACTTTGGGATGCCTTAGCTTAAAGGATCAAGCAAGTTGAATTTACTGAGCCATAGGAGTAGAGGTGAAATAGGAAACTCAGAAGAAAGTTAAAGAGCAGAAGAGAGGGTAGTGTCACAGAAAACAAGAAGTAGAGAGATTTTAAGAAGAAGGAAATGACTGATAACAAGAAAAAGAGAAGTCTCACACACACACACACACACACACACTCACACTCATGTGCACGCGCACGCACACACAAAATCTGTTGCATTCAACAATAAGGATATCATAGGTAACTTTTTTTCCAAAACAATATTATGAAGTGTTAGAGGAACAGAGACAATTAACTGGTGGAGAAATTAATGTGGTGGTGGGGGGAGACCCAATAGTCTTTCAGGGGACTTGACAGTGGAAAAAAATTATTATATGGTAACCAGTCAACAGAACTTTCTTTTGTTCTATTTTTCAGGGTAGTCTTGAGTTGTTTAAAAGCTAAAAGGAAGAGAAAGTAGAGTGAGAGAGACTGAATACAGATAGTTAAAAGGGGGTAGCCAATAAAGTAATGTATTTGAAGAAATAGGAAGAAGGGTAGAAGAGTTGTTGTCATCCAGCAGAAACAGGGTATCTGGGGGTGCCTTGGTTGTTCAGCCGATCAAGTGTCCAACTTGGTTTCTGCTCAGGTCTTGATCTTATGGTCTTGAGATTGAGCCCTATATAGGGTTTTGAACTGGGCAGGGACCCTACTTAAGATTCTGTCTCTCCCTCTGCCCTTCCTCAGCTTTCTTTCTCAAAAAAATAGAAAGAAGAAAAAGAAAAAAACAGTATCCAAAAAGGTATCTAGCTTCCTCAAAGAGTTGAGATAAAATGATAAAAGTACCTTTAAGAATAAAGAAGGTAGGTCAAGGGAAAGCAGAGAAGTATACTGGAAGAGAATTAGAGGTCAACATTTGTTTTTAGTTTTTTTTAATATTAAAAATGATAATATATGTTTTATTCTAATAAGCATTTTCCAGGTGAGAATGTATTTTGTGTGTCAGTAGTATCATGCATATAGATCACGCTCATTGTAAAACGTACTTTGATGTTATTATTTGTCCTAATGAAGTAGATTAAACCTTCTGCTTAGGAATGAGGAAAATCTTTGCTTTAAATGAAACAAGACATAATTCCTTACATTACTGGATTAATCTGAGTCCAGCAAGATGGTAGGAAGCTTAATTAAATAGCCATTGTAGTCCATTTAAGTCCATTACTTAAAATCTCACTTTGATTAAGGTAGAAACCACTGAATGAGCTATGGAATTGCACATTATATCTGCAAATTGTCACTCTATATGTGATAAAGAACAGCCTATATAGGGTTAAGAATAGAAGGAGAGAAAACAAATCTATTGTGATTATTCAGTGAGAGATATGGTTAGACTGGACTAGGAGTATAGTAGTATAAACATCCCTCTGTAAGGAGTGATTCAATTACGTGCATAAAGTTAAGAGAGAGGAAGGGCACCTGGGTGACTCAGTTGATTAAGAGTGCGACTCCATGACCAGGTCACGGTCTCATGGTTTGTTAGATGGAGTCCCATGTCATGCTCTGTGCTGACAGTACAGAGCCTGCTTAGGATTCTCTCTCTCTCCTCCTCTCTCTCTCTGCCCTTCTCCTATTCACTCTCTCTCTTTTTCAAAATAAATAAATAAACTTTTAAAAAAACAAACAAAGGTAAGATAGGTGATATATTGATGTAAATGGGATGTGTAAAAACAGAGGCATCAAGGTTGACTGAAATTTTTTTCTCCAATTATTAGAAATCATTCACAAAAGTGGGGTAGAATATTAGGAACTTGGGACACAGTGAATTTAAAGTCTTTAATAGGCATCTAAATGGATATGTCAAAAAGCAATCAATTTGACAATAAACTATTATAAATTAAAAAAATAATAATAAAATAAAAGCATAGTTTAATGTTGAAAAAAAGTAACCAGTGACTAATTTAGCTCAGTAAAAATATTTAATACACTTATTTTCTTGAGTTTTAATTGATACATAAATTTTTCAGCTCATTGGAAATTCATGTTTTATGAAGTGATTCATTAATCATCACAAATATGCTCATGTGTGTCACATTCCTGTAATTAAATTATTTTGCAAGAGGAAAAAAAAAAGCAACCATGATACCTGAGTTTATCAGGAAAACCTAGTTTGAATATATATATGTGGGGCTAGTCATCAGGTTGATGTTATTTATGGTTATGCAGTTGGATGAGACAACGAAGGAAGTGAGTAGAGATAAAGGAAATGGGGAAACTTAGATGTTGTTTCATGTTGTAATAAAGTTTAGAAACTAAGAAGGCTAAGAGAAACCAGCAAAGGAAACTAGGAAAAAGTTAACACTGAGGAAGCAAGCACAACCTAAATATCCATATGTCATAGAAGTCAAGGGAAGAAAAAAAATCAGGTATGAGTGAATGAGCAGAGGGGGCAAATATTACAGTTAATAGATTAAGAAGAGGATTATGGATTTCCTATTGGTTTGGGCAGTCTGGAGGTCATTAGCGTTACTGAAGATAGCAATTAATGTCAATGCTAATTAGCTGGGATAAAAGTATGATTGGATTGGGTACAAGAGAATAGAGGAGACAAACTGAAAATGATAGGAATCTGGAAGGGAATATGAAGTCAAAGTTTTAAAAATGATTATTTTTTGATATAAGAAATAATAACATGTTTTTGGCTGATAGCTATGTTCCAGGTCATAAGAAAGAGTTCATGATGCAAGAGAGAAAGGAAAAGTAGCAAATCAGTCACGGGATTCAGTGAAAAAGTACAGGGTTTGGCCTTGGGGTAGGATTTTGAATAGTTTATCCTGGCAACAGGAGGAAAATCACAGGATATGTGTGTATGTATGTATATGGAGCCAGGCCAGCTGGTAGATACAGTGGTGATAGTTGGGAAGTTTGTAAACTTTATCTTCCCAGAGAAATATGCATTACATTAATCATCAGAAGGTGAGAATTATGGAAAAATAATGCTCCCAGGAAAAGCAAGATCTATGATTTTATATATGAATATATATAGTATTTCAGATAATATTTTTCATAATATAATACTATATATATATGAATATATATTATTTCATATGATAAAATTTTTTCAATCTCAACAAGATCTCTAGTCCACTGATTCTGTCATTTTCTCATCATCCGTTAGCCCTTCCTTTCTTTACTTCAGTTCTTACCTAGTAGCATGATGTTCAAATCATTTACCCTTAACTCCGCAGGCCCCTTATGCTTCACTCACATGTGCCCAGTAGGAAACACATATTGGTTCAACACAAGGGTCTCTTTTATTTCTGATTGTATTCATGCTGCTGAATGCTATAAGAGAACATCGGGTAAGGTTATACAGCTTCGTTTTAAATATATGGGCATAAACTCAATTGGTAATTTGGTACTTACTAGATACACAACGATTTTTTATCTAGAAAATTTGCTTGTTTATCTTCTGAGTGTAATTTTTCATCTTCTTTATTTATTCATGTCTCCCTCTTTCTTCTTTCTTCCAAAATAATGATTTCACTTCACACTTCACTAAGAAAATTGAAGTCATCAAGTGGGACTCAGCAACTTTCCATCACCAAATTTATAAACCAATCTGTAAATGCAACCAAATTTTCTTTCTTCATTTTTACTAAAGAGGTGAAATTGTCTCACTTCCTCAAAGCCCAGTTCTTCCACATTTGTAATCAATCCTATTCTTTCTTGTTTTTGTAAATACATCTTTCTTCTCTTTCCCATCTATCTGCTAGATCATAACTCTATTCATTCCCATTGCACACTGCCTTCTTTTTGTAAAAGAAAACTTTCAATACTTCCTGCATTTAAACTTGCACACAATTTATTATATCAAAATTTAATATGCTAGGTACTGTTGAAAGTTTCAAAGATATGTGACACTTGGAATATTATCTCAATGATTCTGAATTTATCATTATGTCTATACATATACATATATTATGTAAGAACATATACAAAATGTTCTTACATAAATTGTCAATATCATGCATTTATTCAGGCTTTTTTTTTTCAATTTTCTTACTTGTACTGCAACTGCACTTACTAATCAGGGAAAACTTCACTTACCTAACCCAGGAAATTAAGCGTATCCCTTCTAGTTATAGAAACTTGGTTCTTGTCTTGAAACAGGTTGAGTCCCTAAGGTGATTGAAACTCAACCTGACATTAGTTGGATTGTATCCCTTCTTATTTTAAATTTTGCCAATCATTTCAATGGTGCTTTCCTGATTCTGCCTATTAGCAACACCTTTCTATGTCAGAAAAACTCAAATTTCAGTTTTGAAACTCAGGATCTCTGACTCAGCAGAATTTTTAAAAAACTTTTTTTTTTCCCTCTCTCATTTGGAGCCATTCTTTGTATTCTTTAAAAAAAAAACGTTTTTTCTGTCCTTTGGTTGACTCTCCTGAACAAATATGAATTAGTGTATCTATGACGGAATAACAAAACCTTTAGTTTTTTATACTTTAGTCTCAAGTTCCATAGTGTTATTTATCTGAATCCCTATCATAATGGTGTTACAAATATGCTCCACTCTATATTCTTTTACCAATGCCTTCTAATAATTTCAAATATGCCTCATTTCTTCATTTCTCTTCCTTTCATAAACTCTTGGTAGTACTCTTATAAAACCAATATCTACTTCTTCTCCATTTAAGGAAGGACAAAATTCCTACTTCATATCTAGAGGACTACTATATTGTAAGGATAAGTTTTATTATACTTCTGGTCCTTCTCACTCAATCTGCTACATAAGATGAATGATCTGTGTGAATGGTGATGTTGGGGAAAAAGGAATGAAATTGGCTTGGATGCTTATTGAACACACACACACACACACACACACACACACACACACAACCACAACAACAACAACCAAAAAAAAAAAAAAGATGCAAAGTTTCATTGGATCTCCCAGAAGTTTATTCCTCTGTCATTTTTGGGCCCAGAGGTATATAGAAGTTTCAAGGCTATTAGGCATGTTGGATGAGCAGGCATTTATTATCTTCAACACCTGACTTCTATTTCTTGATTTAAAGTGGCTGTTCTAGTTGTCACCATATCCTAGCAAGCATAAAGGACGAAACAGGCAATGAAATAGAGGGCAATAAATTTCTTTTTCAAAATGTTACTTGTGTGTTGCACAGATCTCTTTCATTCTCAATTTAATTGAGACTGAGACCACTTAGTGACAAGGGAAACTGAGAAATGTGTTTATATTTGTGCTGTCATGGTTCAAAATCAAAGGCAGAAGAAGGTTGTTAACAAATGGATACTAAGTAGTGATGAGCAGTTTCTTCTCCTCTGGCCACTCAAGTATTAATGCATATCATTTCTCTCACATGTCTTTTCAAAAAGGTAGCACAAGTCTCTTTTCTGTGCAAGATCCACCATCTCTAGGTAATATGCAGTGCTCTCCTTGGAGTCAGGATGTTACTATTCAAAGTCTGGTGAAATATATGTTAATAGATTATTTCCATCACTCTCTAGTCCTACCACACACACACACACATGCATGTATGTGCGCACGCACACACACACACACACACACAGACAACATGCATCCCTAATACACAGTATAATGGAAATAGAATATTGGCAACAAAAGCACCCTTTTGGCCATCTGGAATTGGGAAGAACATATAGCAAATGGCTATTAGTATATAATAATGATGAACTCCAGCTAGACAGAAATTATAAAGACTTCCTCAGTTAGTGGTAGAAAAACTTCCTTAGTTACACCTTGGTTCTTGTCTGATTTGTTCATTGTCCTTCTTGACTTTTGGTTTGCCTTCTAGAAGATTTTCATGTTCATTGTATAGTCATTTGTTTTTATTCAATAACACTTCTATTTATTTACATTGTTAAATCCATTCTTCCTTTCTCAGATTCACTGAGGCTACATGAGGCTATATAATAGAAAAACAGTCTTGACTGGGAACGAAATACCATAATATGATCTACCATATCTAGCTGAGAAATCTTGGTGAGATGGATTATAAAAAAGATATGGAAAACAACTTTATCTCCTTTGAGTAGAGTTATATAGAAAAAACATAGCATTTCTAATATTGTTAGGTACCTAGATACTAAACTTGCAGTCAGTTCAAACTGCAAGCCACAGGACAAAAAAAAATTTCGTTGGGAGAATGTGTTCCATTCCATCTCTGCTTACAGCCTGGCTAATTCTACCCTGTCTGCATTTATCTCATTCAGGATCTTGCTAAAAGCAACAAGGTGAAGTCATACAAAATGCACCACACTTACCCTTTCAGAACCATATAGAAGCTTGGAAAGATTGCGGTTTGCCTTCCGTACTACTGCAGCTGATAGACCAAATATTTTGTCATGACGTAATAAGTGTTGTTAGCTTTCAAAACGAAGATTGTTATGTGCTCGAGGCTCATAGCTTACCTGAGAAGCCAATGCTTCATTTGGGATTTTTGTTATGACAGCATGACATTACTAAGTTCCAAATTATATATTAATTATAGTGTAACATGAGTTACTGTGACAGTATGCATAGTTCCATCTTTGATGTGCTACTTGTTTACATTTCTCAGACCCCAGACACAGAGAAAAAGAATACAGATGATAAAAGATTTTCTTTTTAAGGATGTGACCTGGAATTTGTTCCTATCACTTTATCTATCACTTAATCTATACCATAACAACAGCAAGAAAGGGTGAGCAATTTGGTTTCTAGCTAGGAATCTGTTTGCCTGTATAAAATTCAGTGGCAACAAGGTACAGTTCTGAAGGTATGAAGGGAAATGCTATAGCGAGAGACTCTACCACATGTAGCTGAATGGTGAAGACATTCTTCTATTGTTCATACTCTCTATGTAGAAAATATGCTGGGATTGAGGCCCAGCATCTTTTAAAAACTCCTGAAAGCCAATTTCTGTATATTCTGACATGAAGAGATTGAAATGTCTGAGGCAGTTTTATTTCCCCCTTGCACATGGATGGATAAATGGAGTCTGTTCTGCAGACCCAATTTTCCCTAAAACATATCCCGAGCTTTGTAAGAAAAGAGGAATACAAGGAATCATACATTGGCCATAGGTCTAGCTGTAATTTCCAGTTCAACTTTGCTAGTTATAGATTTGTTGCTATGTTCTGAATACTTCTTACTCCCAGGTATATTTATAATTTTATTCTGAATTTGGTAGGGAAGAAAAGGGTGTAATTTATGAGTCTCTCAAACTTCAAAATCTTCTATCCGTTTTCATAAGTAGCTTTTTGACCTAGGGATAGCTCCTCTGCTCTACTGAAAATTTTCATATAGAGTTCACTAATGGTCTTCATGTTGTCTCAATTCATAGACATCTTTCAGGCCTCATCTTTAATCAACCTTAGTAGTTCTTGACAGAGCTAGCTCTTGGCCTTTTTTAAATATTTTATGTTGTTTTATTTATTTTAGAGAGGGAGAGAGCGAGCAAGCATGAGCAGAGGAGGAAGATAATCTTAAGCAGGCTCCCCACTCAGTGTGGAGTCTGACACAGGGATCGATCCCCAATTGTGGGATCATGATCAGAGCTGAAATTAAGACTCAGTTGCTCAACTGACTAAGCCACCCAGGTGTCCTCTAGCTCTTTGTCTTTTAACAACTCTAATTGTTTGAATGATTTCAGACTTTTCTGATTCTCCTGTTATCTCACTAAGCTGATTCTCTTTTTTTTTTCTTTACTCTTTATTTATTCAAACTCTATTATAGTCTGTTATAGCCCCTGAGAACTTGGTCTTAAGATTTGTTTTTATATTCCCTTTGTGGTAAGTTGTATTATTGTTCACTATTTATTCTTCCTTCTCCTTTACAACTAACTCCCAATGAATGATTACAACTTTTCATCTATTGGTCAAGTGACTTACATGATAGCAGAGCTATCATGTGCTGTAGCTGAACAGGAGCTAAAATAAAATGACATATTTTGCCTTAGTTTCTCTTGCTTTTCCCCTGTGCTATGATAAAAGTCATGTCCTAGCTTGCCACAGTCCCTTCACTATGGCATATAGAATTAAAGAACAAATGTAGAAGACACAAATCTGCCCCACAGATTACAGTGGAGGCACAGCCATCCCACACAATCCATGTAAATGGAGTGAGAAGTCAACCTATGCTATTGTTGGTCACTGAGAGCTTGGGGTTATTTGTTTTACAATGTAGACTATCAAAAGCTGACTAATAGAAAAATGTGTACCTATGATCCTTAGGTCAAATCTAACTCATTTGCACAGAGGAAAAAAATTATAAAACTATCAACTGCGATACTTTGGATAGCAAAATAGTGTGTCTAATGAAACTGTGGTTTTGACATATAAGATTTGGAAAATAAATGTTAATATAAGAATTAGGTTGCATTGGATAAAATGCTATGATGCATTGGGTAAAAGCAAAAGATGAGCTCAGAAAAAAAAAATCAAAACAAAACAAAACACTCTGCTTCTTTCAAGAAATGATAAAAAGGAAATAAGAATTCTAAATATCTGACACAGGCCTAGGAAATATAATGGGTTCTCTTTTCTTTACTTTTTTTTAAAACTTTATTTAATGTTTGTTTATTTTCCAAAGAGAGACAGAGTGCAAGTGGGGGAGGCAGAGAGAGAGGGAGACACAGAATCTGAAGCAGGATCCAGGCTCTGAGCTGTCAGCAGAGAGCCCGATGTGAGGCTCGAACCCACAAACCATGAGATCATCACCTAAGCCAAAGTCGGATGCTTAATCGACTGAGCCACCCAGGCACCCCTGGGTTCTCTTTTCTAAACAGCAAAAATAAACCTAAGAAATGTTTTGATACCTAAAGCCTCATTAAAATGCATTCTTAGGTCAAAGACTAAATCATGGGCATAGCCAATAAGACACATTCCCATGAAAAACACAAATCATAAGCATGGTTTCATTCTTTGTTAAACTCTCTCAAACATTATTTCATGTAACTTCTTTATTACATGGTATCTGATAAATATTTTTAGTTGATAAAATAGTTCAGAATTTAAGAGTATGAGCCAATGAAAGGCAGATATACTGGAAATATCTATAATTAACTTGAAGAGAAAAAAAGTCTCAAAAATCATTGTTTGTATGTCTATTAGAATATTGACCATAAAATAAGTTTAAAAAAATTCAACCCTATTTTTTAAGTAGTTTATTGTCTAATTGGTTTCCATATAACACCCAGTGCTCTTCCCCACAAGTGCCCTCCTCCATTACTACTACCCCTTCCCTCTCCCCCTCCCCCTTCAACCCTCGGTTCACTTTCAGTGTTCAATAGTCTCTCAGGTTTTGTGTCCCTCTCCCCAACTCTCTTTCTCCCTTCCCCTTCCCCTGGTCCTCCGTTAGATTTCTCCTGCTCTCCTGTTAGACATATGAGTGCAAACATATGGTATCTGTCCTTCTCTGCCTGACTTATTTTGCTTAGCATGACACCCTCGAGGTCCATCCACTTTGCTACAAATGGCCAGATTTCATTCTTTCTCACTGCCAAGTTATACTCCATTGTATATATATACCACATCTTCTTGATCATTCATCATGTGATGGACATTTAGGCTCTTTCCATGGTTTGGCTATTGTTGACAGTGCTGCTATGAACAACCCTATTTTTAAGAGATTTGTGCTTTTGAAATCACTGTTAGACTCTATTAAAAGAGTTTGTGACTATTCAATATGTAAAGTGAACTTTTGGCTTCCCCTTTCCATTGGAAAGAAAAAGAAAATTCTCTACATGTTGCCAAGGAGGTTAATCAAAAGAAAACCCTTCTCTGAAGGCAAGGCTTAGACCCATGAAGAACAATGAATCCAAAACTTGTTCCAGTACAGAACCAGAGACTAATTGAGGAACATGATCTACAACCAACAAGAGGGGTCTGTAGCATTTGTCTAGCTGAATTTCAGATATCTGTGGACCATTGATTGATTGTGGCCTGTCTCTCATTATTCTCTTTTTAAACACTAATGCTTTTTTTGGTGGATATTCCACCATTCTATGATGGATGTGTGAGCCTGAGAAGTGCCATCATTTAAAATTGACATTATTACAAAATGATGGATTTACAGTCTGATGCCATGATTGGATAAGATATTTAGGATGTCACCCTTGGTGTGTGCACAAGGAGGGGAGATAAATGTTTGTGACTAAGAGGTCAGAATGTGTTAATAGATTACTCTTCACAAATATTTACCCCTCCTCCCTTCCTCTCCTCATTCCTGCCACTGGAGAAGTATATTTCATCATTCCACTTTTGTTTTAAACTTGCCATGAGGCTTAATTTGGCCAAATCAATATGAGTAACTGAGCTATTTGGCTGACCGAAGCATTAAATGTGATTGCATGGAGTAGCTTGCCTCTTGAAGGTGCTTCTACCATAAGAAAGGCATTACTGTATAGTGGTTGTTCCTTCAATCTGGGTCCCAGCATGAGAAGACGCATCAAATAGAGACTCAAAAGAACTATATATGTAATATAAGCAAGAAATGAACTTTCATTACAAGTTACTGAGATTTTAGGGTTTTATGTTTCACAGCATCAGCACCATGACACTTCACTTCTAAACACATTTCTTATGTTTGGAAAATTGTCCACTAGTTGAATTCCTCTAGTCCAAGCTAGAAGCCAGGCTTTCCTAGACTTCTTTGCAACAGAAACACACATAGTAAACTGGCATGTACTAAGCTAACTAAGTGCATCTACAGTGAACTTTGATTTAAAAGAGATCATCATGAAGAAACAGGTGTCCCCTAGAGTTCATGTTTTGTTTAGGATGGCAGTGCAGGCTTTTAGGCCACTGATGAGAGAGAATCAGGCACCCAGGCCTGGGATCACTGATGCCAAAAGAGGTTTCTGATCCCAGAAGCAGCAACAGAAGTTCTTCACTGGCATAGTCCTACAGTGTAGGTTGGGCTTAGCACCTTTTTATATGGTATGCTTTCTGTAGTGCTATTGGTTTCATTTGCTGGAGGCTGTGTTATGTTGCTTTTTTTCTCTTTCCTTCTCTCTTGCCCTTCCTCTCTCCCTCCCTCCATTCATTCCTTTCTTTCCACCTGCCTGCCTTCCTTCCTTCCTTCCTTCCTTCCTTCCTTCCTTCCTTCTCCTTCCTATCAATCATTTGCACTATTTCCTATGTCATGATTACACTCTATACCTGAGTTTTTCCGTGATCTGGATACACTGAATTTCTGACAGATTCTAGAGTACTATATTTTTACAAACTCAAAGTTTTTGCCCAGGATGTGCTATTTGCCAGGACATCCTCTCATAGTTCTTCTTGAGTCTTCTCTTCATAGTTTTCTTTGAAATTCTAATGCAAATAAGTCTTCCTAAGCTTCTACTCTGATTGACCTATCTCCTCCACGATCCAAATTTTAATTCTCTCAGAACATCCTTTCTATTTATTTCTTCCATAAAACCAAAATGTATAATTATTTTCTTTATTGGTTTATTTTCTCATTTTCTGACTAAAATATAAGTTTATTGACAACATAAATCATTCATATTTTGGTTACTCTTTTACCTCCAGATCCTATCCAATATATATTTCACACTGGAATTTCACACATTTCAGACTTTTGAATCAGTGAGTGAATTAGTGGATGAGTGGGTATGAGTTAGGGAATTGAGAAGTGCGATGAAGATTTGAAAGGGTTACTTCAAGGAAAGGCAGAAAAAAAAATGGGGGAGGAATTCCAAGCAGTGTTTAAAGTTCAGCTCTGGCTGGAGAATATTGATGTGTAAAACATCTGTATGTTTATGCCATCTTCTTTTCTGTAGCATAGCTTGGCAACAAAGGTATAAGAGCCAAAAAGGAGGCTTGGTCTAAATCCAGCATTAGAGCTTTCTTTGTAATGCAGATGAGGTAAAAGGAAGGGAATTGAGGGTATTTATGAGCAAGTAGTTTAGATAATTTACAATACAATCTGGGCTGGGTAGAAAAATGAGCATTGCAAGAGGCTGGTGGAGAAAATGGTGGAATCAGAAGAGATGAAGTCCAAATGTAGTACAATTAGGGAAGTCAGAATAGCAGAAGATTATAGTTATAATCAAAGTACAATGTATTATATTTTAAGTTTTCTGAGGCTGAAAAATGACAAGTGATGATAATTCCCAGAATGTAGCCATGTATATAAGGATGAAAATGAAATAGATGTAAAATTGACCAGAGATCAAAGACGAAAGAAGATGGGTTTTGGATGACTCTACTCTATTTTTTAAGACTGAAATCTGCCAAGATAACTCTTGCTAATTTATTTTTTAAAACTTAACTTTTGTATACTGAATAATTTAATTCAATTTAGTTCAAAGGAAATTTGTTAAGCATACAATCCAGGCTATATTTAGGACTCTATTACCTCTGTGAACTATAGAAAAGCATCCCTTCCTCTGGGCAGAAAAGATCCTCAATCTGAATACATAGTTTGGGAAATGGAGCATGGACTTTAGATACCACTGTTTCCTTAGGCTGTACAAATATACACTGTGTCCACAAATACACTCAATGAACAAAACTGTTGGGAAAGGAAAGTCAAGGAATGTAACTGAGTCCCTAACATGTATTTGCCATTGTGCTAAGTGTTTCAAATGTGTTATCTCTTTTGATTTTCACCACAACCACATATAGACAGAAGTTATTATCTCAGTTTCAAGTAAGGTAATTGAGTTTCAAGGGGAAAAATAACCTGTCCAAATTTAAACACCTTTATGAAATGATTTAATAACACCTTTATTTATCATTTTTAATTGAGCCCTTTATATATAATATGAGCCCTTTCAGCTAGATTTTTTTTTCTGTTCAGCAAATGAATGCCAAAGTACATGGCTAAAAATAATACATTTTATTTTTTTCACATAATTCTGTATGTTGTCCAGGCAGTTCTTCCAATATAGATCAGTTTGGTTAGGAAGAGACTGAATAATCTACACTCATATTTGGAACAGAGAGAGTGCCTGGGAAGGAAGACTTGGGACCTTACTCTATACATTTTTTTCATCATTCTGGAAGCTTTTCCTAGCTTGTTCATATAGTGGAGGGTTTTTAACATAAGGGATGGCAAACTTCAAGTATTCAAATACCTTTTAAGACTCTACATTACATTCTCTAATGTCTCATTGAGTAAAACAAGTCTTATGGCCCAACCCAAATGAAATATGTTTCTCTACCTCTTGAAAGGAGAAGAAACAAAGTCACACTGCAAATTAATTATGCATATAGGGAAGAGGATTATGCATATAGGGAAGAGAGGGATTTGTAATCAATCAAAAAGTCTAATTTGAAACTCATACTCTTTCCACCATATCACATTATTCACTGACTATTTTACTTATTTGTTTATTTGTTTTTAACATTAATTTATTTATTTTGAGAGAGAGAGCATGAACAGGGGAAGGGCAGAGAGAGCAGGAGAGAGAGAATCCCAAACAGGCTCCTTGCTCATAGCCCATAGCCCAACATGGGGCTCAGTCTCATGAACTCTTAGATTGTGACCTGAGCTGAAATCAAGAATTGGATAATAAACCAACTGAGCCACCCAGGCACCCCAATTCCTGTTTTTAATTCCAAGATGAAGTCAACATTGTCCAAGCCTTTGTGAAGCTGTATAAATAAAGGAAAACATATTTAACTCACTACTTTGTTAAAACATCCTAGAAACTTATCTTTATGTCATAATTATATTAGGGATTAGTAATCTGGAGAATACAACCCTCTTAGGCAGTCATTAAACAGTTCAAATAATGTTTTAGAATTTTAAATAAACTACCGTAGAATATAGCTATACAAATGACTATAGAGATATCATAAGCTTGTAGAACTTTGATCAAAAAAATTATTCAGTCATCTTTTTGGATAATGAGCTTTTCTTCCCAAAGATTCTGTTATATAATAAAATAGAGTTCATTTTAGGCTGTAAAACACGGCCATCATTTGTGTGTGTGTGTGTGTGTGTGTGTGTGTGTGTGTGTGCATACATAAAGGTAATTTTATTAAAGGACAGGGACAGGACCCATGGGCAGGAAGAGCTGCTCCAGCACCATGAGGAGAGACTGATTATATACTTGGGAGTTGTGGGAGGTAAAGTCAAGCAAAAGTTTCTAAAGGGATTTTCATTCTAACCACAAAATATTCTGAGAAAAAAATATACACACATTTACATATAACACATAGTATTTGATACTTAACATTCCCTTAAACAGATTGGATATATATGACTGGACAGGTACTATAATATCACAAATTCTTTCAAGATGGCCTTCATAAGTATGATAAACACAAAGAGTGTAACTTAATTATAATTGTCCTTAGGTTGCTTTTACCAAGTTAATCATTGAGTTAGATGTCTTCCACAGATTTTCTCATTTAATCCTCATAATAACATGGAATGGGCAATGTTATTAATCTCACTTTATGTATGGGAAAATCTCTGAAGAACAGGAAGTTTAAATAACAAATAACTTGTACACAGTTCTATAGTTAGCTAAAGGGGAAGCTAAGATTTTAGTTCAATAATCTTAATCAGGAGTTTGGACTTTTAATTAATTTATCCTTCAGTTTACATCAATGATTTTTATGATTAATTACCTAATAAATACATCAACTGCATTGATATCTAATCATTTAAGAGATCTCAAACTCTTTGCTGATATGACATCATAAGCAAGAACAAAGATTACTACCTCAAAAAGATTATTGTGGTTCTCTTCACCCCATTAGTAGTGAAAGATTCAGAAATATATTATGGAACATTCTTTAGATTCTCTCAAATTCCATTCTGCTCTCCTTTTGGGGATGTTTAAAAGCTAATTGGTGCCTTTTATGGGATATGGATGAGTTTCTATTAATAAGATGCATTAGTGTGAGTCCTAGAAGGTGACAGCGGAGCACCTTCCTGAGGCCCTTGGCTGTTTGAAACCAAGTTTGAAAGTGTGCAGATGTCTGACACGGGCATTCCTGCATCCATTTCCCCGTGTCCAAGCTGAAGCTGGGCCGTGACAGGTGCTCATTCACATATATGAACTCCCTCCCACATTGCAGCTTTGGTGGCTTCTACTCCCCCTCAATGTGTCTGTGAGACAGGGGTGTTGTCAGTGGGAAGCACAGCAGCTTCTTGCTTCTTGACTGCTTTCAGCAGTTGTGTTATTGGTGCTTAGGGGTGGCTAGGGGGCTCAGTAGGTTGAACGCTGACTTTGGCTCAAGTCAAGATCTCACAGTTTGTGAGGTCAAGCCCCACATCAGACTCACTGCTATAACCACAGAACTTGCTTCGGATCCTCTGTCCTCCTCTCTTGGCCCCTCCACAGTTTGCACTCTCTCTATCTCTCAGAAATAAACACTAAAAAAAAAAAACCCAAGTGATAACTTATACACTAATAAGGTAAGGTAACTGCAGTAAATGTATATTGAAAGCAAACTTCCAAACCAACTGTGTGGAGTGATCCCATGAGTGGGGGAATAAATCTATAATATAAGCAAATATGCGAGAATCTATTTTCCAGAATATAAAAATGTATGATCACTCAGAATATTGCTTTGAGAATGTTTTTTTCTATTTGGTCATAGAGCATATTGTAGTCTATTTTGTTTTTCCAGCTGTGCCCAAACCATATTTTAATTTAAAGTATCATATAAGAATTTTGTGTTTGTTGCATCATACTTTAAAGTATGATCTGTTCCATAGTCTGTAGTCTACTTACCTATTTTCATAATATTTATATCTGGTTAGAATGGATCAGCTAATATTGCCACCAGGAATCCGTTTACTGTGGCTATTTTATCAGATTGTTTGTAGAGGATAAGTGTTGAAGAGACGGTCCAATCTAATTTACAGGTGATTAAACTGAGGTTGAGAGTTTGAGGGTCTTTGTGCAGTAAACATACTTATTTAGTGTCAAATTGGGAACTAGGAACTCTGAGCAGAACAGTTGAGTTCAATATTCCTTATACTATCCCACACTGCTGAAGACAAAGAGAAAATAACAGAGGTAATAAGTTACATATTATAAAATTATTCATATAACATAAATTCTATAATAAATCATATATATAATGTAATATGTGTGTGTGTGTATATATATATATATTTTTTTAATCTCTGGAAGTAGAGATGTCTAGGTGACACAGATATACAGGAAAACTTAAGAACAACTGGGATAGAGATGGACACTGTGCAGAAAAGGACAATATGTGAAAATAACTCCTGAAATGCTCTGCTGAGACTCCATTCTGGGACTTCATCTTCATTACTGGACACAGCATGTAACACCACTGACCTGGGTCCTTCTTGAAATCCTTCCCTCTCTTGGCTTCTCAGGCTTTCTTTTCTTTCTCCCTCTATTTCTTTCTTTCTTTTTTTAAGTTTGTTTATTTATTGAGATAGAGAAAGAGAGAACATGAGTGGGAGGGAGGGGCAGAGAGAGAGGGAGAGAGAGAGAGAGGGAGAAGGAGAGAATTCTAAGTAGACTGTCAAACCCACCAACCGTGAGATCATGACCTGTCCAGAAATCAAGAATTGGATGCTTAACTGACTCAGCCACCCACATGTCCCTCCCACTCTATATCTTGCCTACTCTGTGAGTCTCTAGTGTGGACTCCCTTTCCTCTAATTATCCTTTAAAAAGTGTTTGTATCCTCCTCCCCAAGTAGACCACTGGTTCTCAAGTGGGAACAATATGGCAATGTCTGGACACACTATTCATTGTCATGCGTTGGAATGCACAACTAGCATCTAGTGAGTAGAGACTGAGGGTGCCACTAGATATCCCACAATGCACAGGGCAACCCCACTACAAGGGATTCTAACCTAAAATGTCAATAGTGACAAAGTTAGGACACTTTGAATTAGAAGAATGTGATATTTGTGTGCTCAGGACTGTTTTTGCCTATGCAAAGTAAGTAAGAAAGGCAAGCATTTGTGTGTGAAGTGAACTTCAAATAGTTTTTATTCTTCTTTCTTTTAATTAACTGTAAATGTTTTAGCCTCTGTGGAGCACATTTAAGGTCAGGAATTGCTTCCTAGTCATCTTCATATCCATAGAATTTAGGATTATAAATGCTAAAAAAGTTGTTCAACTTTTAAAATATCCTGAAGACATGAATATTGGGGGAGTTAATTTATCAAAATGATTATTGTTCCACTAAACGTGTTCATCAAAGTGGTAACTAATGAAAGGAACTAATATCAACTTTATGTTTTTTCAAACTTCCAATAGAGGCCAGTAAATTCACAGAAAAATCAGCCTAATATTTCTCAAATTTATTGCAAAAATCAACAAATCATATCACATCTCCCAGAGTTACAAGCCTTCATTCTGTGTCCTTTTCCAAAATCATCAGGGGAAGTAAAATAGAAAATGCCCCTAGTAATAAGTTGCTTTCAAGCATACTTCAGCCTTGGGCTCTTACTCCATGGAGGAATAAAAATATATATATATTCTTGTGAACCTTGTGTTCGAGGATAGATGCGTAGTGATTAAATTATGATTGGCCTGAATTCAGTAATGCAGTTTTCAAGCTCTACAGTAAGAGAACAGAGCTCTTTTAATTGGAATGGATTTTATTTCAATTTCATAATGCCTAACATAGAATGAGAGGGAGACCAGTGAGAAGAATTCCATTTCTCATTATCTCAGTGATTACCAGCTGCTAATGTTTTATTTTACTAAATCAGATACTTTATTAAATAGATAAAAAAAAGCAAAGAAAAAATAACATGATGAAGAAATGTAGAATTACATACAATGCTTATTATTTTTGTAAAATGTGTTGATTTGGTTTCATTTATAAAAAAGGATTTAATGCTTGGAACATTCTAAAATCCAAAAGGCCTTATCTCAAGCTTAGCTAATTATTTTGACAGGGGTCTAACTGATGTGTGCTTTTCCATGCAAATAAGTTTGTGACAAACAAGATGACTGTCACCCACATAAACACTCCATAACTAATTCTTATCACCACAGAGAGATTAAGTAGTGAAAGTTAGCAATTAGAACTCAGTGACAGTGTTTTCCTCTGCAATTGATTAGTGTGTAGAATGTTCATCAGGCAGACGGGCTCTCACAGTTCCACCAGTCATTTCCCTTTTGGAACCCCAGACCACCTTGTTTGCTAGATGTGTGTGAGTGTGTGTGTGTGTGTGTGTGTGTGTGTGTGTGTGTATAATTTTTTTCCCTTGAACACGTGCTGTTTGTGACACATTCTTCTCTAGATCTTCAGGTAAGATTTACAACTTGATCCTCTCTTGCTTAAGATTATTTTTCTCCATTCATTGTTTGCTGTTTGTTCTCATATATTCTTAAATGATAGTGTTGTCAAAGCCTCAGTTCCTGGTTCTCCGCATCGATTAGCAAAACCATTATTCCCTAATCACTGTTGTCTTAGAATCTTGATTTATCAATTCTCCTTAATTGCATATTCAAACATTTATTCTTAGTTTTACTTACTAACGTTTCCTTATCCTTCCACAGTTACCCTGGTATGTACATTCTTTTTTTAAATTTTTTTGATGTTTTTTATTTATTTTGGAGAGACAGAAAGAGACAGCAGGGAGGGTCAGAGACAGAGGGAGGCACAGAGGCTGAAGACAGGCTCCAGGCTCTGAGCTAGCTATAAGCATAGAGCCTGATGTGGGACCTGAACTCATGAACCCCGAGATCATGACCTGAGCTGAAATTCGACGCTTAACCAACTGAGCCACCCAGGTGCCCCGGTATATACATTCTTAAATTTGTGCCAAGAATAGGAGTTTTCATTTATTTTTCTTTTGATCTCTATGCCTTTATTTTGAATCCATTTCATTCATCACTTTAAGGAAATGTTTCAGAAACCCAACTATTTTCATCATATTACCTTTTGGCTCAAAATCATTAGTTGATCCCATATTTTTTTCTGGATAAAATCCTGCCTATTTGAGGAGTTTGATAATATTCATAACCCTGCTAATTAATCTCTCTTATTTGATCATTGGTAGTCCCCAACAAAGTCTTCAAAAGTTATCAAGTTTGTTCCTTTTCATTTTACTCAGACTATTTCCTAGACTTGGAATAGCTTTCTTTGTCTATTTAATTTATCTGATTATAACCTATCTTTCAGGGTCTAATTCAGGTCACACATTGTTTCCATAATCAAGCCCTGTATGTATTCCACAAGGAATGGGGAGAAACAGCTATTTTTGTGATACTTTTCAAATACTTTATAGATACTTCTGAAATAAACTTTGAGACATATTTTTTGCTTCAGTCTGTTGATGACTGTTGGATGTGTGTGTGTGTGTGTGTGTGTGTATGTGTGCATCTGTATAGTTTTTGTTTACTTAAATATTTAGTCTACATACTTACAAAATGACTTAAGGAAATTAATTCTAACGAAGCTTATATGAATTAGGAAAGTGGTATAGGAGAGAGTATAATCATAGCATAAACCTAGTTCATTTTGTGATGGCTAATCTTATATGTCAACTTGACTGGGCCATGGAGTACCCAGACATTTGGTCAAACATTATTCTCTGTATTTCTATCAGGGAGTTTGTAGATGAGATGAACATTTAAATCAGCCAACTGAGTAAAGCAGCTTGCTCTCCCTAATGTGAGTGGGCCTTCCCCAATCAGTTGAAGTGCTGAATAGAACGAAAAGAATTATCTTTCCTCAAGAAAGAAAATTTCTCATGCTCAACTTTAAAGTGGAACAACGGGGGGCACCTGTGTGGCTCAGTCGATTGAATCACCGACTTCAGCTCAGGTCATGATCTTGCGGTTCGTGGGATTTGAGCCCTGCATCAGGCTCTGTGCTGACAGCTTGCTCAGAGTCTGGAGCCTGCTTTGGCTTTTGTGTCTTCTTCTCTCTCTGCCCCTACCCCTTTATGCTCTGTCTCTCTGTGTCTCTCAGTAATAAATAAATGTAATAAATAAATAAAGTGGAATATTGGCTTTTTTCTACCTTCACACCCAAACTGAAACATAGGTTCTTTCTGTATTTTAAGTCTGGTGGCCTTTGTTTAGAAACTATATAATCAGCTCTCCTGGTTCTCATACTTTAGACTCAGACTGAAACTAAACTCTTGGGTCTCCAGGATGTCCAGCTTGCTGATCCTCCCTATAGGTCTTGGGACTTGCCTGCATTTCTTATCACAAGCCAACAATTCCCTATAATAATTTCTTCCTCTGTATATAGTTTAGTGGTTCTGTTTTTCTGGAGAACCCTCACTAATCCAGATTTATCTTGCCTGATGGGGACTTGGGGTGATGGTGGGGTGATCTGGAGGTGATGGTCAAGAAAAAATTCCTAAAGACGTCTTTGATGCAAAAACGTAATTTTATGAAAGGACTAGAACAGGACCTGTGGGCAGAAAGAGCTGCACTGAGATTGTTACTGGTAAGGTAACCACATGCCCTCAGTAGAGAAGGGTTAGGGACAGCGTAAGTCTCCAAGGTACTTTGGAAACAAGGTTTTCGGGACCTTGAGGGGCTAGCTGCTTTTAGGAAAATGCCATTTACCAATCAGTAAAACTTCAGTCACGATATCCTTCAGATGTATACCAGGAAGCCATAAATGTGGGGTATGATTGCCAGCATATATCTTGAGGGAGTTGAGATAAAGGAAGTCTCCAAAGGAAGTTTTAGATGTTAAAGTAGAGTTAAAGGATCCTGGGGGTTGGGGGGAGGTCAGGATAAAGTTATACCAAGATTCCCTTTTGCCCCTAGCCAAGCGCCATCATCCCGGCCTCTGAGCATCTAGAGCGAGGTCCCTGTCACTCTGCCGGTTTCATCAGGCAACAGTAGGCAGTAAGGGAATTTTGCGTTTGCCTTGGTTTCCCACATCGGTATGGCAAGCACTTAAACCTCTTTCCTTTGTTCTTGGGCAGTCAGGAGTGTTTGAGGAATATAACGGGTATCCCACCTTGGGATAAACCTGTACTTTGCCCTCAGCTTGGCCCAAATTCTCTCATCATTGCCTATGCCTTTGAAAGGCTGGTTACTAACCTACAAATGGGGGGCAGGAAAATTAAAAATAAAACAGGACACTGGATTTACCTTCTGGGGCAGAATAGGCTCTAAGAAGACCAACCAAGGTAGCAGTAAGTCCTAACCTTGTTTTGTCACTTACTGGCTGGGTGACCTGAAGTAAGTCATTTAAGATCATTGTTGGAGTTTTTTCATATGTAAAATGATAAATGTGCCCTTTGATTCCCCAGTTTGGTTTTGTATAAAGAAGATATTTCATATGTAAGTAATTTGGTGACTATAAAATATTAACAAAAAGTAAGTATTATTGTGACAAAAGCAGAGACAAACCTTATTCCTGTTTACCATCGTTACCACATCAGAAGTTGGAAAGATAATTCAAAGCCAAACTTTCTTGCAGCTGGATGGATTAACATAGTATCTTAAATAGCATTAGGTAAGTTCTAACTATGCAGGGATATGTAGCATATGAGCAGACAGATCAACCAACCAATGTATTTTAGGCTAAAATTCTCCCTAGGACCATAATTTAAACTAAAGCTTGGTTCTTAGAGGAAAACAAAACAAAACAACAAACCAACCAAACAAACAATGCACAAGGTATAGTACTGTAAGTGTCCTTTCCTTACAACAAAATTGAAAAGTACTAATGCTTGCTAGTTTTAGTATAATAATTACATGCACCAGATATTTTAAAGTATTCACAAAGCAACATATGGCTTAGCTGTTCAGCAGCAGTGAAAATGTGAATTTTTAAGAATAAAAATTAGTTTGAAAAGCAGCAGGCAACAGTAATCCCGAATCCCCTATATACCCATAAAGTGGAGAAACCATCTGTACTGTGTGCAAGCTGATGACCTTGGATTAATTCTAGCAATGTCATTACCCAATTAGTTGGGGAAGGAAAGATACTTGGGAATTACAATTAGAGATCCATTAAAATTATACAGTGCTTTTATTCTCAAATATTTATTAAACTACATCTGTCTGATAATCATTATATGATAATTTTTTTCCACCTAAAGGAGATACAAGTTTGCTAGGTAAAACAGTGAACCAGTCCTAACTAATATAATTATACTACTTGAGCATACTTCAAGTATGTCTGTTCTGAGAAAATAAAATATGTCTTTTACATCTCATGACTCTGAGATGGTAAGACCTCATTTGTTAGAATAATCTTCTCAGTTATAGTAAACGATTTTTAACCAAGAAAAATATAAATATACATGCCAAATCATGTAGTAATGTCATATTTTTCCTGTTTAACTTGTTATTGTAAAGACACTGCTGTGACTCTGGGGTCAGATTAAATAAACTAATAATCCTTAAACACTAAGCATAGTTTATTTTTATTTGGTATTATTATTTTTAAATAGAAAATTTAATTTTTGAAGTGATCTTAAGATAGAAAGCTTCTTGGTAGGCATCTATCATCATCATTTAATTTGAGATGCTATTGATAAACAGGTGATTTATTCAGAAAATTTTATATGTGGAGATAAATATATATTTGTGACATCTGTGGGCACAAAGTAGATGAATACATTAAAATTAACATTATAGAAATGATAAACAATGTTAATGACACTCTGATTGGAAAGACAATACTACAATTAAATTGTTGGAAATGTTCTGGTTTAACCTACAAAAGCATTGTATGACATTTAGGATTTTTACAGGAACATTTCACATTATGCTGTTAGAAAAGACAAATAATTGGCATTCATTCCTTAATGCTCATATTTGGATCTACTCTATGATTACCTTTGGTTGAAGAGAAAGAGAGTATTCATTTATTCATTCATTCAAAAAGTATTTACTAAGTACCTACATCACACAAATATAGCTAAGAACAACACAAAAGAGAAGAAACAAGAGAGGAGAACTGAGAAAGACTGGTATTCCAGACTGCAAGGCCAAAGAGATGCAGAAAACCGAGGTCAGAAATAAACGTAAAAGGCCTTTATTGGGAGTGCTCTCAGCCGAGGTTCCCTGGTCTGGACAGAATGGGCCATAGAAGAGGGATGGCATATTTTTATGAGGTTGGCTGGGGGGACGGGGGTATGGAGTATTGGTATGGCCATATAGGGTAGATTTTTGCATCAATTTCTTGTTTCGGGTGAGGACATGTCTGTTTATGGCAGGAAGGCTCTGTGAATGGTCACCTGGGAAGTTTCTGGGTGGGGCCATATTGAGATAGGGAGATGGCCCTTGTTGCTCTGGTGTCTGTGGCCAAACCCAGACAAGTGAGGAAATATTTTAAAAGGAAGGAATGATAAACTTACCAAATGGTGTTGAGAGGCCTGATAAAATGAACACTGAGGTTTGACTGTGGGACTTAGTATGGAGAAGGTTATTGGTGAACTTGACAACCCCAGTGTTGGAGGGACAAGTAATGGCAAGTGATGACCGGAGAGAGCGCAAGAGAGAATTGAAATATAAGAAGTAGACATTTTATGGTTTTTTGTGCAATCGTGAATGGGTTCAGTTTCTTGATTTCTCTTTCTGCTGCTTCATTTTTGGTGTATAAGAATGCAACTGAGGGGCACCTGGGTGGCTCAGTCAGTTAAGCATCCGGCTTTGGCTCAGGTCAGATCTCACGGTTCGTGGGTTCAAGCCCCGTGTCGGGCTCTGTGCTGATAGCTAGCTCAGAGCCTGGAGCCTGTTTCAGATTCTGTATCTCCCTCTCTCTTTGACCCTCCCTGCTCCAGCTGTCTCTCTCTGTCTCTCAAAAATAAATAAAAAGCATTAAAAAAATTAAAAAAAAAAGAATGCAACTGATTTCTGTACATTGATTTTGTACCCTGCAACTTTACTGAATTCGTTGATCAGTCTAGAAGGCTTCTGGTGGTCTGCTGGGTTTTCCATGTAGAGTATCATGTCATCTGCGAAAAATGAAAGTTTGACATGCGGAAGAATGAAACTAGACCACTTTCTTACACCATTCACAAAAATTAACTCAAAATGACTGAGACAGGAAACCATCAAAACCCTCCAGGAGAAAGTAGGAAACAACCTCCTTGACCTCCACTGCAGCAATTGCCTACTTGACACAACCCCAAAGGCAAGGGAAATGAAAGCAAAACTGAACTCGGGACTTCATCAAGATAAAAAGCTTTTGCACTGCAAAGGAAACAATCAAGAAAACTAATAGGCAACCGACAGAATGGGAAAAGACAGTTGCAAATGACATATCAGATAAAGGGCTAGTATCCAAAATCTACAAGGAACTCACCAAACTCCACACCCACAAAACAAATAACCCAGTGAAGAAATGGGCAGAAGACATAAACAGACACTTCTCCAAAGAGGACATCCAGATGGCCTACAGGCACATGAAACGATGCTCAACATCACTCATCATCAGGGAAACACAAATCAAAACCTCACTGAGATACCACCTCACGCCAGTCAGAATGGCTAAAATGAACTAATCAAGAGACTATAGATGCTGGCGAGGGTGTGGAGAGATGGGCACCCTCCTACACTGTTGGTGGGAATGTAAACTGGTGCAGCCGCTCTGG
>NC_043700.1:145663072-145693554 GCF_006229205.1 Suricata suricatta | reverse complement strand
GCAAAACTTGAGAGACTACTGAATACTGAAAACAAACTGAGGGCTAAAGGGGGGAAAAGAGGTGGAGGTGATGGAGGGCACTTGTGGGGAAGAACACTGGGTGTTGTATGGAAACTAATTTGACAATAAACTACTTAAAAAAAAGAAAAATAAGAAGTAGAAACAATGAGTAGTAAAAACTCCTTTGAAGATTTTATTTGGAAAGACTAGATCTCAGCATATCAATTTTGGGATGCAAGAGGCACAAGCAGTCAGTTCATAACAGTGATGTGAGAAAGAAAGGACAGTGACTGTAGAAGGAATGAGATCAAGGGAGAGTATTGGTGTTAAAATGGGAGATGTAGGGGCAGCTGGGAAGCTCAGATGGTTGAGTGTATGCCTCTTGGTTTCAGCTCAGGTCATGATATTATGGTTTGTGAGCTCAAGCCACCTCCCCCCACCCCCCCATTGGGCTCTCTGCTGTCAGTACAGATCCTGCTTAAATATCCCCACTTGCATGCTCTCTCTTTCTCAAAAGTAAACAGTTAAAGAATACTTAAAAATAAATAAAATGGGAAATGTAAAACATGATTTATCTTCAAGCTGTGATCCAGATGTGAAGGTGAAGCAATGATAAAGTTGGAATCTCAAAATTATATGAGCAATGTCCTTGAGTTTTCTCGTAGGATCCCAGTCATAACTGGAAGTGATTGCTCATTGCATCTGGAGTACAGATAGAATATATGGACATTTACTGGTTCATTGAGTGATTTGGTGTTTGGCCTGAAGAGAGAGATCTCCAATCTTTATGTATGTTTGAAATAAAAATAATGCCATCATCTGAGAATAAATGAATAAATACTAGATTAGGGATAGGGGTAAAAAATAATGCAGTAAATTCAGAAAATATAAATTAAAACACTATTAGGTAAGCTAAATACAAAGTGATGATAAACACAAAGCAAGAATATTATCCGTTGAATTCAAATGTAAGCCTTCTATAAACATAATAGACTTTATTTGTGTAGAATTCTAACCAATTTAAAGTTCAAATGACTAGTTTATTAGTCTATGATAGGCAATGATAATCACAATGTTCATAATGCTGTTTGACCCTGACACACTAGAAGATTCTCAAGAGCTTTCTGAGTCAATAAGGATAGTTCTGTATGATTTAACTGTTGTGTATTTTATTACATTTTTAAAATTTGCTAAATCCAGGACTATCAATGCTTATGTTGATAAGGTGGCAGAAAGTTCCCTCTGGGAATGTTAGTATTCAGAAATAAGTCTTGATCATACCAATTAATTTTTGGTTGTCTTCCAAGAAAAAGGTGAATCTCAAACAAGGCAAGGACTTCAATTTAGTCTGTTTACATTATAATTATGAATCACATTTAAAATATATTATCCTTTAAAATTGAATTTTTGTCAATTAAAAAAATAAATACAGAAAAAAGGAAGAAAAATACCTTAAGCCTTCACAAGAAGACAATTTTATCAACATATTGGTGTAAAAGTTATTTGGAATGTATTGCCTTGCCGGTATAAGGCTTATCTTGCTCCTATGATTTTTCTGTTAAATTAGCAAGATATTTGGTAGGACTCTTGTTAGTCATTCTCAAAAAGATCCACATACCAGTAACGACTGACTATCTTAAATTTTCTAAGCCTAACAAAGAAAGAATCTCTTGACAATGACCTTGCTGAAGACTGAAACCTTTGAGCATATAGCAGCTGCGTAATTTACAACAAAATGATCACTAATGAAGAACAAACAACAGAAAAGCATAACTCAAAATTAGACACATGATTTTATAAGAGAGATTATAATGCTTATGTTATGTAAGGTCTTTTGATTAGAATATGGTACAGTGGAATGAATACCAATCTGTGTTTGAATATTGATTCTGCCACTAACTAATTCTGTGACCTTGAATGAATCATTTAATCTCTCTTAAAATAAGTTCCATTATATTAAAAAAATAATGATATCTACCTCATACTATGCATACAGATAATAAATGAAATCTTGTCCCTTGTGTGCAACTGTGTCTGACATACATTAGTTCCTTTGATTTTTTTTCCTCTGGGGTAAATTTACATGTGAAATAGATAAATCTTAAGTATACAATATAGTGCATTTTGATAAATTTATATAAACTGTAGCCACCCCCAAAATTAAATATAGAATATTCCCATTAGTGTAGACATATTCCTTATTCATTTCCCAGTCAATACCCACCTACTTACGCAAATATTACTTTTATTTAATTTTTATCATCATAGATTATTTGCATTTTGGCCTCATATATGTCAAATTTCTGTTATTAGATGAGGCTTATTTAGGATAGTTTTGTTCCATTGATTAACTGACCCTTTATTCACTTTAATGTCTTTCTTTTTCCCTAATAATATTCCTCATTCTAAAATCTAAGCACTCTAGCTTTTACTTTTCTTTTCTTTTTAAAATTTATTTATTTATTTTGAGAGAGAGAGAGAGAGAGAGAGGGTGTCTGAGCGGGGGAGGGGGGCACAGAGAGCAGGAGAGGGTGAGAGTCCCAAGCAAGCTTTGGACTACTGTTGTGGAGTCCAACATATGGCCTAAACCCATGAATAGAAAGATCATGATCTGAGCTGAAATCAAGAGCCGGAAGCTCAACAAACTGAGCCACCCTGGCACTCCAAGCTTTCTTTTTGTTAATGTTTGCACCGGATACAACTTACTATCCTTTATTTTTTTACCAACAGGGTCCTTCTATTTAAAGCAAAGAATACAATTCTTCCTTTTTTAATTCAATCTGACAAACTGCCTTTTGTTCAATTCATTTAAATTTATTATAATTATTTTCGTGGTTGCATTTAGCTCTACTAGTCTATATTTCTTTGTTATTTGTCCTACTTTCTATTCCTCCTTTACTGCCTTTTATGTGGTAATCAAATATTATTTTCAGTCCATTTTAGTCCCTCTATTGCCTTTTAATTCTAATTTTTGTATAGTTAGTGATATTTGAGGGATTATAGTACATATTTATAATTTATTACAGTTTAATGAGAGCTGATGTATAATGAATGTAAAATACAAGACTCATGCAACATCTCCAACTTTTGTAATACCATTCACACACACACACACACACACACACACACACACACACACACACCACAATATGGTTATATGATGTTATAATTTTAACCTGTTAGATACTTTTTTAAAGAAGCACAGGGAATAAATCTTAAGATTTATTACTTTTATATACTTTAGATATTCATTCACATTTTCTTTTAATACTTTTATATACTTTAGATATTCATTCACTTATTTTCTATTTAAGTTTTTCATTCCTTCTTGTAGAGTTATGATTCCATTTTACATCATTTTCTTTAAGTCTCAAGAACTTCATTTAGCATTTTTTGTAGTTCAGGCCTTCTGAGAATAGATTCTCTCAGCACTTGTTTATCTGATACTATCTCAATTTTTATTTTTTTTAGCATTTTATTTATTTTTGAGAGAGAGAGAAAAAGAGGCAGGCAGAGAGGGTGACACAGAATCTGAAGCAGGTTCCTGGCTCTGAGCTATCAGCACAGAGTCCAAAGTGCTGCTTGAACTCACAGACTGTGAGATCATGACCTGAGCTAAAGTTGGAGGCTCAACCAACTGAGCCACCAGGTGCCCCCATACCTCAATTTTTAAATCTGTATTCGAAAGATATTTAAGCCAGATAGATACTTACAGGTTGATAGATATTTTATTCTTTTAATAAATTAATGATATCATACCCTTCATTGTCTTCTTTCCTTCACATTCTATGATCAGAATTTAGCCAGAACTATTATCAGTGCTCTTTTTATAAA
The DNA here is from genome assembly GCF_006229205.1 of Suricata suricatta. NCBI lineage: Eukaryota > Metazoa > Chordata > Mammalia > Carnivora > Herpestidae > Suricata > Suricata suricatta. Next base: position 145,689,720 of record NC_043700.1, on the reverse strand, counting down.
GTCTTTTGATGCTGTTGTTGCTAGCATTTTTCAAGATTTTTCTCATATTTGGTTTTTCTATACTTGGTGAAATGACTAGATGTGAGATTTTTTATATTTATAAAGCTTAGAGTTCTCTGAACTTCTTAGATCTATAAGTAATATATTCTTACAATATTTCTACAAATGTTTTTTTTTTTTCTTCTTTCTCTTCCTCTTCTGGATACTCTACTATATGTGTGTGTGTGTTATGGCATATATACACAGATATATATAACATATATTTATAGTTATAGTATAATATAGATTTATATTATATACATATATATGTTTTTTGATTTTTTTTTCAATTTTGTTTCTCTCTGTTTGTACATTAGATTAATTTCCTTCCTTTATGCTTGCCTTCTCTCTCTCTGTCCTCTCTCTTTCTTTACCAACTTTAATATTCTCTGAAGACTATGAATTTTTAAATTCACATTTTATACTTCTGGCTCTGAAATTCCTATTTGTTTCTTTTATAGTTTCTATTTATTTGTTGAAGCTATCCTTCAATCTCATTATTATGACCAGATTTTCCTTTTATTCTTTGCACATTTTATGTTAACTTCTTTGAAATTCTTATTAATCTAATCTCTGTGTTGTCTAAATTTATGTTTTTGTCTGTTGCTTCTCTTGACTATGGGCTCAATATTCCTGTTCATATTTATTATTTTTTACTGCTATCTGGATGATTTATTTATATTTATTTAAGTTTTATTTTAATTTGCTTCAAGAGAGAGATAGAGAGCAACTGTGAGAGGGGCAGAGAAAGGGAGACCGAATCTCAAGTAAGCTCTGCACTGCGCAGGGCTTGAACTCAGGAACCCCATGATCATTAACTGAACTGAGGTCAAGAACAGATGCTTAACTGACTGAGCCACCCAGGCACCATTGGATGATTTATTTTAAAGATATTAGTTCTTATTATTCCTTTGAAAAATTGGTGTTCTAGATGATAGGTAAGTACCTGGATGACTAATTTATAATCCTGAAGTCTTGGTTGTAAACTTCCTTCACGTGGTCTATATTTATTTTGCCTTTTGTCCCAGAATGAATTCCTTAGACTTGAGAAACAGGCATGACCATTCTTAGATTTCAATGAAAATCCCAATTTGTTTATGGAGCATTTAAATATCCTAATTTCTATCTCTCTTGTGCTTAGAAACATGTTGCTTTCTGCTGGGCTCCTTAAAGTCTTTTTCATTAATGAACTTTCTGGGCATTTTACATATAAAGTTTGGGATTTCCCTAGTGTTCCCTACTGTATGCCTTTCTTTTTCAGTTTTTTTCCCCTTTAAATCCAAACAATCTTGCAGCCCCCAATTTTGTCTTATGACATTGCACCTTAATAAGTCCGTGGGGTTTTCTTTCAGAAGCTTTAGTTACTCCTTGACCTTCAGATGTGTGGATCTCCTCGGGGGAAACATGTATAAACATGGATTTAATCCAGTACAGTTTCTATCTTTCAATGGTTGAATTCTCTCCAGTTTCTGTCTGATTTTGATCACTCTGAAGTGCCTTTTATTCTTTGTCCAGAGATTACACTTGTTATCCGTATGAAACTAAGTCCAGTAAAATCTATTCCACCAATACCAATCTTCCTTGTTTATGATGATAATAGTAATTGTCATTAATATTTACTAGTACATGCTAAAGTTTGAAGACTGGATCTATAAACTAGCATATTTTATATGGATACAATTTTTTTAAATAACGTGTTGCCTGATATGCATTGAGATATTTAGATTATAATAAACATGATTTGTAGCTTAAAGATAAACAATTATTTAGGTAGTATTAGGTTTACGAATACAAATAAGTTCCTCAGTCAAGTATGCCATTAGGAGAAACTAGTGATTTATAATTGTGTTGATTTTTCTTCCTAGTATTCATTTGTAAAAACTAAAATAAGTGTCCAACTATAATCATGTAAATAATATCATCAACTACAATATGAAGTAAACTTTGAGAAGTCATAAAATGTAAGTAGATAGATATTGTCTCTGATGACATAGGCTAAGCAAAATCAAACTAGATGAGGGAAATGAAACATGTCACTAAAAGTACATTGCAATAAACAAAAATAGTCTTGAAACTTTAGAAACCTTCAGGAAAGGGAGAATTTCAAAGTTAGAATTGTGTGGAAATTTTGAAGTGGACTATATTTATTAGCATGAAATATTCTTTACAGTCATTAATGGAAGTAAATCAGATGATTTTTGAATTTTAAACAACTTAACCCTGGAGTTTTAAGCTAAAGTTTTTATGTACTGAAGATTCCAGGTTTTCCTTTCAGCACTTCCCGATATTTCTTTATTCCTGTACTCAAAGAAATCCTTCCGTGCTTGCCACTACTAGGCATAGAGTAACCTCAGATTGCATTTTCTGGCCTTCTGAAATGCATCCTTTCACTGTGAGCTGAGCAAATTGATCTAAGTTCCCAACCTCACTGACAGGATCAACTATATAATATTGTTTTTTTTTTTAATTTTAAAAAGTAAACTTACAAGGCTCAGAACTGTACCTTCACAGTTTGCTGTTGAATGAGAATATTGAATGAGCCGTTCTAATCTTGCCCATCATGCCTATAACATTGCACTATTACATCAATACTCACTGCCTGCAACCTTGGAAAAGTGAGAACTTCACAGCAAGCAATGTTTACCCTACACTGCTGTGAAGTCACTTTTTACCCAAAGCTTCTACTATCTCACATGAAGGGGCAGGAATAAAATACAACTCTTCCATCATTTCCCCCTGATGTTGTGTCTACTTTGCCATTTTGACAGCCTAGAGCCCCACAAAAGAATTAAAAGGTAAAATTTCAAAAGAATTTTGAGGGAATATGTCCCCCTTCCCTTTTTCTAGGCAGCTTTTACCATACACCTGGGCTTTGGATATTTTTTTTTTCCTGTAAATCTCCAGCACACATTTTCTTCTGAGTTGTACTCTGCCACATGCTGCCATTTGACTCTTCTATACTAAGCAAGAAGAAAAGAGTTCCTGGCTCTTTCTGGTCTAGTATTAACCTTTTATGACTTAAACACTCACATTTCTGAATATAGCTGCCAAAGTTTATTGCGATTGTATTTCCAGATCACACATGTATTTAATTTCTCCATCAAATAGTTATAATTAGAGCAGAAAAAAATAAGATACTGGGGATGTTTTCAAAGGTAGTGTTGGACTGGCAAAGATTTCTTGGAAGAAAAGTAAATAGTGTGCACATTGGGTGCATTGTTTTTGGATTTTTTTTTTTTGCATCTTGAAATTTATTGAAAAAAACTAACATGGAACTAAGTCTGTATTATTATTCAACAAACATATGTTTCAGGTCTACAATGTGCCAAGCACTCTAAGAAATACTGAATAAAAAATAGAAGAGAACATACCTTGAGCACACTTGCAAATAGGAATTTCTAATATACTTTAGAAGTTTGAGTCATAGGATGAAAAAAATTATTTAATTGTTATTCTGACTGTATGTATCCAATCCCTTTGTTCCTTAAGGATCTTTTCTCACAGCATCACAACTGAAGATTCCTCCCGGCCACATTTAGCTTTTCAACTTGTCAAAGGATACACAGCTTATTCTTGGATTTTATATCTTGGAATGTCATATTTTTAAACTCACTTTACCCATTTTTCCTAAGTTAGTTTTATCTAAAATGTCATTTAAAGCTCTTTTGTCTTTTACATTTACAACACAGGGAGTCATAAGGTGAGAGGTAGAGTGGATCGAATAAGCCTGAAACTGGGGAACTGAAGTTACTCATTTCACTGTAGTAAGTTATCTGGAAGCGGGAAATTGCTCAATGAAATCTTTATACTTTGAATCAGAACACAGAGAAACAGAATTAAAGAAAGAAAGGAAAAGAACAAAAGATTACAAAACAAGCACTGTGTCCCCAAATGGCAAAACAAAATAAAACAATACAAAACAGAAAACAAAACAGATTGAAAAATCACTACAAACAAACTAGGAGATCAAAAACTAGGTTTAATCCTAAGAAATTATCAGTACTATTTTTCTTAATGTATGTCAAAAACAATTTCTTTTCTTTCAGAACAAATACATTAGCTATGCAACCCATTACTTTAGCAATTTGAAAGCAGTTCACAGTAGATAAGGAGATGGAAATGGGGGGATAATCTCATCCAGAGAAGAAATCCACAGTGCAACTCTTCTAATTCCACATAATACTTCATGGAAAAGACACACCAGAAGAATCATAATCATATCACTGCCCCTTTACTTTGGTCTGTACTTTACACAAACCTCAACAAATTGATTTTTCTACCATCAGAGCAAGGCTTATAACAGATAATTTTATGGTGTAGGTTTTATTAATGCTCTTCTTAAAATAAGAATTAAACAAGAATGGACTAGAATTGGGATTGGGCACAACCATGTTGTTACGAAATAAAAGTTGATATTTCTCTCTGTAACTTCACCAATAAAAAAGAAAAAGAAAAAGAATCCAGAAGATACAAACAGTCTTTGACTGGAGAAATGATACTCAAAACTTTTGCTTTTTGAGGTACTCAAAGTTTTTTAAGTTAAGCTTTTATTTACATGTATTATATCCACCAATATTTATTGTGTTGGAAATTAAAACCAAATTTTAAATTATGATTAATAGTTCATTACGATAGCATAAAATTATATTTTAAATAAAAGAACTGCAATTTTCAAAATAAAAAAATTACTGATAAAATCATTTACAAATATTTCTGCAAATATGGAGTGCCTGAGTGGCTCAGTTGGTTGGGCGTCCAACTTCATCTGAGGTCATGAACTCACAGTTCATATGTTTGAGTCCCTGCATCAGGCTCTGTGCTGACAGCTCAGAGCTTGGACCCTGCTTCAATTTCTGTGTCTCCCTCTTTCTCCGCCCCTCCCCAGCCCATGCTGTCTCTTTCTGTCTCTCAAAAATAAATAAACGTTAATTTTTTTAAATGTTTCTGCAAATCTATTTAATGTCTGGTACAGAAGATAAAAGGAAATTTTTTTTCCATATCTGAATTCAACCTGTTGCAATATGTTACTTTGGTTGCAGAACATCAAGAAAATTAGGTCTTATACAGATATGCAGTTAGAAAGGGAAAACACATTTCAATATGTTCTTTTCAGATATTTTGGAATACTCTTTATTCCATGAAAAGTCAACATGTGGTAATTTCTTTATGGTCAATTGCTATGTAGAATGTTAAACAGCAATGTAGGGCACCTGGGTGGCTCAGTCGGTTAAGCCTCTGACTCTTGGTTTCAGCTCAGGTCATAATCTCAGGGTTCATGAGTTCAAGCCCCACATCAGACTCTGCACTAACAGTTGGGATCCTCCTTGGGATTCTCTCTCTTTCCCTCTCTGCCCCTACACCACTCACACTGTCTCTGTGTCTCTCAAAATAAATAAACTTAAGAAAATAAAATGTTTATTGTACATTGCTACCTTAGAGTCCACTGTCTATTTTGTGTTTTGATGGCCTCGTTTCCAAATGGATCATTTGTGACATCATACTTTGGTCCCTTGCAAAACATATAATCACCAAACTATGACACATAAGCACAAATATTTTCATTCTACTTTCCTGTGAGACAACTATTGTACTTGATTATATATCACCAAGTTTTGCGAGTACTTCTCATATCATTGTACAGAAAGTTAAAAAATATGTACTCAAGGGTTGACATTTAATAAAATCAGTATGTTTACTCCTTCTTCAAGGACATTCTTAGTTAAAATTAGCGTTTTCTTTCATTACTAGTGCATGGTACTGAAGAAGGAATGACTAGTCATCTTTCTCAGACAATTTTGAGTCATTGCTTCTATTTGTGCAGAGATCCCACGAATTTTACCCACTTTTGTTTTTCCACTATCACTGTAATGTCAACACGTTGAAATGACAAATGTCTTAGTATTATTATGTATTGTTATTGTTAGTTTTGATCTTACCCACTCCCTGAAAACATCTTAGAAATTCTTAAGAGTCCTGAACCACACTTTGGGAACTGCTGGACCAGAGTAGGAAAATAGAAAAATAGACAGGTGAATCCTCTTTTTGTTCTGAAAGCCAGTGTTGAAGGCTTTGCGAATAATTGGAGAATGTAAGGTTAAAAGGCATGTTGTTTGGATTTGCTATCCTTCTACCTAATAAAGAAACTAGTTCTATAAATGCCTACAATTAGAAACGTCAATAGAAAATGAACCTGCTTCCTGAACAGCCCGAGCCCTTTCTGAAACTTTTTTTTTTCCATGAATCTTCCTCAGTAAGAATTACTCAAACAGTAAGTACAGACTCAGTTAACCTGTATCCGTAAAGGTAAAGCTCTACTTTTCCCCCTTGGGAATTCTCTCACAGAACTTGGAAGTTCTCTGAAGTTACTCATTCTGATTGCTAAATATCTAGGAAATTTAAATGCAAATACCTTAACCAGGATTTGTATGCAAGTCATTAAAGTGCTGTAATAGGCAATGAACAAGATCAAACTTTCTATGTGCCTTAGAGTTGTTATTAGAACAGTGATCATGCAGGCCAGTACACTTAGAAAATCTGGTTTATACCTTCTTACAGCATAATTAGTAAGAACATCCTTTTTCATTCTCAGAGGTGTCCCAGAGTATGCGAGACCCTTGAAAGAATCTTCTTTTCCTCATCATGTGGGAAGTTAGTTTCAGTTAAATTTATGATAGGATAGGCCAACTGTCCTAACAACAAATAATATCAGAAGTCTAGTTTCTGAAGTCAATGGCAGAGAAAAAGACATATTTATTTTAATATCATGTAGTTTTCTTAATAAATTAAACCTGGCATAATTTTCAATAGGGAAAACATGCAAAATTGATCAGGAAAATTATAAGAGAAAGTGATCAAGTGGTTTTACATATTGAATCATCAGAACACAACAGAAAACATTGGTCAGCTATTACTATAAAAATGTTGTGAAATAAACTACCCCAATATTCAGTGGCTGATAAAGACATATGTTTATTTCTCTTGCTCAGAGTTTTATGAATTAGCAAGGTTGCCTCTGCTCTAATCTAGGGAGCTACTGAGTTTATTTACAGGTTAAAGGTTGGATCAAACAGTTCCACATGTTTCTTACTCTTCTTTGACCAGTGGTTACCTGGGGTATGTTCTTCTCATGAGTTATGGCAGGAATCCAAGAACTAAGCCAAATCAGGGAAATACAGTTAAGTCTTCCACTTGTAACATATCCACAAAACCTTACTGGCCGAGCAAGTTATGGGCAAATCGTACTTCACTGGGGCAAAAATGTTTATGTACTCTACAATGAGATGGTTCTGCAAAATCACATGACAAAGACTATAGATACCTATATAGTATATGTAGATACTATATATAAAGAAAGTATGCTATATATAAAGAAAGTAGAACGCCTCCCATTAATCCAAAATAAATGAGGAGAATTGAGGAGTACAGTTATTTGACTGTCTCATAAGTATTGAGGTTTGCAAGCTCCAAAAGGACATGTTACCAAGGGCTGAGGAGAAGTGCTCTTAGCCCTTTATTATGGGTCAAATTGTTCCCCCCAAAAGATATATTGAAAACCCAATCCCTGTACCTGGGAATGTGATCTTACTGGGAAATGGGGTCTTTGTAAATGTTACTAAGTCAAGGTAAAGTCATTGGGTGAGCGCTAACCCAATATGACTGGTGTCCTTATAAAATGTGGAAATTCCATGTGGAGACAGAGTAAAGAGGGGAGAATGCCATGTGACATAGAGCTAGATATTGAAATGCTGTAGGGGAAAAAAGCCAAGGAATGCTCATGATTGTTGCAAATCACCAGAAGCCATGAAGAGGCAAGAAAGGATTCTTCCCTACAGGTTTCAGAGGGAGTATAACCTTGAGAACATCTTGATTTTGGACTTCAAGCCTCCAGAAATGTCAGACAATAAATTTCTGTTGTTTTAAGCCCTCCATTTGTGGTACTTAGTTATAACACTCCTGGGAAACTAATGTAGCAGGTAAAAACCAGCTGCCCTCACATAGCCTGATGAGAAAAGAAATATATAGTGCAGGCCTAGAGAGTGTCTCCTTGACACTGTTCAGGTAAAATAAAGAAAGAACAAATCTGGACCTTGAGGAACTTGGAGTGAGTCAGAGATAAGCAGCAATGGATTAAGATGGCCTGGAAAGGCAAAACATTACTTTAATTGATAGGGCTGCCTTAAATCAAAAAGATCTCCTTGACCTTGAATACAGCAGGGTATTACCAGTAACTGAATTAACTAAATTTTGTGGCAGAGTAGCAAAAGTGATGAGTAGAATTTGTGTCTATGATATAGCAAACTTACATCAACTTTCAGTGGAGTTTGGTAACAATAATTGTTAAAAGTGCTACAAGAGGCATTACTAAAACTTTTCCAAGTCCTGCTTTCTCCTTCTACCTCTCAATAGTTGCCAGGTTGCCAGAGGAACTTTGCATAGCTAGTGTCTCTTCATGCAGAACTTTTTAGAGTTAGTTGTTTTTTGTTGTTGTTTTTGTTTTGACAGATTTAATCTACACTCTGTTGTTTGTAGTTATCTTGATAACGGATACAAGAGATAAGTTTTACATGTATATTATTTCTACTGATTTGCATGAAGCCTCATTAAAAAATCTAATCTTCAGTTTTTAGGTTCAGAGTTTATTCTGTACATACACACACACACACACACACACACACACACACAGATATACATGCTATTTTGTGAATGGTGGGTCTATGACAGTACTACCACTTACCAAATTTCTCTCTGAGAATACAATTCAAAAAATGATTCCCCCTAGAAGTTTTTCTTCTAGAAATGATATTCTAAATTAAGGCAGGAAACGCTGAAAAAAATGTACCCATAAAGATAACAATATTTTTATGCTGCTACTTTGGTTCAGTTTTGGAAGATTCATTGGGATTTTCAATCAAGATCCAGAGCTGTTTCTTATTTAAGTGTTCACATCTAAGTCAATATAATACTAAAGAAAAATAATCTAAACTATGTTACATTTTTTCATTCTTTCTGTTATGCCTACTTTAGCTTAGGTTAATAGTAGTCATAATGGGAATGTTAAAGTTCAATGGAAAGAAGAGTGGCAAACATGGTGTTTAGAAAAGGTGCTTAAAAAAATGAGATCTCAGTCAAGAATGACTTAAAGATGGTTCTCTACTATAGAAACTTTTTTTCGGTTAAAATCAACCCATGTATCCTCTAATTTGGGGGAAAATGACCTCAGACTGACAAAAGACTTTCACTGCATTATCTCATTTGATCCTATGAAAGCCACGAAGAGAGAGAAAGATAATATCCCTAATTTTGGAGAATAAATTAAGATGCAAGGAGTCTAGGATATTTTGTGGGATACTTTGTGACAGAATTAGGAATAGAACTCATGCTTTTTTTTAATGTTTATTTTTTTTTAATTTTTAATGTTTATTTATTACTGAGACAGAGAAACAGAACATGAGTTGGGGAGGGTCAGAGAGAGAGGGAAATACAGAATCTGAAGCAGGCTCCAGGCTTTGAGCAGTCAGCACAGAGTCAAATGTGGGGCTTGAGCCCACAGACTATGAGATCACCACAGAAGCCTAAGTCAGACGCTTAACCGACTGAGCCACCCAGGCTCCCCTCAGTGTTTATTTTTGAGAGAGAGACAGAGACAGAGAGACAGAGACAGAGAGAGAGAGACAGACAGAGACAGAGACAGAGAGCAAGCAGGAGCAAGCAGAGTAAGTGAGGGAGACACAGAATCTGAAGCAGGCTCCAGGTTCTGAGCTGTCAGCACAGAGCTGGATGCAGGGCTCCAACTGAGGAGAGGAAGACCATGACCTGAACCAAAGTCAGCCCCCCAACAACTGAGCTGCCCAGGTTGGATCTTTTTCACAATTAAAACTATCGTGTTTTAATGTTCCATTAGATGGAGATTTCATTTTTTTTCATAATTTTCCATATGGTGAAATATTTAGTTTGAATTTTTTTTAATTTTTTTTCTAAAAAATTATTATTAAAGTGTATACTGATGTTTAATATCTCCAAAATATTATAGAAATCTTTTGGTTTTGGTTTCTGTCATTTCAAATATACTAATACAGTTATAATAAATGGTTTACTCATAGACAATGAAAATATTAACATGAGTAATGCTCTGTGAGATAAAATTATTACAAATAATTCTGTAGATCTTGACATTTGTGTTTCCAGCACACCTAAAGTGTCTGTGTGGACTTTTATTTCCAACTACAATCAGTTGGCTGTCTTTGCAACCATTATATAATGGCTTTACTTTAAATACATGGTTTAAAAAAATAGCAGAAGTAAAGCTTTTTGGCACCATCTCCATGTTCTCATCCAGCTACTTCACTGGAAAAAAAGGAATAAATCCAATTCTTAAATATATATAATTGAATGAAAAAGTGAACTCTCATTAAAATCATATTAACTATCTACTTCATATTTATCTTTATTTTCCTTGCCAAAAGAATACTATCATTATATTTGTTGCTTTTTGGAGGTTTTTTAAGAAAATATTTATTTATTTTTTACACAGAGAGAGTGAGCTGGGGAGGGGAAGAGAGAGGGTGACAGAGGATCCTAAAGCAGGCTCTGTGCTGAGAGTGGAAAGCCCGACATGGGGCTCAAAGTCATGAACTGTGAGCTCATGACATGAGCTGAAGTCAGGTGTTCAGTCAACTGAGCCATTCAGGCAGCCTGCTTTTTGGGGTTTTAATACATTTCTGCACTATATATTTTTATTAATAAAGTAGAAGATGTTTTTGTTGCGATAGATGTAAAATAAACGTTTGTGTCTTATATTTTGGAGTATAAATCTATTGTAAACTTTCTTTCAATGATGTTTATTGCCTTTTAAAATTACAGTCTTAAATCATATATAATAACATATTTAACTATGAAATAAAAATAGATGATAAGCACTTTTGGACATTTTCCGTATCCACAATGATACTATTTCATCTAACTGTCTTTTCACATAAATATTCATACTAATTGCATCAAGAAATAAATTTTGAAAGAACAGTTTGAAACAAGGATTATTGATAAGATCTTTTAATCATTCTAGTGTTATTATTTCAGAGCAGTCTTTGTTGATTAAGAGATACAGCACATTTAGTTTTATAGTGTTTATAAGAGAAGCCATTGACTCTAAATAAACTATTCTGCCCTTGTAAAAATAAAATAACTTATAGAAAAAACAAGGATAAATGGAAATATTTTAACTTTTCAAAGTTAACTTTTTAACTGACTTGTTTTAGATAAATTTAAAGTAGGTTTACCTATAGTCTTATAGTAATTTAGTTTTCAAATTATATAGAGATTGAGGGGACATCTGGGAGCTCAGTTGGTTAGGCAACCGACTTTGGCTCAGGTCATGATCTTGCAGTTTGTGAGTTCTAGCCCCATGTCGGGCTCTGTGCTGACAGCTCAGAGCCTAAAGCCTGCTTCAGAGTCTGTGTCTCTCTCTCTCTCTGCTCCTCCTCTGCTTGTGTTCTGTCTCTCACAAATGAATAAATGTTAAAAAAAATTAAAAAATTATAAAGAAATTAGATAGATCTCTGTCATATGCTATAGAGATATCAGAATGGATATCATTAATAGAGTTTTTATTAAATATTTTTTAAGTATTAGGTCATGTGAACTGATTTGGTTTTAGAGAGATAAACCAAGGCAAGAGTGTGGAAGTTTGAGGTAAATGAGAAAATCCTGATAACTGGGAAGCTAGCAAAAAGGTTGAAATGAGGCAATGCAATTGTAAAAATAGGAAGGAATCGATTTTATAACTGTTTTGAGTTCTGCAGTTTTTTTTCCCCTAATAAGTGAGATCAAGAAAGATAATAAAATGAAGGAGTCTGGAATTCTAATACGAGGGAGTTCAGAGTTCTAATTTGAAGACTGTACATATAATGATATTAATAGCCATGGTTCAGAGTATAATTGAGATCAAGAGTAAAAAGTGTTAGTTTCTGGAGATATATGTTAATTGTATTTAGAGTAATGGGATGAAATCTTTCAAAGTTTCTAATAACATTGCTTTCCTACTGCCATTTCCTCACTATTTGGGTGAGTCTCGTGAATCTGCTTTCTGCGTTTTGTTTTGTCTTATTTTGTTTGTTGGTCTGGGCTAAGTTTAAGAGCACAGCCATTTCTGCTGGAGGCATGTCCTCCTCTCTATTGAATATATATGACGGAGAATAACTGGATATTGTAATTTGAACATGGATCAAACAGTGCTGCCATGCAGAAATCGGAACCTTGAATCTTGAACAAAGAGTTAAGATGTTAAATGTACTTAGCATTCTGTCCTACTTTCTGGCACATGGGCTACATTGGTTTCTAGGGATCTACTTCACAATCATTTGTCAAAGGTGTGACTTACCAACCTTCTTCCAAAAACTGTATTCAGGCTGTAAAAGCCTGCTTCTTTGATTGCAACCATAATGACTCTAATTGATTTAGGTTGTTTTCAAGCACCAGTGACTCAAGATCAAATACTTACATGGATGTCAGGTTTAACTCACCAAAGAAATTCTAGCACTAGATGGTGGAGCTCCTGAGGGATGTGGAACTATTGCCCCATTTAGGGAAATATAGGAGAACTTAAATACTGTCTTAACACTATTGCATATTTTAAGCATTTTAAGATACAAAATACTATAAACATTCAGAAAAGTAAACATAATAATATTGTGGTAATAGTTTGACTCTATGTAAAACCATTGCATGATCATTCAGATTTGAACTGTGGAGAGATAATCCTACTGTGGGTTTCTCATTTCTGCACATCTTAGAGGAGTGGTATTGTCAGTCTTTGCAATGTTTGAAGCATTTTTTTAGAGCAAGATGTCTTGAGAGTCTTCATTCTTCATCTCATTTACTATTTGCAGTCAAAACATTTCCATTTGATTCTTTCTTATAGTTTCTATTTCTCTTTAGAAATTACCTATCTAGTGTTGCATATTGTTCATCTTTTCCTTTAAAGACATTAACATATTAATTATAGTTATATCAAGTTCACTCTGGAATAATTCCAGCACCTGTGACATGTATGCATCTGGTTCTGCTTATTGATTTGTCTCTTAATTTTTTCCTTGCCCTTTAATAGTTCTTGAATATTTTTAATGTTTAGTTTTTAGAGAGAGAGAGAGAGAGGGAATGTGTGTGTGCATGCACGTATGGGTGAGTGGGTGAGGGACAAAGAGAAACAGAGATACAAAGAGAGAGAGAGAGAATGAGAATCTCTATCTGCACTATCAGTGCAGAGCCCAATGTGAGTCTCAAACCCATAAACTGAGCCAAAATGAGGAGCTGGGCACTTAACCTCCTGAGCCACCCAGGTGCCCCATAGACGCCTATATTTTGTTGAAAGCTGGCTGGACATAATTTATAAGACAGGAAGAAGTAAAGTACATCAATATTATATCTGGAAACATTTTCTTTCTGTTTTGTCTCTAGTGCAAGATGCAAGATCATCTAATTGAAGTTGCATTAGATTTGAGATTTGTTGTTCCTATGGTTATTGCCAGTGCACCAGTGGCTTCAACTTCCTCTAGTGATACTTTGTGTTTAGTGTGGTAAATGGTTTGCCAGAAGATTTTATTTTCTGGTAATAGATTATTTTCCTTTCAGCTTTAAGATTTCTCATTGTACTGTGCCTCAGAGAGGATTGTGTCTCACAAATTACTTTGTATGCAATACTTGCTAAAAGAGGGAGAACCTGTGAGGCCTTCTCTTCTGTTCTAATGAAGCCACTTTATGAGATAGTCTGCATCTTCGAGTCACTTGTGGCCGACTGACTTAGGCTCCAGGCCTCGTTCTGAAATGAGCCATCTATTTCCTCCTCTCCCCGAGAGCTTGTGGTTTTGTTCTCTTCCCTTCCACAGATGCAGAGGGATTTCACTCCTGCACGATGGCCAACAATGCTTGCCACGCCTCTTCCCACATATGAAGGCTTTTATTTTATAGAGGAGATAGGGGGAGTGTCCAGATTCATTTCTTACTGTTTTATGAGTGCACTTTCATACCATAAGCATCAAAATATTTCCTTGCATGCCCTTTGTCCAGTGTTACCTAGTAACTATTATATAAGAAAAAATCAACAATTTGATAACATTTATGATGAGAAGAGTGAACATCACTGTATCCAAAGGGAAAGCAGAGCGATAAACTCAATATCGTTTGTCTTTACTTCCTATTGTTAATCTCGTCTATAGATATTCTTTCAGGTCTGCTAGATCTTCGATTTTACTCTTCCTTTTATATCATATTTGTTATTTAGTCCTTTAAAAATTCTTTCCTTCCTGGAGTGCCTGGGTGGCTCAGTTGGTTAAGCGTCCGGCTTCTGCTCAGGTCATGATCTCACGGTTCATGGGTTCGAGCCCCGAGTCGGGCTCTGTGCTGACAGCTCAGACCCTGGAGTCTGCTTCAGATTCTGTGTCTTGCTCTCTGACCCTCCCCTGCTCACGCTGTCTCCCTCTGTCTCTCAAAAATAAATTTAAAAAAACATTAAAAAATCTATTAAAAATTCTTTCCTTCCATATTCTGCTTTCTCCTCTGTCATCATTTAATATATCATCTTCTTTCTCTCATAACTATAAGACAATTATGAATATTATACTGTTTTAAGTGAAAATAGGAATTGCTTCATCCCTATTTATTAATATATTAGAGAATTCTAACCTGTTGGTTCTTTCCTTCACCCATTAATACTGATGGGTTATTTGTGTTACTGTCACAGCTATTGAAGATATGATGTTATAATGAGAAAAGTTCTTGTCATTTCAGTCTATCTTTGACTGAGATAGTGGCCCCATGTGGGAAAATCCTGCATTCTATAGATAATACTTGGTGCACGGGAACAATCTGTAAACTCCCTGCAGTAATGCTGCAGCCTGTCAGATGTCTGACGTGCACAGAGCGCTGATGGACCCACGAGGTCCTATCAAACAGCTAACAATTCCATCCCATGTTTCCCCTCTGCACAACGGAGAACTTATAGCTTTGCTAAAAACTTCACAAAACATTATAAGGGTCACGTGAAATTACTAATGCACAAAAGCAGAAAACAAAAATTCCCACAAAAAATACATAGCTCCTTTACACTCTTTGAATTCATTTTATAAAATATTTTGTACAGCGGACTGGTACTGTTTGATGTCGATGGTGGGATAGCCAGTTGGAAGGTGGAACATTGTTATTTTAGAGACATTCAGAAGCAGTGGGGTCTGTTCAATCTCATGTTTTCTACTATTGAAGCTGAGCCAAATGCAAAGATCTTTCTGGAAGTCAATGGGAGTTCTGAACACAAGCCAGAACAAGATGAGAAAAATGTTAACAAAATGAGAAACTGGCCTGAACTCAACTGCTTAAAAAATGAAAGTAAAACTTTCTGATATGTTCCCCTAATGGAAGATAATTATATATTATGTTTTAGATGGTTTTCAAAGTACCTGATTCATTCATTAGTCAATACCCTTTATAACCTTTGAATAAGATGGGAATATTGAAGGAGTTATCTTTTCAGTTCAGTTAACTTTCATGTGGGTAACACAGGTACCACTGAGAGGTACCTACTGCCTACTGCATGGAACTTATATGGGAGGGAAGAGGAGCAGTGATAAAAGAAGCCCATGATCCACATTTAAATTTCCTTTCACTAAGCTAAAATATTTTCCCTGATAGGTATTAGGGAAAAATTTATCACTCTTTCCAGCAAACATTCCCTTATCCATCCTATTGTTAGCTTCTAAAAACTTGAACTCTTCATATAAGGTTGTAAAAAATAACATAAATTCTACAGCATCAAATTTTAATTTCAGCAGTTTTAGTGTTTGACATTATTATAAGCTGGAAATAATATAGGAAAGCAGAATGATTTCAATTTTTACCTTATTAATATCATATAACAATTTAGAAACCATTTCACACTTATTATACCTACTTTTCAGGAGGGCATCATATACAAAAATGATATGTCAATTTACATTTTCTAGTTGTTCTTTAAAAAGAGTCATTCTATCACTATCTATGAGCTATAGGAGTAAAGACACTGTGAGTCTACCTTCTCTGTGAATCCCATGAACATAGAAGATGTCAGCAACTCTTCCTGGCTAGCATTCAGGAAAGACACAGAGTTTTCAAGCATGGCACACTCTGGGGGAAAAAAAAATTTAAGATACAGAATCTAATCACATGGAAAATTAAGTAAACGAGAGCAGAAATTTTAACATAGTATAAAAGAGGGAGAGAATAAATAATTTTGGAAAATATTTTTGAAAAGCTATGTAAATAGAAAATATTTCTTTTTGTTTTATGAATGATGGGAGCCAAAGATAATGTATTTGAAAGAGAGATCCAGTGCTAGGATTATGAAAACATCAGGATATGTAACCAAATCTTTGTTTCTTTTTTTAAAATTTTTTATGTTAATTTATTTTTGAGAGAGAGAGAGAGAGAGAGAGAGAGAGAGAGAGCGCGCGCACGCGCGCGCATGAGTGGGGGAAGGGCAGAGAAAGAGGAAGTCACAGAAGCCAAAGCAGGCCCTAGGCTCTAAGCTGTAAGTCCGCACAAAGCCTAGACTTGGGGTTCAAACTCATGAAGTGTGAGATCAAGACCTGAGCCAAAGTCAGAGGCTTAACTGACTGAGCCACTGTCAGTGACAGCCCACCCAATCTTGATTTCTTAAAGCAATTGTCATTAAAAGAGATATAAAGTTTACACATTATATTCAATATTAATCAATAAAATAAGTGAAGTGTAAAGGAAGATAATTCCCAAATCTTACCTTGATATTTTTCTTATAAAACTAATATATGCATGCAATTGGAATCATTGTGGATAAGATTAAAGGAATAGCATTCACCCATAGTTACCATGTCTAAAGAGACTTATAATTAACATTTTGGTGTGTTTATATTCTGCTATTTCTAAGCATTTGTTTGCACTGTTGAGTATGCAATATATACATATTTCTACGATGTTTTTTACGCTGAATGAATTTTGCACTTAGAAAATAAATCTTAAGATTTTTTTGGGTACACTTTTATTGATAAAGTGTCTACAATACAAAAGCACTTATATTTAAAAGATACTCCTAATTTGTAAAAGTTTATTTAGATTTTTAGTTCATTTTGTAATAATAACAGCCCCTTAAAATAGAGAAAATATAAATTATCTCCTTTCTTTTCAGAACTGAGACCTTAGGAATCTGACTAGTGCATGGTTGGAATCTAAGTCTCCTGAATCTTCATTGTGTGCTTTTGCCTCAACATTATGAGATATTTCACTAGTCATTAAATTATTAAATCTCTCTGGATGGGATCCAGAAGGAATGTACCTCATATCAAAAAAATATAGAATGCCAGAGTTTCAAATATGGACTTCTACATTTGAATAGAAACAGTATAATGAGAAGGGAAAGGATTTTGGCTTCACATATAATTATTTGTTTCCAAAGTCTATAAATCCTGGGTATATTTTGGTCTGTTTCAAAAACACCGATCAAATACTAATAAAATGTTTTGAACAACAGCAGCCAAAAAAGTTATTGACAGCTTTTCAGTGTTGACATCTTTCCAAGCAATTTACTCTCCCTGGCAGAAATCAGGAGGCAGTTCTACTCTTTGGCAACTAGCTAATGTTTTAAACATACATCTCAACCTTTTTCTTAACCCAGATGAAAATGAAAATAACTGCAATTTTAAAAAAGGGACAAAGTGCAGAAGAGCTAATTAAACTTTGGACAGAAAGCTTATAAAATGGTTGTTTCAAAGAGAAGAAACAGGTTATCCACATTTAGCACACATTTTCATATTAAAAGAAAACTCTTTAAGGAAATGTACCATCTGTCATGACGCCACACATACCGTTGATAGGGACTTTAAGCACTGAAAAAAAACAGGGACTGATGCGATATGTTTTTGTATTATTTTAAAGTGATTCGTTGATAACGTAATGTGCTAATATTATTGATAATGTGCTAATGTGCTAATATTATTGATAACATTTATTTTTAAAAAGAGAATTCTTAATGATTTAATTGTTAAAACCATTATGTTAAAATTATTACTGCTTTGTTTTTACAAATGATATGTCCTGCTTGTTCTAGATCATAAGACACAAGAGCGTTAGCATAGAGCTGCATTGAGAAATAAGAATAATTGTCAGAAACAAAGGGAACAACTATTGTCAGGATAATTGGGGGGGGCATACAATGTTCAGTTTACTAAATGACACAGGATTTTGTCTTTTTCAGGGAGGGATTACAATATCTATTACAGGTCGAACTCTCAATAAACATTGGTTGGTGAGTGAATTAATGCCTTGGTTGATGAATCAATTCTGCATCTCTAGAATTTCTGGGATTCTGAATTGGTAGTGCTTACTATTGCTTTTCATCTTCATCAGGCATTTTTGTTTATTTGATGTTCAGGGAAGAAACTAATGTTAGAGAGTAGTGAAGTGAATCAGGAGAAATTCTTCCGGTAAGGAAACGAAAGGGAGAGTTAGAGTCAGAAAGGGGAAATAATAAATGGGTATGCCATTGGGTAAGTGTACTCAGAAAGCATGTGGAGACAAATGACTAGACTTCTCCACTTCCTACGTGTATATTGTGTATATTGTTCTATTTTCTAAAATTAGTGTGGTTTACTGAAATTTATTTATCTATGTGCTAAACCACTGACACTATTCAGGGTATGATTTTTTTCTTAAGATGTCTAAAAAGTATGCTATCATTTTTATACAGTAGGGATCTGTATGTCTAAATATAATTTATAGGTGTGAATGCCAAAGATTTATTTCAAGATTCTGTTAAAATGCTGCTGCAGGGTGTAGTGTTGAGAGAGAAAAAAAATCATATTGCTTGCTCCTTGCATTCAAGCTGACTGGTTTTTGTTGGTGGTGACACTGACTGTTCCAAACAAGTAAACAAAAAACACTGAGTGTAAAAGTGAGAATTCAGGCTTCCTGTCCATGATGTATTTTAATATAGAATTCCTTGAAGAAATCTTTGATGTATGAATGTCATCTATTATCATTTTTTAAACTTTGCCAACTTTATTAGCTTTTCCAGTAATAATGTTTCCTAGAATGGTTCTATGTGAAGCAGTTTATAGAATTTTATCAAGCCAAAGGAACTTATCACATAGAAGACTGGAAAGAGCAGATTACAATGTGTGACTCTGTATATTAAGTGAAAACATGATCTGCTATTGAAGCACGCCATCTAGGAGAGAATTCTATTTCTCTGTCTGAATATAAGTATCCATAATATTATTTAAAGATTTTGTATTTACTGTATAGCATCATAAGTACTTTTCTAACATTTTAAGTAATTTTTAGCCATGATTTTGAGATAACCCATGATTTTGAGTAATGAATTGCCACATTTCACACTGTAAAGCTCTATAAGTTTAATTATTGAGTATTTAAAAAGAAAATGTAAGATCTGGGTATAAAGAGAGGAATGAAGATCTAGGTAACACAAAACAAGATAATATTGCTCTAACCACAGAGTCATGAGCTACCCCAAATTCTAAGAATCATTGCTTTTATTTCATATTCTAGATATTTTTGAAATTTGGAACTAATCAAAGGAGATAGAGTGTTTTCAAGAAAAACAGTATTCTTGTGTTCAAATTCAGGCTCCACCATTAACAATATGAAACCTTATGTAAGTTACTTAATTCTGTGTGTACCAAAGTAAATATAATGGTATGATTTATACTATTTATCTGTTTATTTTTTGTGAATATTATATGAAGGAATTACTACAATATTTGGTCTAGAGTAAGAAATGAATTAATCTATAACTGCAGTCATTATTGCTGAAGGAGAGAGGAGGATAATGATTAGAGAATTTCCCAAAGCACATTTTTTCTTAGAGGATATTTTATGTAGAACAACAGCGTTGTCCTATCTGAAGACCAGGGCTCTTATGGTTATATTTCTGCAAGATCAATGCTTTTCATGCAAAGTAAAAGCAGTAACCAAATGTCAAAAATACATCATCAATTATTTTTTCTCTCTATTCAGGAAATTTGAATCAAAGCCCACATCACTCTACTTAATGTGAGTATATCTGGATGGCAGCCCCATTAGTGGTTACAGAGTTTTCACAAGAAGCCTAATGTAATTCTAAAAGACACATTATTTTGACTCATGCTTGAATTTGGGAAAGTACTTCACCCAGAGAAATAAATGATATTTTAGCCTTTGCATCACTGTCCTTTGCTGAGAGAGAAAACATAGATTATTCCCATTATTTCACTGTAATTCAATAAGTGGAGTAAACAAAAACCCACATCCTTTCTACGGCTCTGAATTGTTCTAAGCACTGGAACAATATCTATCCCGATGAAAATTAGAATCAAGTGAAGGATTCTGAGAGTTAAGCACATTATTAACATATATTATGAAATTTTAATTTAGTTTGTCCTTAGATAATCTAAGAAGCACATTTTTATTTTTTTAAAGCCTTAATACATTATTGGAAAACATTTAATGTTTCTTAGTCAAAAGGGTGCTCATTTCTCTAATTATCAAAATGAATGACTTGTTGAATTTAAATTTGATGAACAGCAAGTGTCACCTATGTGTAAAACACTATATTAAAGAAAATTCTTTCCTTTGAGCACTTTAGTCTTTTGAGGAAATAGATAAAAATATAACATTTGCTTTTATTATAAAGATTAATATGTTATTGGTGCAGAGATTGATTTTTTAGTGGTAGATTGGATGATGCATCTTAGGATGTGAGAGATTTTTTTAAAGGTTATTTATTTGTTGATTTATTTATTGAGAGAGAATGAGAGAATGAGTGGGGGAGAAGCAGAGACAGGAAGAGGCTGTGAGATCATAACCTGAGCCCAAACCAATAGTTGGATGCTTAACTGACTGAGCCACCCAGGCGCCCCAGGATATGGGAGATTTTCAGTGTGATTTCAAAGAAGAATAGAAGTCAACTCCTTAATAGATCAGATAGGAGAAAGGGAGACTGTGGTAAATAGGGAACAGCAGCAATAAATGGCCAGAGATGTAAAAATGCAGAGTTAAAAATTATATAATTATTTTTACCACTAGCATGACTAACATAAAAAGGGACAGACAATAGTAAGTGCCAGTGAGAATATAGAGATGTTGGAACCCTTCTCCACTTCCAGTGGGATGGTAATATGGTGCTGCCCCTTGGAAAATAGTTTGGGAATTCCTCAAAATGTTAAATATGGAGTTACCATACCCTACTATTCTAGTCCTAGGTATAAACCCCCAAAATATAAAATAAATGTGCACACAAAAACTTGTACATTCATTTGTGGCAGCATTATTCATGATAGTTTAAACTGGAAAGAACCAAGATGTTCATCAACAGATGAATGAATAGATAATTATTTGCATAAAAAGGCATCTAGTATTCACACTGCTAAAACATGGATAAACCTGGAAAACATTATGTTCAGTGAAAGAAGCAGACACAGAAGATCAGATCTTGTATGATCCCATTTATATAAAAATGTTCAGAAATCAAATCCAGAGAGACAGAAATTAGATTAAGAGTTGCTAAGGGTTGTTGGGCGCTTGTGAGTGGGAAGTAGAATGACTGCCAATGAGAATGAGTTTGTTTGTTTGTTTATCCATAAGATGATTAAAATGTTCTAAAATTAGGCCATCATAATAGTTATTTAAATTTGTGAATATACTAAAAATTGCCACATATACACTCATGTGAATTCTATTTCAGTAAAGTTGTATAAAAATATAAACTGGTATTACAATAAGAATATAGTACGTATAGTATATATGTACAGTAATATATAATATTCAGTCTATATTTTGAGATTTTTTTGAAATGTAGATTGAGACTAATTTATGGAGACTCCGGAAATTCAGGAATCTCTGATTTGCTCTCTATCCAGGAGAGAACAATTTCAGATTTTTTAAATATGATGCTAACACTAACAATTAACATTTTCTGAATGTTCAAAAATTGCCAGGTTCTTATAGAAGTGTCTCATATGAACTAACTCTTAATCTCCTTAACTGTCCTGTGGGGTGTCTACATTGTTATTCCCAATTCATTAAGGGGGAAATTGAACCATAGTTGGTTTAAAACACATTGGTAATATAAGGGAATGTCAAGATCTGAACTCCCAATCTAATGTCTATATACAATGCCTTTATAAGATTTGCATCTTATAAAAAAGACTCTATTTGGAGTGCTTAGGGTGACTTTAAGCAAGAAGAGACCAGAGGCCTGGCAGCTCTTATAAGAGTCAGAATGAAAAAAATATCATCCAAACTATCACAATGATAGTAGAAAAGTTATGTTCAAATAGTTGAATTTGTGTCCAATTTTTTAGTGAATGGGAACCTTTGTCTGGAACAGATATACTATTCATAGACACAGATATGCTTGAGATGTAAAAATAAGCCCACAGGAACTGTATGATTTAAATTCATTTGTCTCATAAACAAAAAAGTTTTACAGAGTCAAGATTTCTAGGGCATGGCAAACTTAGAAAAATCTGACTACTGGTGGCTAAATATTGAAGAAAATACGTTTTGCCATTAACTATTCGTAGATAAAGCAGTGATCCTAGTTTGCATGCTGAACCGTAGTGCTCCCAATAATTACAGATACACCTATTTTTGTGCTACCCTATCCTCTGTGGGTTGTTTTAAATGCTTTTCTTAGTAGGGTGGAAAGCTCATAAGCTTTAAACTATGGCTTTGTAATGACACAAATGTTTTCTGAGTCTTTAAAATGCTTTGGGGAACTCTTAAAATTGCATCACTGCTTATTTGAAAAACCAACCTGGTGCTAATTGTGAATGTGCTATTTCATATTGCAGCTTCATGTAATACTGACCTTAAATAAACACCCCTAATTACTAATCAAGTCAGATTATGGAGATACTGTACCTTTTTCTCTAAAGGATTGAAATACTAGAAAGCTTCCAGTATTTTAGGTATGTGTCCCAGTTTTAAAGCTGGATGGTTTCAATACAAAAGAATCCTCTGAGTAAGGTCATTGCAATACCATTTTTTTACTACAAACAGTATTGAATTATTGGATTAATTTCTGATGTGAGGGAGATCTTAGGAGAATAAAGACATCTTCATCTATTTATTAATAATTTATGGCTTTTACCTTTTTGTTTCTTGATATAATATCCTCTATTCCTAATATACAAGTCCAAAATGCCTCCTAATCTGATAAATAAAGCAGCGCAGTGAACATTCTTTTAGTAAGATATCAGAATAAAAAGTAAGATATTAGGAAGTAAAATACAAAGTAATTTAAATATGCTCAGGCAGGATAATTACTTTTGCCAGTTTAAGTGCAGTGACAACCTTTGACCCCATTAAATCCCCCGTAGCTGCCTGGTCTGAGATGGGGTGTGTCTGGATGCCTTTAATTTTTCTTGTTTCTGTCTTTTTTTTAATGTTTATTTATTTTTGAGAAAGAGAGAGAGAGAGAGAGAGAGCATGAGTGGGTGAGGGGCAGAGAGAGAGGGAGACACAGAATCCAAAGCAGGCTCCATGCTTTGAGCTGTCAACACAGAGCCTGACACAGGGCTCGAACTCATAAACTGTGAGATCTTGACCTGAGTGAAGTAGAGTGGTTACCCAACTGAGCCACCCAGGTGCCCCAGTTTTTATTTTTTCTTGTAGAAATACTAAAAATATACTTGATTTAGAATGTTATGGATTCACTGGTAATTATTGTTTAAACAAAGTTGGTAAGGTAAGAAATGAGGAACCAATTTCAAATTAGCACAAAGAGAATGTTTATTTAATATTTAAAATCAGTTTAAATAATTGCAATATTCTGAAATTCTCAATATTTTCCTGCTTGTTGGATGGAAAACTTTAGAAAATACATTAATTTGTGTTGGCATATTAATAGACATTCCTATTTCATGAAGTTTATATTTTATGTAGCTATGCTCAATTTCTCTTTTAGAGAAAATTACACTTTGCACTTGAATCACTTCAGTAATTAAGTACTCTACATTTGGAGTGCCTTTAGTGTCCCAGCAGCCATTCTGTAAGCTTCCAACCAGTCACTTAATCTCTTAAAGCTTCATTTTCTGTATCTGAGGTGTAACTGATACCTTATAAGTCTATACCTTAAAGATTAGAAACCGTGTATGTATGTCACAAAACCTAATGCGTATCAAGTAATAATTTGTACAATAAATATGTATGTGAAATACTCATTAAAATAAGTATATTATTATTATAGCTTAAGAAAAAAAGAATAATATTATATGTCATGAAAACTCTAAAGATGTGCTGGGAAATAAGATATTTTGGTCAGCCATCATCCTAAGTTGTGTTTTTCTACCCGAAGATGGCTAAAACAACATAGTGGTAAGTATAATAAAGAAAAACTTAATTCTTACATAAAAGATGAATCCATTGGCTTTAGATTTGCTTAATGTTATTTTTTTCATGATTTATTATTTACTTCCTGTTTTTCTTTTATTTTCCTGAGTAAGATAAATTACTTATCTCCCTGCCTGCACTTAGCCAGTGACTCCTTTGATCAATAGCACATGTCTCAGATAGCAGACAAAAGTGACTTCTTTGTAAGTTAGGCATTGAAAAGAGCAAAGACGAGATAAGGCTAGGTATGAGAAGGGCTCCCATTAGCACAATGTAGAAGGCAGTAGAAGCTGAATCATGTGGAATGTGATTGAGTTTATTAGTAGTCCTGTGATTTAATGAGTTATTTTATGACAAAGTATTGTTATCTTTACTGTATTTCACAGTCTTCCTTGAGCAATGGCACATTCAAAGACAGAAGGGAAAATCCTGCAAGCTCACGGCAATGTGTATTATTTTATTAGGGATGCCTCCATGTAGCCCAATTAAATATGGCACATCTGAGGGGTGTGTCTGATAAATCCAGAATAAGTACTGATTCTGAAGCAGAAGAACCTCCAGGGGACATAACAAAAAGTAATAGCAGTTATTTCCCACTTTACATGAGCATAACATCCATCACAAGGAGAGAAAACAGCCGCCAAGGTCTTTTTAATGAACTATTTCCAGGAAAAATGTCTGATACATTGTTACGTAGAAGTTACAACAAAAAATTCTGGATTTCTTCTGAGCTCCCATCATGAGATAATGTCACAAAGATGTAGCTTTGAGAATCTTCAGCTGATATCATTGTCTCTTAAACACAAAAACTAAATTTGGGAGTACTAAGAAAGAGCATGTCTAAGCAATGAGATATTTTTTACAATCATGTTGTAAAGTAATTCCATAGTCACTCTGACAGCATGAAATACCTTTTTTTTTTTTTTTTAAGCAAGATCAAATAAAGGAAAAATGAGAGCATGTAACAAAGATCCAAATTCCTGGAGAAATAAAAGAAGAAAAATATAAAATTACATTCAGTATGTTTACCAATTTGCATGGGTTCCCATACAGTTTCATGTATAATGATATTAACAGATATTGACAGACCAATGGTGCAGATCAGTGGCTTCTAAGGAGCATCATGGGAGCTATAAAAAGATACAGCACTGATTTCCCTGTCTCTGTTTTCTTTTCAAAGTATTCCAAATCATATGCTTTGTCCTTTGCAAGTGTTCTCTCATTAGGTTAGAGTTCATGTTTCCCAAGGGTTTTGATAAATCTGTTTGCTGTATGTGCTAAAATATTTATAATGTAGTTTACACTTCATGATATTTACTTAAATAAAGAGTAACCTCAGTGTTGCATTTCATCTGTATCTTTTCTTTCACTTAAATATCTTGAAAATGACAAATTTTCTTTCTTAAACAACTGGCAAAATCGGGTATAAATCTACTTGTAATGAGTCTACACTAAATTGTCTCCATGCAATATGTACCTTTAACATTCTTTGTATTTCTAGGAAATTGAAGAATTTTGTATAAAGAAAATGGTCAATTAATAGGGAATTTTAAAAGATAAAATTATGTTCAGTGGCACATCTTAGACTGCATATAAACACTTTAAACATTTGGTTTATGTTGGTTTCATTAAAATTAAAATATATTAGGAATTTGTTACCTAGGTATTCAATGCATAACACATCATGAGAGATTAATGGAACATTTCAGTTTTCAATTAAAATCTATTTAAGCTCCTTTGTTGCTGTAATATATTAACATAGTGTTATTACAGAATTGTAACTATTACAATGTTAACCCAATATTGACTATTGTAGGAGTAAACTGTCAAAATAATAACGGAATATTAAAGTTATAACTGTATTCCTTTTAGATTTTTTGTTCTTATCCATTATTTTCCATTCACTTTGTGTATGTGTGTGTGTGTGTGTGTGTGTGTGTGTGTGTGTGTATGCATGTGTGCGTGTGTGTGGATTGGGGAATTGTAGTGAGTTCACAAATTCAAATACTTATGTCTTTCTTTACAATTTCCCTGATTCTCATATTCTTAAATTATTCCTTTCTCACAGAAATTTAACTTTATTTCAATCTCATATCATATAAATATCTCCTTATCTCTCTTTTTTTTCCATAATATTTTATTGTCAAATTGTTTTCCATACAACACCCAGTGCTCTTCCCCTTAAGTACCCTCCACCATCACCACCACCTCTTTCCCCCCCC
>NC_043700.1:145658916-145662972 GCF_006229205.1 Suricata suricatta | reverse complement strand
AAGGATGAGATACAGGAGAATATATCTGGGTTGCAAGAAGGTGAAAAAGTAAGGGAGAAAGGAGAAAGGAATATAAGGAGTAAAATTTAAAGGAATTGAGTAAAGAAAAAGGAAAAAAAGGTAATAATGACAAAGAAATAAGTACGAAACTAGTGAAGAAAAACATTTTTTTATATATTAAAAAAACAAACAACCAAAAAAAAAAAAAAACGAAAAAAAAAAAGCAAGCAGCAGCTCCCCCTGGTAGGGGGGATAGGCTTGGTTTGATGGGGTAAGTCTTGGAGTCTGCTCTCAGAGGCTCTGCCTCTGCCTGAGGCGAAATGAGCAGCAGGAGGTGAAGTGTGCACCTTCACAGACTCAACTGCGGAGTCCCCACCCCCAGTTAGGGTCGCGATTGCAATGGGGGAAAGGAAAAAAACAAAAAGCAAAAAACCGAGTCTCTCTTAGTTTCTGATAGCTTTGCTCAAGACGCTGTGTGCTGCTGGAAATGAGCTGGGAGCTCCTACAGTCTAAGCGCGCACCCGGGCCTCCACCCGCCACCGACTCTTTGTTGAGGGTCCTGTTGGTGTGCGCCCTATTTTTTCCCTGTGGGCACCCGGGATTCATTCAGCAGGGGGCGAGGTGTGCCGTGGAAATGCAGTCCATGGTCCCGTTCCCAAAACCAAGTTCGAATTGCTCGCGCCTGGCGCAGTCGCTGCTCCGACCGCTTCCCGCTGGGGAGCGCGCCTCCCTAGCGCAGCCGCTTCTCACAGCCACAGACGCCTCTGATTCCCCACCAAGATGGCTTAGGGCTGGGGGCTATTCCTTCTCTTGCACCACCCCAGTTCGGGATTCCGGCTACCAGGCAGTTATCTATGGAGTGGGTTTCTGTCTCCAAGCGCAGCCAAGTGTTCTATACCTCTTCCCCAGAGACAGTTCTATGAGCGTGTTCTGACTCTGTCTCTTCCCTTTGTCTCTCGGGCGCCGTGCCCTTGCCCCACGTTGGGCTGGGGATCTTACCTCCCCTGCCCGTCCCGGGCTGGCCCGTTTTCGGATCTCCCCCATTCGCCCCCACTCACTCAGGTATCCTTGAGGTTCTATTCCTTCTGGGGTTCGTATTTTCTCCTTCCGCTCTCGCAGATGAACGTAGTATCCTTCTCAGTTCGAAAAATGGTGCTGAGGGAGTTTACAAAGCTCCCTTCCTCTCTGCCATCTTGGCTCCACCCCTCCTTATCTCTTAATATCTTATTTAATTCCTCTCTCTTCACTCTTTTGTCTCCTCCCTACCTTCACTCTTGATATATAACAGCCAGCCACATTATGCAAATTGTGCCCTTGCTTTTATTATTTCTGATACCTTTCTTTCTACTCTGAGTCCAGATATGGTTTCTGTTTCCTCCTGTTGCTGTTTTACTTCATTTGCTGATCTTTAGCAGCACTGTCTTGCAAATAGAGTAATTGTGCAATTGGATTGTTTGTAACTTGTTTTGTGAGTATTCTGTGAGACGAGCAAACATTTCTAATAAATCTTAACTTGATAAACGAGTGATGTCTTATAATATGAGTAGTATGTGACTCCAAATGTCACATGATCACAGTTGAGCCAAGGGTTTTTGAAATTTGCTTAGATATACACATGCTTTGGATTACATGCTTGTTCTGGAATGAATTATGCTCCCAAACCAAAGTTTCAATGTATTTTATATTCAGTGTCTTTGAAATGGGTTCTCCAGATCTGAAAAAGTAATCTATGTACCTGAGGCACCTTTAAAATAGAATGTGTTGGAAAAGACTGTACAAGTAGACTTGAGAAATAACAAATTCTGCCTTCAGTTCAGTGGCTTCTGAGTCTGGATTGTCCAGTGGGATAACCAAGAGCTGAATGTGGCTACTGATCACTTGAAATAAAAAATGAGATGAAATGAAAGACTAAAATATAAATACCTTTGAACTATATCCAATAAAATTAGTATCTGAATTAAGATGTGCTGAAACTATAAAATACACACCAGATTTTGAAGATTTAGTATGAAAAACAGAGTAACTTTTTTATTAAGCATATGTTTAAATGGCAATATTTTAGATATTTTGAATAAAATAAAAATATTTTTAACATTTTTCACATTTTTCTTTTTGCCTTTTGAAATGTAATGACTGGGAAATTTAAAATACTATGTGGTTTATATCGTTATCAGATAGTGCTGTCCTAGCTCAATATAGTTTAGTCCTTATCTATAAATGAAAGGAATTAATATAATGATTATTTACTATTAATACTTCTCACAAGCTATTTGGAACAATTAAAATAGTTAATAAAAGTAATGAAATATGACAAATGTCATATATGCTGTATCCCTTTATAATTTTCTAAATCTCAGAAGTCATTTTGTTTATTTAGAACTATCCTCTAATACAGAACAAACTTCTGAGAGAAGGCATAACCTTTGTTAAGGAGTATTTACTTTTGTGGAAATATTAAGAGAACTTGAAGAAGAAGGTCTAAATGATAGATAAATTGAAAGAGAGTGATAATCACATTTGTATTAATTGCACTTTACAAAGCACCTTCTTATGTACTACCCTACATAATTTTTACAATGATACTAAATGTAAGTTAAACATTATAAAAGAACAATACATTTGTGTGCTGTGTATATATATGTGGTTAGACCAGGTTACTTCTAATTTTTTAAATTTATTAACATATACATTTTTTAAGAAAGAAAGGGACTATATTGGAAGAAAATTCTACTTGGGTCACTCACATTCCTGTGTATTTTGTAAGCCAAGGCACTGACAGTTTTACACCCAGACCATCTTTTCAAGTGTGTTTGTGTAGCAAAGAACCCTAAAAAGATACAGATCATATCTTCCTCTGGAGCAGAGAGTATGTTCACTTACTGGGCAGGATAATAAGGGTAATATCTCCCTCTAGGTAAAAGGTCAGCCATGTTTCCTTGCAGCCCATTATGTTATAATGTATCAAGGTTCCCTAACTCTGAGGTGCCATAGAAGTAACACAAACTCATTTTGTGTGCACCATTCACCTTGACTGCTCCATGTTGCCCAGTGGTCTTAGAGGACAAGGGGAACTGATGCAAACAGGAAGTCAGTGCTGTCTGTGTGCTCTGAGTAATAAAATACTTTGTCCCTGACTCAGGTGCCTCACATCTTCTTCCATCATTCATGAAATTGTGGCAGGCTAACTTGTTAGCTTGCAAGTAGAGTAAGATCTCAGACCCTTTGAAGCTCTAGAGACATTAATATGTAAAGAATAAAAGTTGGTTCAGGGCACCTGAGTGGTTCAGTTGGGTAAGCATCTGACTCTTGATTTCACCCCTGGTCATGATCTCACAGTTTGTGAACTCGAGCCCACATTGGGCTCAGTGCTGAAGCATGGAGCCTGCTTAAGATTCCCTCTCTCCCTCTCTCTCTGTCCCTTTCCCACTCATTCTCATTCTCTCTCTCTCTAAAAATAAATAAATAAACTTTATTTTTTTTAAATAGTTTATTGTCAAATTGGTTTACATACAACACCCAGTGCTCTTCCCCATAAGTGTCCTCCACCATCACCACTACCACTTTCCCCCCTCCCCCTTCCCCTTCAACCCTCAGTTCATTTTCAGTATTCAATAGTGTCTCAAGTTTTGTGTCCCTCCCTCTCCCCAACTCTCTTTCCCTCTTCCCCTCCCCCTGGTCCTCCATTAGGTTTCTCCTGTTCTCCTGTTAGACCTATGAGTGCAAACATATGGTATTTGTCCTTCTCTCCTGACTTATTTCGCTTAGCATGACACCCTCGAGGTCCATCCACTTTCCTACAAATGGCCATATTTCATTCTTTCTCATTGCCATGTAGTACTCCATTGTGTATATATATACCACATCTTCTTGATCCACTCATCAGGTGATGGACATTTAGGCTCCTTCCATGTTTTGGCTATTGTTGACAGTGCTGCTATGAACATTGGGGTACATGTGCTCCTATGCATCAGCACTTCTGTATCTCTTGGGTAAATCTTTAGCAATGCTATTGCTGGGTCATAAGGGAGTTCTATGGATAGTTTTTTGAGGAACCTC
>NC_043700.1:145524983-145658816 GCF_006229205.1 Suricata suricatta | reverse complement strand
ACTGGACAGCAACATGCAGGAGAATGAAACTAGACCACTTTCTTACACCATACACAAAGGTTAACTCAAAATGGCTGAAGGACTTGAATGTGAGACAGGAAACCATCAAAACTCTTGAGGAGAAAGTAGGAAAAACCCTCCTAGACCTCCACCACAGCAATCTCCTACTTGACACATCCTCAAAGGCAAGGGAAATGAAAGCAAAACTGAACCCTTGGGACTTCATCAAGATAAAAAGCTTCTGCACTGCAAAGGAAACCATCAAGAAAACTAATAGGCAACCGACAGAATGGGAAAAGATAGTTGCAAATGACATATCAGATAAAGGCTAGTATCTAAAATTGTGGGGAGCGGCAAAGATTCAGCCGCTTGGCCATTTGCTAGCTGGATATGTCACTCCCTGAGGGGAGTTGCAAAAATAGGCAGGGGAGTGCTACTCCCTGTCAGAGGAGAAGCCAGAAGAACAAAGATCAACCGCCTGCAGGCAGGGTGGCATCGGCCCCTCAGGCGCTGTGCTAAAACACTTTAGTCTGGTTCCCCTTTTACTCCAGCCTTAATCCCTTAACCCTGTTTCCTAGCAACTGACCTAGGTCAGCTGCCTTGTTTTCCCGCCTTGAAACCTTTATAAGAAACAGTTTTCTGAATAAAGCTCTCTCTTTCTTGCCTGATCGGAAACCGTGAGTTGTGTCTTTACTCTCTGTGCGTCCCCTTTCCTGCCCTTTCTCTCCCTCCCTCAGGAAAAGAACCCACGAGGACTCTCCGCCCTGCTGGCCAGGGCGGGACACGACATAAAGTATACAAGGAACTCACCAACTTCACACCCACAAAACAAATAACCCAGTGAAGAAATGGGCAGAAGACATGAACGACACTTCTCTAAAAATAAATAAATAAACTTTAAAAACCTCGTTTAAGAAAGGAATAAAAATTTATTAGAAATAGTTTTTAAGCTCAAAAAGAATAAGAGATAACAGCAAAAAGAAACGGGAATTGTTGGGGATAGGGAAAAAAATGAGGAGCAAATATCCATATTATTTATGATCATATAAAGATACATATATAAAAATAGACAATTGACTTAATTTGAACATCACTTGATTTTTATAAGTTATGTGGAAAAACAATTCAGCTGAGAAAAAATAAGCTTCTTGCCACCTCAAAAATCATAAGCTTATTTTTCTCACTCTAAGAGTGGGTGTGGTAGCTTGTGTAAAACATACTCCACAAACAGGAGAAAAGAAAGCTATTCTTTATAAGTTTCACCTGGGTAAAAAAATGAACTGGAAATGTGATGCTGGTTAGTGTATATATGTTTAATTACCTTGCTTAAAATTTTTTTTATGTTTACTTATTTTTGAGAGAGAGAGAGACAGACAAAGTGTGAGCAGGGAAGGGTTAGACAGAAAGGGAGACACAGAATCCTAAGCATGTTCCAGGCTCTGAGCTGTCAGCACAAAGTCCAATACAGGGCTTAAACCCATAGCCGTGAGATCATGACCTGAGCTGAAGCTGGGCACTTAACTGAGTGAGCCACCCAGGTGCCCCAATGTTTATCTGCTTTTAAAATGCAACAGTGTTCCAGTATCTGTCTCAATTTTCTTTTTTGTTAAGGGAAAATATGTTACATTTTCTATAAAAAAAATCTTAATTGTTAGGATTAAAAGAAGACTTTTTTCCTAGAAATTTAATTTCTGACTCTCATTTTGTATGGAGCACTGAGCAAAATGCTCCTGATTTAGTCTTCTGATGGGAAAGAAAATAACTTAGGGAACTGCAAACATTTGGTTTTATGCTGACGATTTTCGTTAGGAGTTGCATTTATATGTATATTTAATGTAGATATTTTAACTCTCGCAATATATAAAATCTGTCCTATATAACATTACTTTTCTTGATTAAATGAAAGTTTATGAATTTTAGCTACATTAGTGAAATAAAAGTTCACCATCTTCATAAAAATAAAATAAATGACATGAAATGAGATCGTTTATTGGGTATTACAAGCAGAACCTGGCATAGATTTTCATGTAGAGTAACATATTTAATAACTAAAAGTTAGTAAAGTTATGAAGAGAAAGGTTCAATGTTTACAAATGGCTTCTGAGTTTTATCTTTAACCATAAAAATATACAAAATATATGACACTGAAAATGCTCTGTGATTGTTAATTTTTTTCATTGTTCCAAATATAGAATTTATGGAAAATTGGTAATGGGAATTTAGAATATATCCCCACTTTGAATTTAGCCCCTGTATCCTTATTAGTAGATACATATCTTTCTGGCACTTTGAATGACCAATTTTGGGGGTCTTTGACCAACATCAAATGAGATACTGTATTTCTAAGTAATTATTATTTACTGTAAAAATAAAATGTTATCCCTATTTTTCTAAAATGTCTTATGTATGAATAATATAAATAAGTACATCATTCTAGATATGAGCTAATATGTGAGCCAGATTCTAAGGCAAGAAGTCTAGGTTATCTTTTGGTAATTGAATATTGGATTAGAAAGAACAAGAAAACTTTACCTAAATCTCTATTTTTCCTATTTGAGAGAATGAGAAGAAAATTTATTCAAGGCAACAGAAAACTGAATGATAATAACTCCTAAAATACTATGAATTCAGTTTTAGTTAAAAAATATGATTTTCTTTTCCATGGGCTCTTAAAAAATATGGTCTTGCTGATAATACTGTCTTTTTAGTATGAAACTGAGACATACATATTTATCAGGCAGCAGATTAAGACTTGGTAAATAAATATTGTCTTAGTCTACTTGGGCTTCAAATACGATAATGCCATAACAAAATATTATACACGGAATAACTTAAATAACAGAAATTTATTTTCTCACAATTCTGGGGGCTGTAAGTCCCAAACCAGGATGCCTACTGACTTAGTTCCTAGTGAGAGCCCTCTTCCTGGCTTGTAGATCTGTCTTCTTTCTGTGTCCTCATATTGGTGCACAGATATGGGGAGAATGATCTTGCAAGGCGCCTGGGTGACTCAGTAGGTTAGGCATCCGACACTTGGTTTCAGCTCAGGTCATGATCTCATGGTGCATGGGTTAGAACCCTTCATTGGACTCTGTGCTGACAGTGTAGAATGAGAGACATGAGATTCTCTTTCTCTCTCCCTTTCTCTCTCTCTGTCTCACCCCTACTTATACTCTCTTTCTCTCAAAATAAATTAATTAAATTAAGTGAGTGAGAGAGAGAGAGAGAGAGAGAGAGAGAGAGAGAGAGAGAGAGAGAGAGAGACAATGACCTCTCTCCCCTTTTCTCTTATGAGACCATCCACCCTACTGGATTAGGGCCCAACCCTTATGACCGCACTTAACTTTAATCATCTCCTAATGACCCTATCTGCAATTCCAGTCACATTCAAGATTAGGGCTTCAACATATGAATTATAGGTGGGAGGTACAATTCATTCACAGAAAATACTGTGACAATATATTCAATGACACAATTCAGTAATAACTCATTTCTTAATTATTTCTTTCAGCAAATACAGCCATAGTATCTTCTCCAATGGCTAAGATTTCAGAAAGCATCACCATTCCATACCATAGCACCTGACTCACATTAATTCAAACAATCAGCAGCTCTAAAAAGAGTTCATCTATTTTTTTTTAATACAGCTTTAAGTGTTAATATATCTGACCCTATTGTTCAAGTAGAAAACTTTGTGCTGGAGTAGTTGGACCACAGGTTCTTTCTTGAATTGTTTTACCTGTGGATTAAACTCTGTATCCTAGACAATGTACTGAACCAGAAACTTTCCATAAAGCTATCATTCATCAATGTGTGTACTATTAGGACCTGTGTAATCTCTTCCTTTTAACTGTGTTCCATTCTCCCAAGTAGACGATATTGATAATTCTGGCAATAGTTCTTGCTGGCCATCTCAAAGACATGTCCAGGTTTTCTATGAAAATGCTCAAATAAACATTGCTATTCAATGATTTGTTTTAGTTGAACAGAGAGACCAACTTGAGGACAGTGTTTTAACCTTACAGAAAAGATTGCAAGCAGGGCCGGCGAGTGGCTCAGTAGGGTAAATGTCTGACTCAGCTCAGGTCATGATCTCATGGGTTATGGACTTGAGACCCACATCAGACTCTGTGCTGACTGTTCAGAGTCTGGAACCATGTTCAGATTCTGCATTTCCCTCTCTCTCCTCCCTAACTCACATTCTGTCTCTCAAATATAAGTAAGCATTAAAAATAATTTTTTAAAAAGATTGAAAGCATGGGAACAATGCTTTTATTTAGCTTTTAGATATTTCCCTGTTTTGTAAAGTAATGTGTAATTTGGATTAAATATAGTTAAACTGGCATTCTCTTTAGGAAACTTTCTCCAATTAAAAAATAAAATACAACTTTTCCTACATATACAGAAGCAGCACCTTATATAAAAATGGAAGCTTCTGAGGAATTTTCTGAAAATCTTGTGTAGGACATTGTACAACCACAATGAGAGGAAATGACTTGGAAGGAGTTTACAGAATAAGTCAATTCTATTTGGAGTTTGAGTGACTGGGAGATCCCCAGCTGATACCTGGAGTACATAATTTCATATAACTAAGAACCTAGTATTTTCTGCCAGTTGTATAATGGAAGTATACAATACCTTGTAATATTTTAGTGTGAAATTTATTAAAAACAAAGATAAATTGTGCTTGTAATGTTTTCTTTCATTAGCCTTGCCGGTATCAAAACGTTTCCTAGGTTAAAGACCAAGCAGTCTCCCTTACTGAGAATGGTATTGCCTTCAACTGCAAGTTGACTGGATAGTCAATTTATCTTATTCGTATTCAGACTTTATACATTTTCTCTTGTCGTTTTTAAAAACCGCCTTCCTATAATGAAGTTAATTAATACTATATATGATTGGTCTTTAATACTGTATCTCTCCATCTGAATATAAATGAAGTACACCACATTTATAAAACTGATTCATTACTGCTGATTCTAAAGATTTGGAACCTAATCATGGAGGCAGGAAAGGGAGTGTTGAAGTTATATACCCGAATTTCTGGGAATTGTGGAGAGGATTATGCTTTCTTTAAAAAATCCTCTCAATTCCAAAAGTTGCCATGCTTCAAGTTAACTAAGCGTTAATCCTTAATTACCAGATTGAAAATACGCCTGCTGGCTCAGTCAGTAGAGCATGCTCCTCTTGATCTCAAGAGTTGTGAATTTGAGCCCCACGTTGGGCATGGAGATTATTTAAAAAATAAAATCTTAAAAAAAGAAAGAAAATAGAACTTTGGCCCCAACAGGTCACAAAAACTTTCAATTAAAAGATAAGCAGTGCCCCCTGCCTGCAAGATCAGACATTTCTAATTCATCTTTATATCCATTGTGTAATGTGAACTGTAATAATGAAGTTTTAGCTAACGTCTCTGTGTAGAGTAATTAATCCTTCTCTCCCTTAAGCCCTTTCTGGCAAGTCAGAAACTGTGAAAACTATGAGATGGTCCCCAATTTCAAGCTAAAAAGGTAGTCTGTCATCTTTCATAAATTATAGCGCAAAACACAAGGCTTTTGGGTCCAATATACAAGAATATTTCTTACTCACTGCAATCACAGTAGCCAGAGTTACATACTGTGCGGGTTCTCTAAGCCCCAATTCCCACAAAGGGATGAAAAGAAGGTTAGTGTTTCCCACACATGCAGAGTGGTTAGTGTGTTTTCCTCTATAGGAGAGAAACTCTGAGATTAGGAATTCTAAGTCTTATGTAAGGGCTGCTAGAAAATTGCCCAGCCTCTCTTATGGAGAGAAAATTATCTTCATCAAGCTGGAGAGACAGGATATCCACACTGAGGAGAGAGAGGCATCTCTACCTTCACTATCCTGGAATATAAACAAACCTGACGTGGAGGTGGTGGAGATACATCTCTCTTACTGAGGAATGTAGAAGACACTACCATTGATCAAAGGCTCTCTGCTTCTAAGGACATTCTTGAAGAGGTAATCTGGAACAAATTGGCTATTAATTATATACAGAAATACAAATTGTCTCCCCAAAATCATATCTTGCAAATGTCTTTTCTATTTAAGAGAGAAGGAAAGAGAGAGCCTGAGTGCCAGCCTGGGAGGGGCAGAGAGACAGAGCGGTAGGGAGAGAGTCCCAAGCAGGTTCTGCTCTGTCAGCTCGGACCCCTAACTGGGCTCCATCCCACGAACTTTAAACTGATGACCTGAGCCGAAATCAGGAGTGGGACACGTAACCGACTAAGTCACTCAGGTGCCCCACAAATATATTTTATAACACTTTTTCACTTTTGTTGTAATAATCTACATTTTTTACTCCCTCAGCTTGTAGTAGACATTTGCTAATGTGTTGTTAAGGAAACCGTGGACACAACTTTGTTAAAAGAACTGAACATTTGTTATTTCTATCATGAACACCACTCCAGGCCATGTCACTACGACCTCATACGTGTACTACTAAACCTCACTTTCATAGCCTTTATTCTTGTAATCACCTCTTTCAGATGGGATACATTCTGCACAATGTTGCCAGATTATTCTTTTTAAACACATTAATAATAATATAACCTATGGAATAGAATAAAATTCTGGTTACTCTTAATCAAAACTATCATGTTTTTGTACTGTTTTTCCTCTAATTTAATTTTTACCTATTATTCACTACAGCCAACGTGAATGACTTTATTCTCTCATCCATCCACTGTTTGTATTAACTGTCCTTCCACTGAGTCTCTATAAACAAGATGCTTCAAATTCTCTTATAGTATATGCACTAGTGACTAATTCTTTTAGCTTTTCATTTTCTGAAAATGACTTGCTTTCCTTTTTGAGGAATATTTTCACGAGATGTAGAATTCCAGAATGTTTTCTTCTTGTTGTTGTTGTGGTTCTCTCAACACTTTAAAGATATTCTATTGACTTTTGGTTTGGTTTATTCTATATAAGAAGGAAGTGATTGTTTTTATTTTTCCTTCTCTGATGTAGTATATCTTTACATCTGCTTGAAATATTTTATCTTTAGTTTTCAAAATTTTGAATGAGATGATTTGGTATAGTTTTCTGTGTGTTTATACTTCTTGGAACTTTTTTTGAGCTTCTTCATTCTGTGGGTTTATATTTTTCAATAAATCTGAAAGACATTTGACATTGTTTTTTCAAATGTTTTGTTTGCATTCCCCTGTCCCATCTCTTATGACTTAAATTACATCCACTTTAGATTGCTTGATGTGGTCCCAGAGATCGGCCTGACTTCATTCATATTGATCAGATTCTTCTGTTCATATTTATTATTCTCTCCTGTATTGTTTAACCTGCTAAGTCCATCCTCTGAAATATTTTAATTTACATTTCTTTTAAATTTTTGTGTATTTGTAACAGATGCTTGATATACTTGTCAACTAGTTTCATGATTTCTGTCACTTTGTGGTCTCTTTGTATTAATTTTTATTCTGTGTTAGATTTATTTTCCTGGTTTTTTTGCACATCTAGTCATTTTTGATTGGGTGCCGGGCAATATGAATTTTATGAATGTTGCATTATTAAGCAGTACATTGCTACTCCTAAATTGTGATTTTTCTGGGTTTTCTTTTGAACATTTTCAGAAATTTAACATGACCTTTATATCCATGCTTGTTTCAGCCCGATTTTAGTGCACAGAGTGAACATAGTAATTTTTATACCAGGAATCATTAATTAAATTATAATTTTTCTGTTCTTCTAAAACTGTTTCAAAAGTCACACATAAGATTTCAATTCTATTGATACAAATATTCCAAAGTTACTTAATGAAGAAAGAACACATTAATTTGCTTTTTGAGGATTAAGGTAGGACAAAATGACATTCATAGGCAACAAGAAAGATCAGATGATTTTCTAAATACAAATTTGAAACACTTCTTCAAAGTTAATGAAAACCTAACCTTTAAAAAATCTTTTTATCTACTTATAGTAAAATTCAGTACTCAGTACACAATTCTATGAAATTTAACAGACATATACTGATACTTAACTACAAACCAATCAAGATACAGAACAGCTCCATCACTTCCAAAATAATCTGCTTTGATACACACACACACACACACACACACACACAGTTCAAAGTTCAAAGTCTGTCTCACTGGGCTAAAATCAAGATGCTGGCAGAGTTGTTTTCCTTTGGAAACACTAGGAGAAAATCTTTAATCTTGCCGTTTTTTCAGTTTTTGGAGGCGAGTTTCTTTTCCTTTGCTCTTGGCTTCATTCCATTATCTTTAAAACTAGCAAGATTGGACTGAATATTTTTCTCATTACCACCTCTAATTCTATTTCTTCTTTCTCTCCAATCATATAAGGGGCTTGATAATTACATAGGGACTACATAGATAACTCAGAATATTTTAATATCCTCAATTCAATTATACTGCAAAATGCCTTTTATCATGTAAGGTAAAACATTCCTAGGTTCTGGGGAGTAGGATGCGGATATATTTGGGGGACATTATTCTGCCTATCACAGCATTGTTTACCTACTCTAGCTTTATATACTATACTTTATATAGTACTTTATATAGTACTTTTGGTGTCTTCTTTGATGTTTTCCTAGCCTATCATTAGGAAGAGTAATATTGTCTGTAAGGTACAAACTGAATACTCACCTTGTAGGTCTATATGCCTATATTACTTATAAAGCATTTTTTGCTGAGGTTGAGATTTAAGGGAAATGATTTGATCCAAAGTTTATTTCAGTACATATAATAATGAACTCAGCTATGATGGTATGCTAATATATTTATGAAGTATGTAGTTGTGTTTCAAAGTTGTTTCAAAGAAACACTGAATCACTGTAGCATAGTAGAAATATCTGTCACCAGAGTTGAAATAGGCTATTAGTTACTTGTACTATTAATGACGTTAGAGTTATTAATGTTGAATTTTTCCTTAAAATATATAGTATTCTCTTTTAATATCCAGATGTTTTCTTCTGACTGCCATTTTGTCTAATTCTGTGACAAATCTGCAAAGCCAGAGACCTAGTTCATGTTATTTTAAACATTGCTGTCTTATATTTCCTTCATTAATATCTTTGGAGTTCTATTTGTATGATTGAGTTCAGAAAAGAAGTAAGTCTCTGTGATCCCTGATCAACTTGTATCTAGATGAAAATAAAATAAAATAAATAAATAAAGGAATCTAAATTTATAATAGTCTTACCCCAAGAAAATTGCTTAGCTTTCTTACTTATCTGCCTACTCAATTTTAAGTCTTTTTATAGATATTATTTTGTGACAATGTTAGAATTGTATTATAATTATGACTTTTAGCCCTTTGAAGTTATTATTTCAGAGATGTGCATCTACATGCTGGGCTGCTAAATATATTATGAGTTGGTAAAATTAAGGTCACACTATCATGTAGTAGTCTTTGAAGAAAAATACCAGTTTACTTCAGGTTAGCCTCCAAGAAATAGTAGGATCTATATTCTCACCATTGATGTTTTCTCTTCTTTTAACATGGGAACTCATATATACAACCCATGTTTTAATGGATTTCATAAATAAGCTAGCTGATGTAGAAGATAAAATGAATAAAAAATAGATCTTATGCTGGCAAGACATTCCAAATGTGAAGCTATTTTTGTCTAAATGAGAAGTATTTAATTTGTATTGGTTTTTGAATTTTTTTTCTTCTATCAGTTCTTTAAGTATGAACTTGACTTAACATACATAATAATATATATGAACATGAGTTCTGGGCAGCTGACTATGCTTAGCATATCTCTGAGATATTTTGAGATAATTTCTCCTGCAGTTTGCGTTGCCTGACACAACTCTTTGAAATTTTTTCTGAAAGAACAATTTTGTGCCTCACACACACACAAAACTATCTTTGAATTATCATGGCTTATTTTGTAGAATCTTGTGTGAGATCAAAATCTTGAGTAACTTAGAGCTTAAGTTTAGAATATTTTCTGTGAAGGATTTAGATCATAAAGGCTAAAGTGAGAGTATTGCTTTCGGCTATATTTCACATTTGAAAGTGCATTTTTTTTAACTCATAGAAACCTTATAGGACTTTCTGAATAATATTTGATTTCAAATAATGGGACTTTTAAAGAAGATTGCATTAGTTATATCTAATTATATAATTACATTTATTGGTAATCTGTCTAAACATAGGGCTGTGAATCGTATCTATTTCCACAAAATATATTCTGACAGGCTACTGAGGATGTTTTATGTTCATTGTAATTTAATTTATGATTTTTATTACTTAATTCAGTTACTTTAGTTGAAATGTGGCAGAGTCAGATAATTCTTGTTTTCACAAATTGTAACTATAAATTTTACCATCATTTTATTTTAAAAGCTCTATCTACATAAATAATAAACACATTTTGAATTGCTTTATTATGCCACAAATAGGGAGACATTTAATCACTTTATAATAAAGTATAACCTCCTCTGTCTCTTGTATGAAGCTCAGTGCCACCTGAAGCTA
This sequence comes from Suricata suricatta, assembly GCF_006229205.1. Lineage (NCBI taxonomy): Eukaryota > Metazoa > Chordata > Mammalia > Carnivora > Herpestidae > Suricata > Suricata suricatta. Next base: position 145,648,331 of record NC_043700.1, on the reverse strand, counting down.
ACATCAATGTCTTTTTCTATTCCAAAGGAAAATTAACCAAAGTATTTGGATTATTTTCCAAATAGTTGATATTTGGCAATTGCTTTAATAGCACACAGACTTGAAAATAAAATTTGAAATATAGATAATAAATAAACTACAGTTGATTCCGTTATTCATAGTAGTTATGCATTGTAAAGTCTTCACAAACACTGAATTAGCAAACACTGAATCATTGCTCCTAGGAAACAGGATCTATTGATCAGTTATAATCTTAAATCATAAAAACAACTCATCCTGGCAGTTCTTATTTTATTTTGCAAAAGAGAAAACACAGATCCAGAAGTAAATTCCTTTTCTGAGATCCACCACAAACAGGTGCCAGATTTGTGATTTGTGATTCGAACCCCATTCAACTAGCTCCAGAGTTTGAGTTTCTTACACTGCACTATACTGTCCCCTATCATCCTTTGGCAATATCGCTATGAGAGCAATATAACTCAGGTAGGAACATGGCAGCTGGGCAACTCTCATCTCCCACCTCCACTCCCCACCCTGCCCTTTTCTCTATGCATGACAGTGAATCACCCTGAAGCACTGAGTATTGATTTAGGAGCTACAAATAAACTTTAGCCAATAGGCAAACTGGCATATACAGCATTTGTGAATAATAAGGGTTGGCTGACTTATTCCTTCTTAAGTTATGTAAATAAAAATACTTGTGTATAGGAAAAATTAAGGAGTTCTTGGGGCCAAGATGACAGAGCAGCATGGAAGTTCTCTGCTTCTCTCATCCCTAAAATGCAACTAGATCAGCATTAAACCATTTTGCACACCTAGAAAATTGATCTGAGAATTAACACAATAATCTGCCTAACTTGAGCCATGGAATCAGCAGGTACACAGTGCATAGAGGTGAACTTAGGAGAGAGAAGATGCAGAGGGTAGGGATCTGTTTTTGCAGAGAGAGGACAGAGAAAGCAAGGAAAGTACAGGAAAAGCACTTCCCCCAAAAGGAGCTGGAGAGAAAGAGAGAAAGAGTGGAAACACCCACAAGTGATTGAACAAGAAAGGGAGAAAGTAGAAAGAAGAAGGTTTCAATACCATTAGGACTCTATAAATAGGGGGAGCACAGTCATAAATTCCACAACTCAATACCTGGTGGTGCTTTGGTGGGAAGGAAGAATTCTCAGGAGCAGACAGTGAGGTCCAAAGGGTCCATGGACCATGTAGGGAAAAGCAGTTACCCTGCTAGGAGGGCATTTGGTAGAGGCTTTATGGCCTTCCTATAGGCAAAGGTCCCAACGGACCCTGGAGATCAGTCATGTATGCTAATATTGGAACAAAGTCATTAGGGTGTACTGAAACCTCGTGCCAATTGTGTGTTGTGATTTACCATAATCTCTGAACCTCTGCAGCTACACAATCACATAAGCTTTTGGGGGGGGGGGCAAGCTGGCATCTGGCCACAATCTCTAGGCCTCTGGAGCAGCATGATCACATGGATGTTCCCTGGGAGCAAGCCAGCACCCAGCCATTGCCCAGCTTGACCCTCTTCCAGAGGGTTGGAGTAGGTCCAAACCCTAGGGCCCTCAGAAGTGAGAAGTTTGGAACCACAGCCCCAAAGGGACACCTGGCTGGCTCAGCTAGTTGAGCATACGACCATGGCTCAGGTCATTATCTCACAGTTTGTGGGTTCAAGCCCTACATCAGGCTCTGTGCTGACAGCTTACAGCCTGGAGCCTGCTTCCAACTCTGTCTCCCTTCCTCTGCCCCTCCCCTACTTGTGCTCTGTCTGTTTTTTCTTTTTCCTCAAAAATAAATAAACATTAAAAAATTAAAAAGTAAACACAGCCCCATCTGAGATAAAATTCAGGACAGAGATGCCACGTGGAAAGCTGACAGCTTAGACACAGATAGTGTACAAGTGAGGAGTGCAAGGAAGCTGGAAACAAAGGAGGGGTGCTTGATTGCTTGTCAGTGAGAGTGCCGAGTTCTGGTGCTAGAGACTGGGAAGCTGGGTGATGCCATTTTCACCTCTCCCACGCATGTGCATACATCAAAACACGCACCACACTGATCCAGCCCAGTAAGCTAAGCAGGGCCCTCAGAAGTCCAAGTGCACCAATCAGACCCTCGAGGATCACCACAAGTCTCTCTGCCTGCTTAGTGTATGAACTATAAAGTGTTTCATAGTTTGACTTCTAGGGGAAACTGGATGTAATTTCATTTGATTTCTTTCTGTTCACTGGTCCATCTGTTCATTACTTTTTCTTATTTTACTTACTCTTGGATACAGAAAGAGAATAATTGTTTATATTTTCCATTTTTATAGACATTTGTAATTTTTAAATTATATTTTATATTTTTCGTAATTTTTTAAAAGTCTATTTTACTTTCATTTCATCTTATTCTATTTTATTGCATACATTTTTTTTAATTTAAGGGTTTTCTTACTGTTTTCTTTTCTTTTTTCCCCTTTTTCACCTTTTTTCCCTATTCTATCAAGCTTCTTTCAACAACCAACAAGCAAGAAATTTTAAGGGGGACTCTCTGAGAGAATAAAAGATGAAACTAAACAAACAAAGAGCCTTCAAAATACACCTAGGATGTCACTTCCTTTATTTGATTTTTTGCAGTTTTTAATTTTTTAATTTTTATTTTCTATTTTGTTAAATCTTTTTCTTTCTCCAAAATGATTAAATAAAGGAATTTACCCCAAAAGAAAGAACAGGAAAAAATGACAACCAAGGACTTAATCAACACATATAAGCAAGCTGTCTGAACTAGTATTTGAATCACAACAATAAGAATATTAACTAGGATTGAAAAAGCATAGAATCCCTTTCTGCAGAGATAAAAGAAGTAAAATCTAGTCAGGACAAAAATGCTATAACTGAGATGCAATCTTGAATGGAGGCCATAGTGGCAAGGATGCATGAAGCAGAGCAGTGAATCAGTGAAATAGGAGACCAAATTATGGAGAATAATGAAGCAGGAAAAAAAAGAAGGAAACTAAGGCAGAAGAGCACCATATAAGAATTAGAGAACTCAGTGACTCATTAAAAGAGAATAACATCTGAATTATAGGAGTCCCAGAAGATGAAGACAGAGAAAAAGGGGTAGAAGTTTTACGTGAGCAAATCATAGAAGAAAACTTCCCTAACCTGGGGAAAGACATAGACATCAAAATCCAAGAAGCACATAGAATTCTTATTAGAGTCACCAAAAACCAACAATCAACAAGGCATATAATAGTCAAATTCACAAAATACAGAGACAAGGAAAGGATTATGAAAGCATCAAGGGAAAAAACGTTCTTAACATACAGGGGAAGACAGATCAGGTTTGCAGCAGACCTATCCACAGAAATTTGGCAGGCCAGAAAGGAGTAGCAGGATATATTCAACATGATGAATTGAAAAAAAATGCAGCCAAGAATTATTTATCCAGCAAAGCTGTCATTCAGAATAGAAGGAGAGATAGTTTCCCAGACAAACAAAAACTAAAGGAGTTTGTGACCACTATCAGCCCTGCAAAAAATCTTAAGGGGGAGTCTCTGAAATGAGAAAAGAAGAAAAAAAACCCCAACAAAATCAACAAAGACTAGAAAGGACAAGAGAACACCACCAGAAACCCCAACTCTACAGGCAGCACAATGCCAATAAATTCATATTTTTCTGTACTCATTTTAAATGTCAATGCTTTAAATGCTTCCCCAATTAAAAGACATAGGATAAGAGAATGAATAAGAAAACAAGATCCATTTATATGCCATTTACAAGAGGCCCATTTGAAATCTAAAGACACCTTCTGAATGAAAATAAGGGGATAGAGAACCATCTACCATGCTAATTGTCACCAAAAGAAAACTAAAGTAACCATATTTATATCAGATTATCTACATTTTAAAATAAAGACTGTAACAAGAGAATAAGAAGGGGATTATATCATAATTAAGGGATCTATCCACCAAGAAGATCTGACAATTGTAAACATGTTTGCCTCCCATGTGAACACCCAAATATATAAATCAATTAATTACAAACATATAGAAATTCATTGATAATAATTCTATAATAGTAGGGAACTTAAACAGCCCACTGACAGCAATAGATAGATCATCTAAGCAGAAAATCAACAAGGAAACAATGGCTTTGAATGACACACTGGACGATGGACTTAGATACATTCAGAACATTTCATCCTAAAGCAGTGGAATACACATTCTTCTCGAGTGCACATGGAACATTTTCCAGAAAGATCACATACTGGGACACAAATCAACCCTCAACAAGTACAAATAGATTAAGATTATACTGTGCATATTTTTAGACCACAATGCTATGAAACTCAAAATCTACCACAAGAAAAAATTTGCAAAGTCAACGAATATTTGGAGATTAAAGAACATAAAGGAAAGGAAGCAAAAATAATATAAAAACCAGGGAGGGGGACAAAACATAAAAGACTCTTCAGTATAGAGAACAAACTGAGGGTTGCTGGAGGGGTTGTGGATGGGGTAATGGGCTAAAAGAGGCTAGGGGCATTAAGAAAGACACTCGTTGGAATGAGCACTGGAGGATGAATCACTGGATTCTACTCCTACAATCATTACTGCACTGTATGCTAACTTGTATATAAGTTTGAAAATAAATAAGGGGCTCCTGGGTGGGTCAGGTAGTTAAGCGACCTGCTTCAGCTCAGATCATGATCTCACAGTTTGTGGGTTCGAGCCCCGCGTCAGGCTCTGTGCTGACAGCTATCTTCAGATTCTGTCTCCCTCTCTCTCTCTCTGACCCTCCCCTGCTCATGCTGTCTCTCTCTCTCTCTCTCTCTCAAAAATAAATAAAACATTAAAAAACTTAATAAATTAATTAATTTTTAAAAATGTTAATTTAATAGGCAAAAAATTAAAGCAAGAGGTCATAAAGGGAAATAATAAATTAATTCTCTTAGAATAGCATTACACATGCACGAAAAAAAATAAAGTAGTCACAATAACTACAGTGATAATTTTGGAATGGTCCACAGGGTTTCTCTGAGAATAAGTGAGATAATTGTCAAGACTTCATTAATCTCTACTTTTATTATTGAAAATTTGGGCAACAAATATAAAATAATAAATATCTGTATTGTGCCACATAACATGCTTTGATGTTCACTATTTTGATTAATATTTGAGGCAAACCTTTGAAGCAAGCATAGCTATTGTTCAGTTAGGCAAACAATTTTCACATTTTTCTAAGATAACAAAACTAGAATGTGTCTGAGTGAGAACGCTGAAAGCAATTACTTGCAACTCCAAAGCTCATGGTCTCTGTAGTCCACCACACAGCTCCCTAGAGAAAATACTTTATGGGACATATCACTCTTAATTGGATTTGTGTGTTTAACTGAATGTCCAATTTGCTTGAGTGAACGTTCTGTGAAAGTATAACACTGTCTGGCCCAATATTGTGTCTCTGGTTCCCAGTAAAGTGTTTGCCACGCATGAACAGCCTGCAAATATTTGTTGATGTTAAGCATGAAAATAAATGGATGAATGATATCCTAGTTATAAAGATTAGGTTCCAAAAGTTTTTAGATAACTATATTATTCAGCTTCATTTTTTTTGTTGCTCTTGTTTCATTTTGGCTTTGATTTTTTTTTCATTCTTATTTGTGCTCTGCCAAAATTGAAAACCTAAATTTTATAATTAATGATTGCTCGTGTTACTTTCAGGTTTTTAGGATATTTCTGTATGCAACACAGGGTTCTCTTTCGAACCATTTCCTGCCATTACTGTGCTCATTGATGACTCTTTATTCTACCTTCTAAGTCTACATTGTTGGCAAAGCTCAGGCTGAACACTGTGCCCATTCTTAAACAGCCATCTGCATGTGCCCAGGAAAAATAGCAAAGAACAGAAAAAACCCTGTCAAGCTCTTATTCTTTGCCAATTTCCCCATTCAGTTTTACTGTGTCTTATGAGTGCTAATATAAAGTGGGTATTCTGATGGCTTCACTTCTTCTCAATGTGTGTATTTTAAAGAAGCAGGAAGAACAGAGGCACAGAAAAAAGGAAACAGCTAGAACTGTCATTACCAAACACTGGATTAATATATATTATTATGAGATGTATGAGGGCAAAAAATACTTTACAAAACATATTTTTATACATGTATCTTTGAATATGTATAGTCATACTAGGCTTAAATTTTGTTGTAAATACTTAGGCATATGTAGAAGTATAATAGAGAATTATTACAATAGCTTAAATTCAAAGTTGACACAGGATAACTCTAAAAGAAGGAAAATTTGTTAAACACCTTCTTACATTAATATGTTTTACTAAAACACTACATATTTTGATTAAGTTTAGAGCAAAAACAATGTTATTGTACATAGTATTATCCTTATAATTAATAACTTTTTTCTTATAAATTATCTAATAAGCACATGGCTACTAAGACATTCTTAGAAATATGTAGTTTTTTTTCTGTGTGTTATTGTTACATTTTAAAGAAAAGCATATTTTAAGAGAGAGGATTCTGCTGCAGTCTTTTCATTTAGGCTTTCTGGCTATGCGTATTAAAGATAAAATTTCTTAGAATCAACATTTTAACAACTTGAAAATTCCTTGTTGCTCATGGATATAGTGTCTTCAAATAAGTCCTTTGGAGATGCAAGTTCTTCAGGAGTGCCTCAAGGGAAGCTGAAGGTGACAAAAGAGAAAAACAGACACTTGAATTAGTTTATATTTTGGTATTTTAAACAAGAGTTTATGGAGCACCCGGGGGGCTCAGTCAATTGAGCATCCTCAGGTCATGCTTGTGAGTTTGAGCCCCAAGTCAGGCTCTGTGCTGACAGATCAGAGTGTGGAGCCTGCTTCAGATTCTGTTTCCATCTCTTTGACCCTCCCCTGCTGGTGCTCTGTTCATCTCTCTCTCTCTCTCTCTCTCTCTCTCTCTCTCTCTCTCTCTCTCTCTCTCTCTCCCTGTCTCAAAAAGAAAAAGAGTTATTTGCTTAAGGGCACCTGGGTACCTCAACTGGTTAAGCATTTGATTCCAGCTCGGGTCTTGATTTCACATTTTGTGAGTAAGCCTCACATCAGACTCTGTGCTGACAGTGCAGAGCCTGCCTGGGATTCTTTCTCTCTCTCTACCCCTACTCCACAGGTATTCTCTCTCTCTCTCTCTTTCTCTCTCTCTCAAAATAAATAAATAAATAAACTTAAAAAAAGTTTTTGTGCTTAAAGGAATCTGTGCTAACAAAAGATTTGAGAATCCTTTATCTAGCCTAGCTTCCTTAGCACTAGATCCCATAGAATGCTAAAAAGTATGTAATCTAGTAGATTAAAAGAATTTATGTTGGACATTATATTTGGGGGAAATATTCTTACCTATATTTTGTGAATCACATGATTTGCAGAGATTCTAAACAGGATCCTCCACTAATTTTTTAAATGATATCTAAAATCCATACAGTACTGAATCTGACCAGTAATCTCAGCTTCCTTTTTCATCTGTGCCAGCATAATGCCTGGCGCCTAGTGGGATTTCAATCAGTATTTGTTGAAAGAACAAGTACTTGCAGAAAGCATTTCTACATAGTGGATGTCCCAGGCCATATAAAATCTTTGGTCAGAGAATCCTTATTTCCTTATTTTCCACAAGGGAGAAGAAAGCTCAGCTTCTTTTCTCACAAAAGAAATAACACAGTAAACACTTATGGGCCATCTTTTTACCACCGTACTTTATCCTCCCTTTAGGATGCTGAGTGATTTCTGAGTTTCACCTCCATTCATTCCCGTTTTCAAAGTAGCCATTGCTATCATTGCATTCTTACTATATTTCCCTTTCACCTCTGAAGTGTCTTCTTCTCCTCTGATTCTTATTCTTTGGCCAAAACTTTCAGGTTGGGTGGAGATGTGAGTGTGCTATGATGGAAGAGTGGTATGTCATTCTCTGGGCCCTCTACCTGAGTTACATCAGGGTTGTGTGGATCTGGTGGTCTCAATCCCAAGTAGGATAATGGGTTCCACCATATTTTCTAATCTAGCTCTACAAGTAAGAATTGATAACTGCATATGAATTCCCATTTGAATGCCTTTGTCAGTTACCATTTGATCAGAACTTGAAAGAGAGAAAGAATGATTAATCAGCATGTTCAGACTACAAATATTATGTAATATTATATCATCTTTATTCAATGTATGTCAGATTCTTCTAAGCACTTTATGAAATAATAGTTAGTCCCCACAGTAGCCATTTAAAGAATAAAGGTTTGAGATGAGAAAACAGAGGCACAAAGAGGTTGGGTAACTTGTCTATAGTCACAGGGCCAGTAAGTGGCAATCAAAGAATCATATCTAAGTATTCCAGATCCAGAATACCTTAAACATTATGCTATACTGTGTCTCTAACATTATCTGGCCTTATCTATGCACCTACAATTAACTAGAGCTATCTTGAATTAGGAGTCTGAACCCTGGGGTTTAGTTGTTAAGCATCTGACTTAATGATCTCATGATTTGTGAGTTTGAGTCCCTCATCAGGTGAGCATGAGCCCAGCATTGGGTGAGCTCAAGCTTGGCTTCTCTCACTTTCTTTCTGCCCCGTGTGGGATTCTCTCTGTCTCTGCCCCTCACTCACTTGCTCTCTCTCTCTCTCTCTTTCTCAAAGAAAAAAAAATCTGAAGATCGGGGATCTGATTTTTTTTGAATCTACTATGACCTTGAAGTTTTATTATCTGTTGTAATGCTACACTTTTCTATAGGTTGAAAAAAGTACTGGTTTAATGGGAAGTAAATGATAAATTTGGCTTGAGATATATTTAATATAATGGCATCACGGAAGAATTCAACTAAATTGCAAACTTATATTAGAGACATGGGCTAGAATTCTTTTCTTGAAATAAATATTTTGGAGTCATTTTGCTAAAAATGAAAACAGATAAAATCTTTCATTTGTAAAGGAAATGACAATTTATAAGATTTTTTTCACATCCAATGTCTCATGTGTAAGTTATTCTGATTTCTATTTTATAGAATTTAGAAGACAAGCTCAAAAAGGCCAAATCATATGTGTAAGGCCAGAAGTTTATGCTAACTCACTCTAATTAGGATCAGAAAACAAAAAAGCTTGGGTGATATATTTTAACTTAATGAAATTTAACATATTATTCTTATAAGGAAAATATGCTTTGACAAAAACAGATTGGGGGGTGTATGTGATAGATAATTGTATAACCATATAAAAATATAATAAGAAATATAAAAACATGAAGAATGTTGCTTCTGTAGCCATTCACCCACATAAGCACACTTACTCTGAATCACAAATTTAGCTATCAAATTAGTGTTTTCACTTTTACAGGGAAAAATACACATAAGTGCTTTCTGCATAAAAAAGCTGTCAGATTCCAGTAAATTCTTTATTTCAACAGTATTATATTGATGGTAATAGCTAAAATTGATTGTGGTTTATGTGACAGGCTCTTGATTTTTGTTTTGCATGCATCCTTGCACTTCATCTTTAGACAGATTTTATAAAGTAGCTCCCATACTGGCCGACCAGGGGCAGAATTACCAAGTCACCAAGAGTTCGAGGAAATGAACAACTAAAGTCCATGGCTCTGCTCTGCCGGTTAGTTCTAGGGGATCCTGGACAACTGATAGCACCTGTCTGGTCGCCATTTGCTTATCTCTGAAGGGAGTATAATAATTGAGCTTGTAAACTGATTGTTTTGGAGATGTGAATATTACCCAGAAGAGTATCCTTCATGAGTGTCAGCTGCAACTGTCACTTTAAATATGAAGAAACCGAGGCTTAGGAGAGCTGAGTGTCCAAAGCTAGCTACTGTAATGAATCCCTATTTGAGGCATTCTTTAAAATAAATGCCCTTTCCAGCCTTCTAGGCCTTGATACTTATCCCATTTGGATGTTTACCTTTTCATCCTCTCTACTAAGGCCTGGTGTCCCTACTTATCAGTTCATTTTCTGTCTGCAGTGAGACTATTGGCCTCCCCTACAGGTTTTGGAACTCCTTGCCCTACTGCACAGACCTTGAATTGCCACAACAACAGTCACAGCATTAATTGTTTAACTTTTCTGGGCAAGATAATACATTAAGTGCTTTACATATTTTTATTTCCTCATTATTATACTCATCTTGAAGATATGGAATCTGAGTTACAAAGTATATAACTTGTCATAGGCCACAGAGTTTCTATATTCTAGTTGGGACTTGAACTTGGATTTTCTGCATCTTGAGGCAAATATGTAAGCCACTGTATTATAGACCTACCCTGGAAAACTGAATTGATAGGGATGTTCCATGAGAACTTATGAGACTATAATACTCGATGTTGACTGTTTGTTTGGCTCAGACAGCTTATATAACATGGTCATCAATGTCAAAATAGAGAGCAGGCCATTAGGAAGCAAGGAACATCAGCATTCCTTAGAAGTGCTGAAAAGCAGAGAATTAACAGATATGCTAAATCTGCACAACACTAAAGTAATAACTCAGCTAATGGGAAACATGAAACTGAGCTAATATAATAATGGGTTTGGAGAAAAGTTAGAAAAATGCATTCTTAGGAATTTTGTGAATTTTGGTTAGATCTGAAGGGTTGATACAATATTCAGCAGAATGCTCCTTCTTTGCTATTTAGTGTGCAGCAGTTTGCAAATTATTAGTTCTCTTTGCTGATGCTTCTAATTTAGTTATATTTCTTAGCTTGTTATGTTAAAGCACCTTTCCAGAGAATAACTCTTTGTGAAAGCAATAACCTAATTAAAGTAACTGGGTTCTACTCCTGGCTATGATGTTTTCCAAGGTTTGACCTTGGACCAAATACACATTCTCTGGGTCATTAGTACATTTGTCTCTGAAGTAATGGAATTGGAAGTAATTATCAAGGCATGTGAGTGTTTGAATCTATCTTTGGTGTTCTATTACTTTAGAATTATTTAAAAGAGATGTTTTGATGGGTATGTGTAGTAGGCAGCATGTGTTTTCATTCCAGTACTCACCACCTTTCTTTGGATAATATGTTGATTTTTCCCTCATGGGCCATGTCTGCTTCCAACCTTACACTAAGATCTACTATTTTCAATAGGTCTAGGGTTACGGTATGGCTCGAACTTGCCCCTTTTAACATTGTGGTAAACACAGTGACTCATTGTGTTTTTCTTTTGTTTACGATAATGGTGATAATGGAAAGGTGGCAGCAACGGCAACAATGAAGAGAATTAGACCATGGTCCATGGGGAATTAGACCTGGGACTCACCAATTGACTTGGTATTTTTCTTAACAATTTACTCACCTATAAAGCTCAGTATTTTTTTCAATTTCTGTTCACACTCGAAGCAGGAAAATTTGGATATAATTTAGCCACTTCACCAATGGCTGGAGGCAAGAAAACTGAAGTTAAGCAAACAATAATAAAAAAGAGGTAACATTCATTTAGCATTTACATGTGCTAGGCAATGTTCTCAACACATTACCTGTATTATCTTACTGTACTTAAACATAATAAAGTAATATGGTCCTTCTAGTTTTACCAACTGAACATAATCACTCTGCTTATTAACTTTGGTTGTTTGAGCCAGAAGAAATGGAATATAATCAGTAATGTATCTGTCATAAAGGCACATGACTTAATGAGGAAAAGGAAAGCTATATTGTGTCTTAAGAATGAACAGTAAGTGTGATGCATTAAAAGGAAATAAAGAATGAAAAAGTATGTTGAGTTCAAAATGTGAAGGTCTAAATTAAGGAGTTTAGATTTCATTCTGTTAAGAAGAAAGAAACCAACATAACTTTTTAAATGGCACTCTAACGTTGCAACATTTGGGAAGAGAGGGAACCCAATGCAAGAAGTGTGCAGAATTGCACAGGATGGACTGGTTCCCATTGTCTTCTGGATAATGGTGTTAGCACCTTGTTCTAGCTTACTGCTTGCTTTATAATTTAGGCAAAAGAAAAAAGTAACTTCAAATAGTGCTATAAAATATGTATTATTATTATTATTATTATTAAAATGAGGGATTTAGAAAGTTTTGGGACTTAACATTAGTCTTGTGATTGTCAATGGTAATTTAACTGCTCAAGATTGAAAAATGTCTTAATAACGGTAAAGCTTTCCTTTCTTCCATTAACGGTAATGAGGGAAACTGGAGAGGAATTGCTTTAAATAGATGCGAGTTTATAGTTGATGGTTTTGTATATTCTGTTAAGAAAGGACAACTAAGCAACAGAATTGGTGTTACAAATCTAGTTAGGAGAGGAGGTACAAGGGACACACTCATTGGTAAGATAAATAACTGTGACAGTGATCAATTTATTGCCCTTCAGCTGTGCTATTTCTCCTTTGTGAGCTGAACTAATGTTAAGCTTTACCAGTAAAGTGCTTTGCCAGTAGAGATGCCTGAGGAGGAAGGGGCTTTCTTTTCCTGGTTCTAATGTGTTCCTTTAGCTTGTAGTTCTGTAGCTCCTGGCTCTGAAGTACAAGGCGGCCAGCAGCCCTTAGGAACAAATCGTTTTCCCTGGCTCCTTTTCGTTTGATTCACAGCAAATTCTGAGAAGTGGTTCCTCCCAGTGGGTGGCTTTGCCAGACACCCAAAGGAGAGTTTCCTGGCAAATTTCGGAGGGAGGATTTTCAAGTTCCCAGAGCCCTGCACCATCGCAACATCTCTGTCATTTGCTGAGTCATGGCCACACCTTCTACAAGAGGTCTAGATCCTGGCCCTGGCTGTGGGCGGGCAAGTAAGGAGGGAACACTACCCTGGGTGCTTTCTCTCAACAATTCGGGTAGTAAGTGCTTAGTCCATTCAGGCTGCTTTGACAGGCTGTCATGGCCTGGGTGGCTTAATTGGGAGAAATTTACTTCCCCCAGTTCTGGAAGCTGGAAGTTTGAAATCAGGGTGCCAGTGCGGTCAGGTTATGGCAAGGGCCTTCTTCCAGGTTGCAGATTGATGACTTCTCCTTGTACCTTCACCTGGCAGAGAGCAGAGGAGAAGCAAGCTTTCTCATGATTCTCATAAGGCATAAATTCCATTCATAAAACTTCGCCCTCATGACCTCATCTGATTACCTCCTGAAGTCCCTACGTCCTAAAACCATCACACTGGGGAGTAAGGTTTTAACATAAGAATTTGAGGGAGAAGTTGGGGGAAAGAATTTAGTCTATAACAGTGGTAATTATATATTATATGATATTATCTTTGTTATTATATTATTCATTATACCTGTGATGCCTATGTTATTCAGATTTCTCTTTATGTCTTATTAGCTAATCCCTTGTTACTCCAATCTCTTGCTATAATTAATAATTCTTTATGTTAATTTTTCTGTTCAAATTATTGTGTTATGTCCTAAGTGAACTCCGATAAAGTAGATAAGTAGGAGAAAATAGTTGTTTGTATTAAAGAGATAAAAAACATAGCTCCTTGCAGCTCTGGCTACTATAAAAATTTTGCTTCTTTTTTCTAATAATATAACTGCAGGTATCATTTTTTTAAAGGCAAAGCATAGATTTAAAATATATTACTTTGCACTTTGTTTAACTTTTTAAAATTTATATTGCAGGTTTTATATCTATGTATTGGAGTAAGCAGCTAACTGATGTAACTAACTTATGTGGAATAAAAATTGAGAACTAGGCAATCATACCCATGCATTACTGATTCAATCTTATTAAGTAAGCAACTAGCACTGCTTCAAATTTTTCTGAATGACTTTTAAATGAATCGTTAAAGATAAGTTACTTCACTATGGTTTCAAGGTATACTCAATACTAATTCAAGTTATCTACACAGGGTTCCTTATATGGCATTCTAAACAGTGACTTTTATTTTATACCATAGCACTTTTCCATTTACTGTTTGATTTTAGTCTACGTATTTATTTTTGTTCTGGTATGATAACTGCCTAGAGGAGGTTTTCTTCAATTAGAAGAGGAACCAAAAATTGGGCCATTCTAAAAACTTTTGGGGTTGAAAGAAGGAGAATGAGACACAATGATTGCAAATTAGATAGTTTAATGATTGACTTGCACAGGTAAATGACTGAAATTATTTTTTCTTTATGAATACTGAAATCATGTGAAAATTAAACTTCAATAACAGTAATAATTTGAAATGGCTTATATTTAAGTATGAGAAGTTAGAGAGGGTATAGAAAATTCCTATGTAAAGTAAAAAAAATAAATTTGATTCCTTTGAGTTATTTCTAATACTAAGTATTTTAAGTCTAAAATCTTTTGTTCTTATTTATAATATTATTACTTTTAAAATTCTTATCAAGAGTTTCCAGATGCTATGCAGAAGCATGTGAAGTTATACATAATTATACATTATAGTAATTTAATATGTAATGTAAAAAACCATTATATATTTTTAGAATTCTAAGTATGGACTATTTAAGCATAGTAATTTATAAAATCTGAATGTTATACATACATTTTAGAATGATTTTTCTTTTAAAAATGTGACTTTCAAAAGCAATATCCCTATATTTTTCTAGTGAAATTAAAATAGTGTATTATATGCAGTCATGTTAATACATAAGTGCTGAGAATTGCAATGAAATAAATTAGTTTGAATTCATGGTCATCTGCCAACCAAATTCTTCACATCTAAACTAATATAAAGAAGCCATAAAATGTAATATTCTTTAACTCTCCATATTTCAGGTTAGCAACCTACATGTGGAGAAATATCTAATATTAGCTTTTCTATTTACTGTGTATTTGGTTGCTGTATTTTTAAAATAAGAACTGTTACCTGCATTTTCTTTTGGCTTCAATTGAAATACTATGAAATGTTTTCATAAGCTCCCATTTAAAAGTATTTTCTTATTGAGTAATTGCAGTATAATGGCCTGCAATTGCATTAAGCATTTGGAATGAATAGGAAAGAATCGAGTGAAAGCAAAATGAATCCATTAAGTCTTTGTGGAATAGAGACAGGTCAATAGACAGAAGTCCTAACTGAAAACATGTATTTATGTAACTATATGACATGTTCATTCCTAGACTTCTAGGCAAGGCCAAAAGTGAGGTTCCCTTTATACAACCTAAAAGATTATCCCCAGATTTCATGGGGGGATAAATGTTTATGTCATGCTAGTCCCCGACAGGGGCATTTTGATATCTCTGCCCGATGTAACTCTGCTGGTGTAATAGGCTGGAGGGAGATGAGAATAAAGTCATGGGGATACTTGTGACTCCAGAAATCGACCCTGCCATCAGACATCAATCCAGCCTTTGACCAGTATAATCTAGTTCTAGTGTGTCATTCAGATAGGATAGAAGAATGAAAGACAATAGGGGACTTTTGCTCATGCCTTAGGAAAAAGCCAAGAAAAAAATATTTTTTACTTCTATGATTATTCTTCATTAAAATGCAAAAAACAATACTATCTTGTATGTTGTAATGTTAAACATGTATTAAATACCTTATGCCAGTTTCAGCACAGATGGAGTTTCTTCAGTTAAGCCTTTATGTCCTCAAACCCAACATTTTAATTTTTCATTAAACGTGTTGGTCAGGTTCTGGGTTTTGAAGGGTTCTAATGCCACAATTCCTCCTGGAGTATTTTATATTTTAGTGTTTAAGTGACCCTAGATTGTTGACATTAAAAAAACTTGTTTAACCACCACATGGAAATACTTAGCAACTACTTTCAATATATATCATTTCCCATCTCCAAATTATTTGGTGACCCTGGTAATGGTAACTAGTTATATAAGTAATTTGGTAACCAATATATTTAGGTAAATTACTATATCCACCCACCACATTCAAGCTGTTCACTTTGTGAAAAAAATGATACAGCTCTTCTTGCATTGTACATTTTCTGGAATCAGTTAAATATTATAAAAACCTAGCAAGGATATACTCATTACTTTTCTTTCATGATCTCTATCTATAAAATTGGAAGTACAACATTTGTCAGTAGCCCATATTTTCATTTTTAGTCTTTTGCACAGAAAATGTAAGATTGAATTCATCTGGACATTTAAGCAATTTTCATATTAAAATGTGCAATTTTGGGTAGTTTTTCAGTTTCTTTAGATCTTCTCCAAAGCCTTCATTTTTATTTTTAAATATAAGTAGACAATTTTTATTTAAGAAACACTTATTGGTGAATATAATATGGTATTTCCTACAGGGATACAACATTGAATAAGATATAATCTTCATCTTTATAAACATTGGATATAAAGGTAAACGTAGGCTCCTGGGTGGCTCAGTCCGTTAAGTGACTGACTCCTGATTTTTGGCTTAGGTCATGATCTCATAGTTTGTGAGTTTGAGCCCCACATTAAGTTCTGTGCTGACAGTGTGAAGCCTGCTTGGGATTTTCTCTCTTTCTCTCTCTGCCCCTCCCTCCACTTGTGCTCTCTTTCTCTCTCAACATAAATCAGTAAACTTAAAAAAAAAAAAGGGAAATGAATTTTGACCTTTTTCATTTTGCAAGATACTATTCAAATGTTAATTATTTAAATAATTCTTTTGTAAATGTATGAAACTTTTCCAACTCTTTTTAAGTTGTGGGCATTTAAAAATACAGACTTTCTTACTCTGACATAGTCATATGGCATTTTCTCTCATCCAGATGGTAATATTAAAGTTATTTTTAGTATCAATTACCATACTTTTATTTTTCATGTGCTCCTTGCTTAGCTGGGTTTCATATCTACCAAAATATTCAACAGAATACCCAGTATTTGTTTTTTTTTAGCTCTTCCAAATTCTTTAGTTATTACGTGCATAGTAATAACCACCTTCAAGCGGCTCATTCACTGGAGCCAGCTGCTAGGGTCATGTCCTAAATACAGCTTAAACAGCAGGCTCCAATCTGATGAAACCTGACCGGAAATCGTGGAGCAAACAGAAGCCCAGCGGTTGCTCATATTTAAGATTCAGCAGGCACACAAAGCTGAAAGCACCTCTTCTGCTTTGACATTATCTATAGGTCCAATCCTCAATATGCTGATTCTATCGTAATACAGAAAATTGGTTAATTCCCTCTGGAAATTAGCAAAAAAAAAAAAAAAAAAAAGTCTCTCCTTGAATTGCTCTTGCTGCTTCTTTTGATTGGTTGATGCTATCTTTGCTTTACCTGAAGATAAAAGGAACATTTTTTTTTTCCAAAAACATGTCCATTTATAAAACATCTGCACACTCTCTGTATGCTTTCAATGCACAACATGAGAACTGATGTGTGTAAATGAAGTAAGGTAGGTATTCTCCACATTTAATCAGAATATTCTTCAAGAATTCATGAGGATTTTTGATGAATTCTTGTCGACATAGCTTTTTTATGCCATGTGGTATTTGGCATGAGACTTGACTGACAGGTGTGTGAAGGGTTCAGGGTGCAGACTTCTGAACGCTCTGAGTAATTATTTCCTCCTTCTCAGGTACGCGAATACAACATCTCTCTCTACAAGAGAGGCATGGGAGGGGCATACACAAATGATACAGTATCCTGATTATGATACACATTATTTAAAATGTGATATAATACAGGCAATCAATCACATGAAAACTCATTATGGAAAAACATAGAGAGAGATCTTTCTGTCACGATAATTCTGAAGGCGACAGTTTTGAGATTTGTGGGTTGCTCAGTGTACCCTACACGGCTACTTCATCTGGCTTTTGCAAATGTGCTCAGATGATATCTATGAAATGTGCCACAATATATATAATTACTGTAACCTTTAAAATCAGGATTAAATCAGTCTTGTGATGTAAGTGAACTGATGAATCTATTTAAAGGAGCAATGAAAGAACTACTCTGTATAGAATCTTTAAGAAGTATGATGAATCCTCCTTTTTTTCCTATTTTAAACCTAATTCATATATTTTTCTTATTAATGTATTTGCTGAATGCTCTTCCATTTGTCTTTCATACCAGATATATAGCTTTTCATCTCCTTTCCTTTCCCCAGGGTAAGAATCAGTACATTTTAAGCTGCCTTGTTCACAATGCCCAACACTGCACCACCAGCCAATTTAGATGTGGGTTTAATGAATGCTTTTGATTAAGATAATGATACTTATCTAGTTACTATTTACAGATCATTTAGCAACAGTGATCACTTTTCAATTCTCCAGGATACCTTGTGGCTTCTAAGCAAATTTGAAAGGGATAAGTACAATTTTTAAAAACTATTTTGATCGTAACCCTTGTGGGTTGGCTGCCCTCTTCAGTGATTCTGGAATGATTTCTTGGTCCTGATGTCACCTAAAGTTTACATTAGATGAGTTTACACAGTTTGGAACTCAATTTCCTTCTTGCTGAGCAATTTCTTCTTTTATTTTCACTGGTTTTCCATTAGAAACTCATGACCATAGGGTAGAGAAAATAGAAGTTTCTTTAAGTGGCTTGAACATATATTTTATCTATTGTCACTATTTCAAATTGTCACATGGTAGTGTTCACTGAGGTTAGTTTTACTTTTCTTTTAATTAAATAATAGGTTTCTAGTGAACTTGTTTCAGTGATTCACTTTACCTACCTGCCTCTACTAATCAAATGTATACATATTACTTTCTTATGACCATGGTGATGCAAAGTCTAGAATGTGCTGTTAGTCCAATAAATAGCTCATCATTCAGGTATGATCGAAGTAAATCTCCAAAGTAATGAAATACTACTACTACTACCACTACCACCACGTCAGTATTAGCCATTACCCATCAGCATTTACTCTGAATTTTATTATCATCCTAGCTAAGGCAGTCCTTTTACTTATTTGTGAGGTAGATAATTACTACTACCCAGGTAGATATTTACCTAATTTTACAGATAAGAAAATTGAGGTTTAAAAGTTTGAGAAATGTGACAAACTTAAGCTATTAAATGACAGACCTGGCATTCAAGTCCAGGTCTGTAGAAATTCAAATGTAATTCTCTTAACCTCTGTATTTTACCCTGTATTTGAACATGGGACAAAAGTTTGAACAGAACCAAGTTTCACATACCTGGTAGCTAAGCTTTAAAATGCACCTCTAATTATCTAATGCCATTCTTTCTGACTGCCTATTGCTTGAGGGTGACAGAGGCAACTGTAGATTTTTGGGAAATAAAAAATTTCTGTCCACGCAATTCTTAAACTCAAGCCAGTGAGAACTCCTTGTCAGAAACAGTAATGTCTGTCTATCCAATCTGAGTTCTTCAAATAGCTAATGCAGATTTGGGATTATAGATATAGAAGTTTAAAAGAGAACATGGTCTCTTTGCTCTAGTAATAATTCAAAATTAACATGGATTTCTAATTAAGTTTGAAAAATTAAAATTATGTATAATAGCCTAGCGTATAATTTCAATATTTTCAAAATCAGAATCATAGCACCATACCTAGATTTCAGTCAATACTTTTTCATAAAAATCCCCATATACAAGTACTGAATAATGTGAGGGCCAGCTTCAGATCTTATTGAAACATATTATTCATAAGCAAACTACAGGTAATTTAAAACTTGTAGTTTCTATACTAAATAGTTAAGGGAATTTCACACATTATGTCCCAGACTTCCTCCCAATGTATAACCCATGTTAACTTTTTTTCAGAAAAAATATTTGTAAGTAAATCTTAAATTTTCACTTATGGAAATTAAGCTTCCCTTATGAAGCTCCAGGTCTATCTAGCTCCACTCTACCCTTTCCCAGGGATATAAAATCTTTCTTTTATTTCATCCACCACCAACATTTTTTACCTAATCTGAACTTTGTCAAGAAGATACAGTTTTTAAAAGGGACTCACCTAAAAGCTAAGAGAAAATAAGATAAATTAAAAAAAATACAATATTGGTCATTTTTTAAATAAAACAACTTCCTGAATAAATACAGTCAGCGAACAAAATTTGTAAATGTCTGTAAAACTTGTTAGTTTAAACCCCACTCAAAATTCCTTCAAAAATGATAAAGAATAACCTTATTGGTTATATGGTGTTGGAGCTGTATTCAGACCCAGGCCTAGCCTCTTGACTGTTACCTGGTTACCCATGTTAACTTTTTGTATGATATCAATTCTCTCAATTACTCTTTCATTTTCTCTCTATATATCCTTGTTTGATAGTTTCAAAATGGTTTTGCTCATATATGCAAATACTTTGCTCAGAAGAACCCAGATGCCACTTTATTCCCTTTCTTTAACAGAGATTTTTAATGAAATGTTTATACTGAAGATATTAGCACTTGTATAAATGTTTATTGGAAAAATATATATTGGATTTTAAGTTTTGTTTAGGGCGTTGTGTGATATGTAGACATTTAAATCTTAGGATCACATGTATCAATAATTCCTTTGCAATGTTCTCATTGCTTTAAGAATGAAATGAAACTCCTCATTTCAATGATTCCATCTATTATAGTCATCATCATTTTTCTTTATTTTGATTTTTTTTCTATTTACATCTTTTATTTCATTATTTTATTTATAATGTCATGTAGCATATAATTGGAACTGAGGATCCAAAATTTGCTTTTTGTTCGAATTTAAATTGATTTAACATCATCTGTGACATCTTCTTCATCATAAGTTAGATTTTAATAATACAAGAATCTGTTATTGAAATCTTTATAACTTTCCACCATTCTCCATAACAAATGACTGTACTTGTATTCATATTTTCCTTTCCTTATCTTAACACTCAAAATATGTTCCTTTTACTGTGTAATGGTAATTATTCCTTGTGTATCCTGTGGAAGCCTTGTGTATATCACCATGGTTGTGGCTCCTTAGGCTATTACTTATTTTTACTGCTCCTAGATATTTAATTTTTCTCCCTCAGCCTACTCCTTCCCACAAGTACCTAAGTGCACCAAAGATTAGCAATGCCAGCAAAATAAAAACAAACCATCGTCTCCTTTCAAAACTCCACTCTACATACTATTGATTTTCACATTGTACTTTCTTTTTACCTGTGGCTTATAGCCAAACTTCTTGCAAGAGTTACATTCACCCTTTTTCGTCTCTCTACTTTGTTTTGTCCTTTATCATACGGTACTGATTCTGCCCCTATTTCCTTAAAGCTTTTTTTTTTTTTTTTTCCAGAATCACCCATGACATTGCATTGCATTACCACCTTTCCTCTCGTTCAACTTCTGGATTTGTCAAGTTCAGTCTATTGTACTTTCTAAATATCCTTCTACTGGGATTACTACGATAATAAGAGAGAATAATACATAGTAAAGTGTTCCTGGTGAAATTATGGAGTTGAGAAGCAGAATAGTTTCAAAGAACAAAGAACATATATAGCATAAGAGAATAATGCTGACTTTGGTATCAGGAAGATTATAGAGCTCTAAGTGGATGGCTTTAATTTTATTTGGAGTTTCTGTTTTAGAATTGTTTGTCAGTTTTCAAATTGCTACTGTGCAATAGATAAGAATGAGAGAGTCCGTGGGGGTTGATAACCTAGAGTATGTTTGCTCTCTATTGTTTATATATGAGTTTTTCTAAGAAAATTGGACTTCTTGGCACTGACAAGAAGAAATCAAATGGTTGAGTTTATTGAGTTTATTTTTTTAACCTTTTCTTGGGGCATTTATATTTCTGGCCTTCTAATACTGGAATACATGTGTTAACAGGAAAATACATCAATAATCTTCTGACTGGTCCTTTTTTTCTATTCTCCTTCTTCTAATGCGTCAACACAGCAAACACAGATTGTGTAGAGCCCGGTAAACCATCCTGCTCTTCTGCTTAAAATCTTCAAATGCTTTTGATTCACTTATAAAATGATCAGGCTCTTTAATGAGGCTTGCAAGACCTCACATAAACTGATGCTGGATCTTTACAACAATCTATTCCAACTTCTCTCTTACATCAATTAGGCAACATGTTCCTTCTTTCTCTTCTTTCCCAAAATCCCCATACGTGTAGCTCATTTTTAGCCCTTTCAAATATTACTTACTCAGGGATACCAGCCCAGATTATCTTGCACTATTCATTCTCTATGAACTTGCCCTGTTTAAAATTTTACAGAATTTATCATAAATAATTAAAACTCATGTTTTAGTTATCTACTTACTATCATGCAAATTTCAAAAGAACAAGACTTTGTTCACCACCATGTATCTGAAACCTAAATTTGAACATGTTGCATGAATGATGGCAATATTATCAGGATCTCAGATGCATTTCTGCAAATAAGAAAAGATTATATACAGATGTTTTTATGTCAGGAAACATATTTAGTGTTTTAGTTAGTCATTAGAGTCATTTGCAAGAAGTATTGTCTTCAGTTTCTAAAGTAGGAAAATAACATTTAGAAAAACTGTAATTTATTTTTTGTCATACAGCTGGCCAGTCATAGAGAAAGAATAAGACCCCAAATCTCACAACATATTCAGCACTTTTTAAACCACACTGACTTGGATCTAAGCATGCAATTATTGCATATGAAATCAACACTGTCTCTATTAATAGGTAGTAAGGCATAAAGGGTGAGATTTCTACCTGAGCCATTAATGACCATTAGCTGTTAGTGCAATTTATCCAAAGGATGCAAAACGCTGAAATTTAGTTTTTGTTGTTTACCTAGTGACTTATAGCATCAGAGTTAAAATGGCAATTCAATGTAATTTACTTGGTTGATCATACTTTCTGCAAGAAACTAGTAAAAGGGTGCTTCAACCAATAATTTTGTTTAATATGAAATGCTTTTCATTTTCTTTTTTTTAAATAATGTTCTGAAACAAGTTTGTTCATGTTCACACACACACACACACACACACACACAAACACACCACCATCTCTAATCTTTTCCTTAAATGCAGAAGTGTTTTGTTTTGTTTTAATGTCTAAAAAAGTAGAGATTTTTTAGTTCTTAAACATACAAAAATATAAAGAATGGGTTGTTTTTGCTATAATTTTGCTACTGTGACATGCACATTATTCTATAACCTTTGTGTTATGTTTATAGTTAGCATTATACACAGTCATTAAGATTGTTTGCTAACTAAAAATTGCAGCTAAATTATAAGTCACTTTAAGGGGGTACTTTTTATACACAGTAATGAAAGGCTTGTGAAGACATTGCAGGAACATGCATTCTGTACCAACATTTAGTGTTGGTACAAATTTCCATCACAATATAATGGTCTGCTGAAGTGTAAATCTATGATTTAAGATGACATTATTGATCAATGAAGACAAATAGTTATAGCCTTTCCTGTAGTTTATTCTATGTATAAGGCTGCAATTTATGCCATTTATATGTTTTTCTTTGATTTGGATTCATATCGCTAATTAGGTATAAGATAATCAGTTAACCAAAATACCATAATTTCTAAAATCCAAATTTCTTGATATCAGAGTACATCTTCTCCCATAATAAGTAGATTCACCTTGGAAAAACTTGCATTGCTCTTCTTTTCTAATTCTCATGCACACATATACAAATACAAAATATCCTAGATAAAATTATGACATAGAGGATGTTTGTTATTAAAAACAAGAGGATGTATACATATATATGTACATATATGTATACATATATATTTGGAATTTAAGATACATATATGTATATATATCTCAAATTTCAAATATTCAAGAATCAAAATGTTCCAGTTTAGGTGATTTTTCTACCTATATTCAGTCACCTGCCTCCAGGGAAGTAGAATCATAGAAAAAAACACATTGATACAAGGAAACAAACTTGTGGGTAGGGAACTCTCAGTAAGAAATCTGGACTGACACTCAAATTGGTGGCCAGTGCAATTTCCTGCTCTATGCTGTTACATTATTAGCTAGCTAGTTTTGATTCTCTGAAATAAATTATCTACCATCTTCTCATACTTTATATGTAATTTTGGGACAATAGAAATGATATTCCAGGAATTATTCAAAGTGAAATAACCTGATACATGATACAGGAATGCCAAATTTCTTTTATGTCAGTAAACTGAGTGTGGTTATATTTCAACTAAAAATACAGGACAGACTAAAAGAACCAACCAACTTTAGTAAATATTTTATCTCAATATACTATACACACAGAAATGGAAACAAATCCTAAGTGTAAAGCTTGATAAATTATTAAAAAGTGAACCATCTATTTAACTCATATGGGACAGAATCTTACCCATTCTCCACAGTGGCCCTATTGTCTCTCCAAAGGTAAGCAATACCTTACTTCTCAAACCATTGATTATTTTCCCTCTTTTGTTTTTTATTTAAACGGACTACAATAGTGTATATTCTTTTATGATTGACCTCTTTCACTTGAAATCATATTTAGAGGTTCATGTAAGTCACTGGATATAAATATAGTAGTTTATTAATATTATTTTATAATAACAAGCCATTGTGTATGAGCATACTACCTTTCATCTATTTATTAACTTTGTTGTGAATGGATAAATTGAGTAATTTTAAGGTTTTGGGTTGTTATGAATAATAATGTTATATGTATTTTTCACCCATTTTGGGTTGAATTATCTTGGGTATATACTAGCAGCATAGTTACTAGGTCATAGGATATGCATGTTTTATGTTTTCGTAGATATCACTTACTTCCCAAAGCATTAGTACCGTCTTATTCTCACATCAGCAGTGAATGAAAGTTCCAGGTTCTTTACATCCTTACTTAATACTTGACTTGATATATCTGTTTTTGCACTGGTGAATATAGAGTGAGATCAAAAGTACAATATGAAAGCACATTTCCCCGTGAGTTGTAACATACTTTAATTTGTTTTTCATTTGAATATCTCTTTATTTGAAATGTCTGTTCATATATACATTTTTTATAGCATTTTCATTTTTTTGACATATGGAGCTCTGTATATATTTTCAATATTCAACTACTTTATAGTATACATGAATTAATTCTTTTTTTACTCTGTGGCTGGATTTTTTACTTTTTAATATCTTTTGATAAGCAGAATTTTATAAATTTTAATGCAGCCCAGTTTATCATATGATTTTCCTGAAAGTTAACAAAAGTTGTGATATTTGGAAGTACACACATTTTACAAAATTCATAAAACTATACACCTAATAGAATGAATTTTACAATATGTGAATTATACCATAATGAAACTGATATTCTCACCCTTAGTGTACATTTATTGTGTACACCCATTTATTATTCTTTTATTTGATTATTGATGTTTTCTAGAAGCGTAATGTTCTACCTCTCAATTTTATGTATGCTATTTATATATAATTGCTTTTCTGTGTGTGTATGGTATGAGCTATGTATCAATGAACATATATTCCATTGGTCCAATATAATTTATTATCAAAGTTTTCCTACTGTCATGAAACGCTATATTTGACATAAATTAAACGTTGTGGTCCATTAATCTATTTGGCTTCTCCTTGCACCAATATTTTTCTTATTGTTTTTATAGGTTAAACATTTTTATTATTTTTATTTTTTTAATTTGAATTCAAGGTAGTTACCATACAATGTAGCATTGGTTCCAGGAATAGAACCCAGTGATTCATTACTTACACACAATAGCCAGTATCTATCTCAAGTGCCCTCTTCAATGCCCATGACTCAGAAATTGTGGTAGATATAGACAATGGAATACTACCCAAGATCAACTGCTACTTTAAAAACTACTTTGCAGATAAGTTTACCAAAGAGTTGACTGGTAGGATCACCTTTTAGCTAGTTTCAGTGTCTTTTGAACATTTGTATTTATTCTTTAGGCAAGATGATGTTTCAGGATCATCATGTTCTCTCCCTTTCCCAGTTCTGGAATTTATCAATTCTCCAAGGAATTTTATTCCCTTCACGATGTTGGTTACAACATAAACACTAGAACTGTTAGCGAATAAATAAAAACTCAGCAACTACTTTTTCTCAGTTTCAGGTATTCAGTTTTTTATGAATGAGTCAACAACTGGCTTCTCCAAGTATATTTAAAATAAAATGGAGGTGCAATAGTTACTGTTATTTGGGTTCTACTGTACTTTGAAAAGAACAAGAACACTTCCTTTCTAGGATTGTGTGTGTGGGTGGATCCGCAGACTAGTTAGTAGTAGAAGTTCACGAATATCAAGAGAAGGGAGGGAGAGGCAGATCGACTTGTTAGTCTCTATCCTGTGTATTTGATAATGTCAGACATTTCTTTAAAAGAACAAAAGGTATCAAGGCTGTAGTTAGAGTTAAATGACTCAAAGAAACCTGAGTTCAAATGTTTGTTCAGCTGTGTCTCCTTGTCAACTGCTTTTTTTTTTATGGGAATGGTAATAATACCAACTTTCCAGAGCAACATATAAATGTTAAATTAAAATGTCCTTTTTCCAAGTTGACTTAATTTTATTCAAAATCACTGGTAAGAAAGAGGAAGGAAATAGTACAAGAGTGTTTGTAAATGCAGATGGAATCTAAGTTGTGAAATAAGTTGCATGGGTGGAATATTTCAAGTGCCCTGAAAATTATTCCTTTTAGCTTTAATATTTTTGTCAAGGGTCAGCTTGGATTCACTATGGGTTATATGCATAATAATGGGGTTCTTTGAAGAAACAGAAAGCTTTTCAAGTCTGCAAAAAAATAAGAGTAATGGGAATAAAATAGCATGTTTTACATTTGTAATTTGGACTAATGGGTTGGGTTAAATCAGGATACAAAGGAAACCAACTCTTCATTGAATTTTAAGCTTTCTCTAGACAAACAGCAATGTCTCAGAACTTTGTACTATCTTTTTTGATTATGCCTTTTACCCAAGAAATGCAATTTGACCCTCACCCAAATGGACAAAAACTATTAACCATTTCATATAAGATTTAAGTGTTTTGAAATAACACTGGAAAATCTTAAACTCCCAATGATAAACTTCCTAGTAGGAGAGAAAAATTGACAGAAAATTGTTTACCTAATTAGTGATATTAAAAACTATAAAAAAATTATTTCATAAAAATGCATTTGGCATAATCTATAAAACAGGCCACTCTTAAAGAAGTAAAAATTACCATTGACTACTATAAATGAAAACAAAAAAATCATCATAGCATTTTAATCTGCTCAATCTAGCCAGAGAAAATCTGATATCAAAGAAATATTAATAAATATAGCAGAAGTAAAAATTGTTGAAATTTTCATATGGACATAGATTAACCAAATGTCCTTTTAACATAGAAAGGGATCTCTGATTTAAAAAATTTTGACTCACAAAGAATGAGAATAGAAAATACTGAAGTGCCTGGGTAGCTTAATCAGTTGAGTTACCAACTCTTGATTTTGGCTCAAGTCATGATCTAACAATTGTGAGATTGAGCCACATGCTGGCTCAGTTTGGAGCCTGCCTAAGATTCTCTCTTTCTCTCCCTTTGCCTTTCCCCTGCTCATGTGAGCACACATTCTCTCTCTCTCTCTAAAAAATTAAAGTAAAAAATAAAATACTGAAAGTGTATTAAATATTTATTCTCTAATGAATTTCATTGATTTGGCTTTTTTCTCCCTTCCTTCCTTCCTTCCTTCCTTCCTTCCTTCCTTCCTTCCTTCCTTCCTTCCTTCCTCCTTCCTTCCTTCCTTCCTTCTCTCTTTTAAGGAAGTATAATTGCCGTACAATATTATATTAGTTTCAGATATACAGCATAACTATTCAATATTTGTAAATACTTTTAAAATGATCATCACAGTAAGTGTAGTTAACATTCAATATCATACATAGTTACAGATTTTTTTCTTGTGATAAAAACTTTTGAGATGTTTTCTCAGCAAGTCTTGAATATGTAGTACAGCATTATTAACCATAGTTGCCTTGTTGAATATGACATCCCCATGACTTATTTATTTTATATCTAGAAGTTTGTATCTTTTGATTCATTCACTCATTTGCACACTCTGCATCCTTACCTCTGGTAACTACCAATCTATTTCCTGTTTATGAGCTTGCTTGCTTGCTTGCTTTCTTGCTTACTTGCTTTCTTTCTTTCTTTCTTTCTTTCTTTCTTTCTTTCTTTCTTTCTTTGGCAGGGGGTGATTCCACATTTAAGTGAGAGCATATAATATTTAATTATTCTGCTGATTTATTTCACTTGACATATTGCCATCAAGGTCCATTCATGTTGAGAAAAATGACAAGTTTTCATTTTTATGGCTGAATAATGTTCCATTGCATATATATATATATCACATTCCATTGCATATACATATGTATATATATGTATATATATATATCTCTCTCTCACACTTTCTTTATCCATTCATCTACTGATGGGCCCTGAAGTTGCTTCCATATCTCAGCTATGTAAGTAATGTTGCAATTAATAGAGAGGGGGGTACATATATCTTTTCAAGTTAGTGTTTTCACTTCCTTTGGATAAATACAAAGAAGTGGATTGTTAGGTCATATGGTAGTTCTATTTTAGTTTCTTGAGAAACTTCCATAGTGTTTTTGACAGTGGCTGCACCAGTTTAAAACCCCACCAACAATGCATGTTTCTTTTCTCCACATCCTCATTAACTGTTATTATTTCCAGGCATTTGGATAATGAACATTCTAACATCTGTGAGGTAATATCCCAGTATGGTTTTAATTTTTATTTCCCTGATGGTGAGTGATGTTGAAAATCTTTTCATGTACCTGTTGGCTGTCTGTATCTTTTTCAAAAAATGTCTATCCAGATTATCTGTTGATTTTTTTTAAATCAGATTGGGTTTTTTTGTTTTGGCTATTGGGTTGTATGAGTTTTCTAAAAATGTATTTTGGATATTAACCTCCTATTAGATATATGACTTGCAGCTATTTTTCCCAATTTAGTAGTAGGTTGCTTTTTCATATTGTTGATGATTTCTTTGCTGTGCAATAGGTTTTTAGTTTCATGTAGTCTCACTTGTTGGTTTTTGGTTTTGGTGTCAAATCCAAATAATCAGAGCCAAGACTGATGTCACAGAGTTTACTGCCTATGTTTTCTTTAAGAAGTTTACAGTTTCAAGTGGAATTTTTAAGCCTTTATTACATTTTTTAAATGTTTATGTATTTATTTATTTATTTATTTATTTATTTATTTATTTTAGGGAGACTGGGGGAGGGGCAAAGGGAGATGGAGAGAGAGTATCCTAAGCAGGCTCTGTGCTGTTTGTTCAGAGCTTGATTCAGGGCTTGATCTCATAAACCATGAAATCATGACCTGAACTGATATCAAGAGTCAGACACTTAACAAACTGACACACACAGGTGCCCCACACTTTTATTTATCTACTTCAAGTTAATTTTTGTATATAATGTAAGATATAAGTCCAATTTAATTCTTTTGCATGTGTTCGTTCAGTTTTCCCAGCACCATTTATTGAAGAGACTGTTTTTCTCCCCATTGACTATTCTTGGTTCCTTTGTTGTAACTTGATTGATCATATATTTCTAGGTTCTCTATTTTGTTCCATTGATTAAAATGTCTGTTTTCCTATCTCTCAGTTTTATATGTTTTTGATTACTATTCTTTTGTAATATAGTTTAAAATCAGGGATTGTGATACCTCCATATTTGTTCTTCATTCTCAAGATTGCTTTGACTCTTCTGGGTCTTTTGTGGTTTAATATAAATTTTAGGATTATTTGTTTTATACTGTGAAAAATGCTGCTGGGATATTGATAGGAATTACATTGACTCTGTTGATTGCTTTGGGTAGTGCAGACATTTTAATAATATTAATTCTTCTAATCTATGAGCATGGAATATCTTTTTATTTAGTGTCTTTATTTATTTCATCACTGGATTTTAATATTCAATGCACGGCTCTTTCATCTCCTTGGTTAAATTTATTCCTAGGTTTTTTATTCTTTTATGTGCAATTGTAAATGGAATTGTTTTCTTACTCTTTTTCTCATATTTTTTATTAATATGGGAATAAGATTTTTGTGCATTGGATTTTCCTCCTGTAACTTTGGTGAATTTATTTATTAGTTCCATAGTTTTTTGGTGAAGACTTTAGTTTTCCATATATAATACTGTGTTGTCTGTGAAGAATGACAGTCTCACTTATTCCTTACTAAATCGGATTCCTTTTATTTCTTGTATTTGCCTACTCACTCTCAGTAGAACTTCCAATACTGTGTTGAAAAAAAATGGCAAGAGTGGGGTTTCCTTGTCTTGTACCTGATCTTAGAGGAAAAGCTTTCAACTTCTCACTATCAGGTATGACGTTAGCTACGGGATATCATATATGGCCTTTACTATGTGGACCTACTTGGCCTGTATATCCATGTTGTTAGGAGTTTTTATCATAAATGGACGTTGAACTCTGTCAAATGCTCTTTCAGCATTTATTGAGATGATCATGATTTTTATCCTTCATTTTGTTAGTATAGTGTGTCACATAGTTTGATTTGTGGGGGTTGAACCCTTCTTACATCCCTGGAATAAACACCAAATGATCATAGTATATGATTCTTTTTATGTATTGTTGACTTTAGTTTACTAATATTTTGTTAAAGATTTTTGCATCTATGTTTATCAGGGATATTTACCTGTAATTTTTGTCTTTTGGTGTTTTTATCTGGTTTTGTTACCAGGATAATGCTGTCCTTGTAAAATATATTTGAAAATGTTCCTTCCCCTTTTATTTTTGGAAGAATTTGAGAATTGGTGTTAATTCTTCTTTGAATGTTTGGTAAAATTTACCAGTGAGGCTACCTGGTCCTAGACTGTGTGTTTTGATTATTGATCCAATCTCCTTACTAATCATCAGTCTGTTCAGATTTTCTCTCTCTTCATAATTCAGTCTTGAAAGCTTGAATGTTCCTAAAAATTTATTCATTTCTTCTAGGTTGTCCTATTTGTGGGCACGTCATTTTTCATAGTAGTCTATTAAGATCCTTTGTATTTCTGTGGTGTTGTATGGAATGTCTCCTCTTTGATTTCTGCTTTTATTTATTTGAGTCCTCTTTCTTTTGTTCTTGGTAAGTTTAGCTAAAGGTTTGTCATTTTGTTTATCTTTTCTTTAAAATTTTTTTCAATGTTTATTTTTGGGAGAGAGAGACAGTGTGACCAACGGAGGGGCAGAGAGTGAGAGAGACACAGAATCCAAAGCAGGCTCCAGGCTTTGAGCTGTCAGCACAGAGTCCAATGCAGGGCTCAAACTCATGGACAGCAAGATCTTGAGCTGAGCCAAAGTTGGACACTTAACTGACTGAGACACCCAGGCACCCTTGTTTACCTTTTCAAAGAACTCGCTATTCATTTCATTGATATTTTCTATTGTCAGTCAGTCTATTTCTGCTGTGATCTTTATTATCTCCTCCCCTCTACTACTAATTTTGGGCTTTCTTTGTTCTTTTTCTAGTTTGTTGTGGTGTAAAGTCAGGTTGTTTGAGATTTGTAGTTTGAATGTTTTTAACGTTCACCATTTTACATGTAGAAAAGCTAAAGTCTCATAAGTTAAGTTCCAGGGAAGAAAATTTAGTAGAATCTGTAACTGGCTAGTAACCACTCTCTTACAGTGAACCTATTTTTGCATACAAATATGTAAAATCTTTTTAGAATGACAATATCCTTCTCTCTACAAATAGAAGAATAAGAAGAGATTGCTGGATTTTTATTGTTTTTTATATTTAATGATTAAATCTTCTTGAACACCAAGGAAGATACAATATTATAATTTTTAAAAAAAGATTAGACATATAGATATAAAGAAAAACACATCAACCTAATTATAATTTCATGAAAAAATTAAAATAAAGTAGTCATATAATAGATTTTAATGAACTCCAGGATTTGTTGTCTTGCCAGCCTCGAGTATTATTACTCATTAATTGTATCTCTTAACTCACTGAGCTTTGGCAATAGATGGCTGAGATCAAATTAAACCCTGTTTTCTATGTCTTATAATTAACCTAATGTGTTGAACTGTCATCAGTAACTAAGTTATTCAAACTTACAAATATTATCCTGTAAAAGAAAGACATTAATGAATTCCTGTTAGCCTGCTTCTATTTGGAAATACATAATGACAAGAGACATTCTTATGGGCAGTAATAGAAGCAAGAGGAAGGAACAGGCAATTAATCAAAATGTGAATTTATTGAAAGACAGGACTGGTAGCAGTGTGACACTATTGGTACCCTAATTACTAATTATTTCCAGTATTTGCCTAATGAGTAAAGAGAATTCCAAGTTACAAGCAATATGAGTAGTCATTAGATTGTACAATGTGTGATACCATTTCTATATTTGAAAAATTTCATTCATAAAACAAAAAGGCAACATTTTTTTACAGAAAGGTAATATTTTAAAGACTTTAAAGCCATCAGTACCATATAAGATTTTAATGCCTCTTTCAAATGTCTTTAAAACCTATTATAAGTACGTTAATGCTGCATGTTTTTGCTAGTCCTATAGTTGGTGGTATAACTGAAAATGAGATTGCTCTGTGACAATGTTACACAGTTTTAGTACCTCTTTTTCTTTGCATTTTGTTTTAGATTAAAGTCCTACTAAGTCTGTATTAGTCTGTGCTTATTGTTCTGCCTATGTGAGTCCTTTTACTTAATATTTGATCTAAATTTTTATTGGTTTCATAACTCAGTACGTACCATGACAGTAAGAGATTATATTATTTCCATTCTGAGTTTAAAATAAAAAGCGACAAATCGGCTATATTTACTAACGTTGCTACCACCAAGATTTGTAAATCTAAATGGTTTCATAGTGAGCTCTACAAATGCTATACTCCTCAGTAACCTTTCCTTGCCTGCATGTACAAGAGATAGAAGATGAATGGTATTATTTCTCTGGAACCCTTAGGTGGAAATTAAATATTTATTAAAAGTGTGTTTTTTACTTTGATAACAAATCCAATAAACAAGTTCTTTGATTGATGAATATTAGCATTTCTTATTGTAAGATGTATGGATTACTTACAGCTTGAAGGCAATTTGTGGTAGAGAAAGTGACATTTGTTCAGTATTGAAAATTTTTAAGGACAGTTTTCTGGAACAGACATAAAAATGTTAGATTCTTGATCCAGCCCTGACATCTTTTGGCTAAGTGACCTTGGATAAGTCATTCAATGATGTTAAACTCAGTTTCTTTCTTTCAAAATTAGGATTAAAATAATACTTAAAATATTAATATTTAACAAATTCTGACATTATAGAATGCAAGGAAAAATATCCATACACTACATATAACATGTCATTATTATGTTTCAGATGCAAAATAAACATGCAAAAACAAAAAAAAATGGTTTTTGCTTAGAAACTGTTCTATGGCTTTAGCAGTGTGTATTTTCTCTCCCTTCTTTGATTTCATATTTTACTTATGGACACATAACTTAATATCTGTTGTAAACATCTTGAATTGCTTTTAAATGTTCAAGTGAAAGACTATATATCCATTAATATCATCAGAGCTTTACTGTATCTTTAATATCATCATTTATTCCTCAATTTTGTAAAAAATATCAGGACTTCTAAAGGAATTACAATTCAAATCTTATCTCTAGGAGCTTCTGGGTGGCTCAGTTGGTTAAGTGTCCAACTTAGGCTCGGCTCATGATCTCCCTGTTTAAGTTCAAGCCCAATGTCATGCTCTGTACTGACAGCTCAGAGCCTGGAGCCTGCTTTGGATTCTGTGTCGCTCTTGCTTTCTCTCTGCCTCTCTCCTCCTCGTGCTCTGTCTCTGCCTCTCAAAAATAAATAAATGTTAAAAATTTTGTTTTTAAAATCTTATCCCTCCCATTTACTGAAAATAGAACTTTGAGCAAGTTATTTGTCAATCCTTTGCTCCACATTTTGTTTATAAACAAAGGTAATGCCAATTTTTTTAGGGTGGATGTTAAGAGTGAGATGAGAAAATTTACCTTATATAGTTTCCTCCAAGTTATTCTAAATAAATATGAGGGTACTTTCCATTTACATATTTCAAAAATTTCTTTTCAGTCCAGATCTTAGATAAGAAGTTAAGAAAAGAATGTTTTCTTCAATAAATCAGCTAGAAGACTAAACACCGGCCTGCTTATTTCAAGAAATATGGATATGAACTAAAAGAGATTAAGATAATCGTAGATTAACAATATTTTTTCATACTTGGAAGGAGGTAAAGATTAAAAAGTAGAGATTTTTATGGGCGCCTGGGTGGCTCAGTCGGTTGACCATCTGGCTTCGGCTTAGGTCATGATCTCATGATTCTTGGGTTCGAGCCCCGCATTGGGCTCTGTGCTGACAGCCAGCTCAGAGCCTGGAGCCTGCTTCGAATTCTGTGTGTGTGTGTGTCTCTCTCTCTCTCTGACCCTCCCCTGCTCATGCTGTCTCTCTTTCTCTTTCAAAAATAAATAAAACATTAAGGATTTTTTAAAAAATAAGTAGAGATTTCTTTTGTTGGAAAAACTCTTGCTGACTACTTAAGAGTCTTTTTGTTAGTATATTTTAAAATTTGTAGTCCAAAGTCTTATGTCAATAAAATATTAGGAGGATTCAATTTCAGAGTAGATTCATGAAAGAAGTATCTTCATACATGTTGTTTTCACTGTGAGTTGTTTAGAGAAGCTGTAGGTTTTCCACAGTTCAAAGCTTTACTAAATGATATAATTTGGGTCTCAAAATTGAACTCTTTTAGTTAACATATCCTATGCAGAATTAGTTCCATAATGGATGTATAAAACTAGAGGCAGCTCACTTCTACCTGGGATCCTTGGCATCCAGAGAAATTTTTAATAGAATCTATACATTTAAATCTGCACATCATTTAGTGATATCTCAAATGCCATGCACAAGTATATTTTCCACAAATTTATTAATATTAATGTTGCTTTGGTAAATTAATGGTACATATTGTACTAGCAGGGTTATTCAAGTTGGGGTTGAGTTGTTAAAAGATATAAAATGAAGTATAAAATCCACCATATTATATAAAGTGTAATTGAGTTTTGTCTTAGCCTGAGCTGTCATAGTGAAATACCACAGACTAGCTTTAACAAGAGAAATCTATTTTCTCACATTCTGGAGGCTGGCAAATCTAAATTCAAATTTGCTGGCCAATTTCCTTCCTGGTGAGAATTCTCTTCCTGGTCTGCAGAGAAGGTTGCTTTCTCGCTGCATCCTCACCTGGTAGAGGGGACAGCTTGGGTGTCTTTTCCTCTTCCTGTAGGGCATCAACCTATCTCATTAGATCCCCACCATCATGTCTCCATTAACCCTTATCCCTTTCTCTCCAAATACAGTCCAGTCACATGTGGGCTAGAGTCTCGCCATATGAATATGAGGAGAGGGGAGCACAAACATCAGTCCGTAATAGATTTCAAGTTTTCTTTGTGACCCTACACACTAGTAAAGTTGTCAGCTGATAGCTCTACATTTTAATTTGAACATTTTGGGTTTTATTCTTATTTCATTACTATTTATTTAGCGCTAAATATTCAGTCTCCATCTTAGACAGCAGAGGATAGAGATGGGGAAATGCCACCCCCATCTCAAGGAACTCCTGATCCACATTGTTCTGTAAGATACAAATGTGGATGGTTCTAGGAGAATGCAGATTGGCATGTACACCATAAATGGAGCAGAGTGGGATTCCTACCGCTGAAGCAGAGGTGAGCAGCAGTGGTGGGGATAGGGGGTGGCTTTCTCAGAGGTGCAGATGGTGAGGCACAATGAGGAAAAAGTGCACATGACTGCAAAAGTGATAAAAAGATTTTATTGATTTAATAATAGGGCAGGGCCATTTGATGAGGAGTTACCTGCTAAATATATATATTTCTAAAACTTTTAACTTATTTGTTTATTTCGAAAGAGAGGGACAGAGAGAGCAATCTGGGGAGGGGGGCAGGGAGAGTGCAGAGCCCATCACAGTGCTGGAACTTAGGAACCTTAAGATCATGACTTGAGCAGAAATCATTCTGACATTTAACCGATTAGGCCACCCAGCTGCCCCTCTGGTAAGTTTTTAAGAACAATGTGGAATGCCATTTATTTTGAAATTTAACACCCAAACAAAGGACTTGTTGTTATTTTAAATGACTATTCATTGGATGGACCTAGAGGGAGTCATGCTAAGCGAAATAAGTCAGGCAGAGAAGGACAGATACCATATGTTTTCACTCATAGGTCTAACAGGAGAAACCTAAATAGGAGACCATGGGAATGGGAAAGGGGGGGAAGCGTTGGAGAGAAGGAGTGAGGCAAATCATGAGAGACTTTTGAATGCTGAGAACAAACTGAGGGCTGAAGAGGGAGGGGGAAAGGGAAGGAGGGTGATGGTCATAGAGAGGGGCACTTGTGTGGAAGAGCACTGGGTGTTATATGGAAACCAACTTGGTAATAAACTATATAAAGAAAGCTGTCATTATAATAGTTGAAAAATGATGGCATATTATAAGGTGTCTGATTTGTCAGCCAATAGTAAAATTGCTAATTAAATAATCATCACAATTTTCTGGTGTTAAGGACAAAGTAGGATGGAGACCAATGTGGGTAAAATGACAATTTTATTAATTCTGAGAAATTCTAAAATTTATTGAGCTGGGTTTCTAGGTGTAAGACACTGTGTTCAATGAATTACATGCATTATCTCATTCCAGGCTTGCCATACTCTGTAAGACAGATACTGTTATCTACATTTAACAGATGAGGAATTTAAGCCTCTGTAGGAGTCAAGAATTTAACCAAATTCCCTCAGCTCATAAGTGGGATTCCAATCACATGTATCTGACGTTAAAGTCCACTCACTTTCTATTATTTTATCCTGCTCCTCTTAAGAAAGGGACTTAGATTATATTAATTTGCACCATGTAATTGATTGAGGATTTTTGCTAAGTGGCCTTCAGTGGAGAGACTTAGGCAGCTCCAGCCTGGGAGCTGTGTCAGTGGAAAGAGAGTTGGTAAAATGGATAAGGTATTAGCTGCAATGTTTCCTTTAGTCTTCTAAAGAAATGAATGGCAATGAGTCACTAATAAACTTTCAGGTTCTTTCTTGCTTTTATCGTGTGATTTCTGTTTAGGTAAACACTACAGAATTAATTTTCTCTCTAACATTATAACTTTTCATCATATTAAATGTAAGATGTTTTACTCTAAAACAATATATTATTATCATTGTGAATATTATCTTTACTTTAGAAAAGGACACTAAAATCCAATTTCCTTAAATATTATTAAGATTCACATTGTATACTATTTGTGAAAATTATATAAAAATTAAAACTTTATAGAAAACATATCAACATTTTAAACATCTTTGAATGTTTTAAAATGTCTGCAACCACAGAGCTCCTCGGTAGCTCAGCCACTTAAGTGTCTGACTTCAGCTCAGGTCATGATCTCAAGGTTTGTGAGTTCAAGCCCCACAATGGGCTCTGTGCTGACAGCTCCGAGCCTGGAGCCTGCTTTGGATTCCGTGTCTCCCTCTCTCTCTGCTCTTCTCTCAATCACACACTGTCTCTCTCTGTCTCTTTCTGTTTCTGTCTCTCTCAAAAATAAATAAACAATTAAAAAATTTAAAGAAATGTCTGCAACCTTATGGTCTCAGTGTTTGGGGACTACGGTAGACACACTGTAAGGAAACTACCAATAAATCCCTGTGAGTCCCTGTAAAACTTGTGATTTGCTTTTGAACCAATCAAAATTGCTATCCACTAAATCTGTCATAGCATTCTATTATAAAACTTCTCCCAGGACTTAATTTGATCTGTTTTATTGTTTTGTTTGTTTGTTTGCCTTCTTGAATGTAATTTCCATGAAAGAAGAGATTTATGTGTGTTTTGCTTACTTCTATATTTCTTGCTTTTATAGCAATGCCTAGAAGGTTGCTGGTGCTCAATACATCTTTGCTGAACAAATTATTTATTTACATATTATTTACTTGTTTTGCTTTTCTATCTAAACTTAATGGACTTCTTTTTTCTTTTTTTTTTTTAACTTAACAGACTTCTTAATGAGTACCCTATGAGAGTGGGATAATTATCATCTGTCTTTTTCTCTTCAGTGCATAATAAATAATTAAAATTTATTTAAAAATACTACTTAATGATAATAATATTTATATATCATTTTACTTATTACTATATTATAACATACAAATTTGCCAATATATTCACATAAAGGGCTATTTATATAATCTAACCATACGAAGTTTATTCCTATCTGATTTACTTCTCAGAGTAACGCAGTAAGTTAGTATTACTACTTTGGGATTAACTATAGCCTAGAAGAGCTTTCAGCAATGAAAGAGTAGACACGAGAACAACTGATCTTAGGAAATGACGACTTTTAAATGGAGAAAGACAGAGTTACTTTTGTCTATAGTCTTGTGCATAACCTGGGCTCATTTTCCATCATCACAGCCTTGAAATGATTCTTCATTTTTTTCATAAAGCCTCATTACATATAGGGTGTGGCCTTAACTACATGTACCCAAAGGTACTTCTGCTCCTCAGTAAATGACCTACCATATTCATCTACTCTCTTAGTTTAAAGCCCTGGCATCGTCCTTAATTTAATCTTTACACTTACCCCTCCCATCCATACTATTAGTGAGTGCTGGCAGCTCTACCTCTATGTCCACCATCTCCTCTGTTACCATTTAGGACCCACCACCACTAACTGTCACATGGACACTTCTGATACCTCCCTGGCTAGTCTCCCTATGCCCTACATTCTCATTCACATTTCAATCAGCTGCTAACTTCTGTTTTAAACATGTCATTAAGACCATATGACTTTATTTTTAAATATCAACCAATAGTTTCCCATTTTTAAAACGTAATTGTAACGATTCCCATGTCTTATGGGTCCCATGACACTGGACCTGAGGTGTTTAACTTTTACTTTTTATTTTTTTAAAAAGTTTATTGTCAAATTGGTTTCCATACAATACCCAGTGCTCTTCCCCTTAAGTGCCCTCCTCCATCACCACCACCTCTTTTCCCTCCTCCCCCTTCCCCTTCAACCCTCAGTTCATTTTCAGTATTCAATAGTGTCTCAAGTTTTGTGTCCCTCCCTCTCCCCAACTCTCTTTCCCTCTTCCCCTCCCCCTGGTCCTCCATTAGGTTTCTCCTGTTCTCCTGTTAGACCTATGAGTTCAAACATATGGTATCTGTCCTTCTCTCCTGACTTATTTTGCTTAGCATGACACCCTCGAGGTCCATCCACTTTCCTACAAATGGCCATATTTCATTCTTTCTCATTGCCATGTAGTACTCCATTGTGTATATATACCACATCTTCTTGATCCACTCATCAGGTGATGGACATTTAGGCTCTTTCCATGATTTGGCTATTGTTGACATTGCTGCTATGAACATTGGGGTACATGTGCTCCTATGCATCAGCACTTCTGTATCTCTTGGGTAAATCTTTAGCAATGCTATTGCTGGGTCATAAGGGAGTTCTATGGATAGTTTTTTGAGGAACCTCCACACTGTTTTCCAGAGCTGCGGCACCAGTTTACATTCCCACCAACAGTGTAGGAGGGTGCCCATCTCTCCACACCCTCGCCAGCATCCATAGTCTCCTGATTTGTTCATTTTAGCCACTCTGACTGATGTGAGGTGGTATCTCAGTGTGGTTTTGATTTGTGTTTCCCTGATGATGAGTGATGTTGAGCATCGTTTCATGTGCCTGTAGGCCATCTGGATGTCCTCTTTGGAGAAGTGTCTGTTCATGTCTTCTGCCCATTTCTTCCCTGGGTTATTTGTTTTGTGGGTGTGGAGTTTGGTGAGTTCCTTGTAGATTTTGGATACTAACTGTTTAACTTTTAAATCCCAGTTGTACCACTTTGTTCTCCTATAATTTGTTGTGTTCACATTGGCTTTCATTCCATTCCTCTGAAGTACCTGCCTCTTCCTCCAGCTTTTTGTATTTGTTCTTTCTCTGGCTTCAGCCCTTGAGTGGTGTCTTCCTTCCATTCATTCTGGTCTCAAATCGGATATCACTCCTTAGTAAGATCTTCATTTATTGTGCTATTTAAGGTTGCCAACTGTTGACCACACCCATCAATCACAATGTAT
The DNA here is from genome assembly GCF_006229205.1 of Suricata suricatta. Classification (NCBI taxonomy): domain Eukaryota; kingdom Metazoa; phylum Chordata; class Mammalia; order Carnivora; family Herpestidae; genus Suricata; species Suricata suricatta. Next base: position 145,608,434 of record NC_043700.1, on the reverse strand, counting down.
CACTTAATTATACTTATTCTTTTCATGATACTATCACTATCTAAAATCTTATTAGTTATTTGTTTACTTGTTTATTCTCAAATTGTCCTGCTAGATTTTCAGCTCCATGAACAAGATTGCTCTTTGTATCATTCACTTTGTTATTTGTTATTCAGACCATCTTGACCTGTGTCTGGGACATATAACAACAAATATTTGTTAAATAAATGAGTATATGAACTTAATGTAAACTACATTTCTTAAAATGCAATCTGTTTAAAATTCTACAGTGCCCCGCCCCCCCCCCCACATTGCTACTAGAACCACTCTTTAGTTTCAGATAGGCTATCTCTCATAATTTATTCTTGAATCCTGTTCCTTTGGAGAAAGACTGATTAAATTCCTAACTGAATATTTACCAAGTCTTCTCAGTCTGTAGCAATATAAAACCTGAGGAATTTATAAACCCTTCAGGTATGGACGACATTTCTAAGTTGTTTCTATTTATATTTTTTTCATTGCTACACCCCAACTTGTTTTGTGGGTGGGGGTTGTTCTCAAATTTTTCTTCTATTACTGCAATTAACTATTTTAGAAGTTGCTTCTCTTTGTCAGGAATATTTGGTTATTGTAAATAAATCTGAATAAAACCTGGGACCAAAATTGTGCAAATTAAACTAACCCTTGTACTCAAAGGGAAACATAATCTAGAAACCAAAAATAATCAAAGTTAATTCAATCCTTATTTTATTCTTTAATGAGAAATGTGTGTTCTTAAGGGAAGTGTGGTGTCCAAGTATAGGCCACTCCAACATGGGCCACTTTGAAGATTATTTTGAGTTATAAAGCAATTTAAACCCAGCATAATCAGAAAAAGCTCCCCCTTCCCAACTGCTTGAAAAGAATTTAGTCAAAGAAAGCTCCAGGAAGAGACCTATCACCGTAAATATCTACATTATGGCATAAACTAGATATGGTAGACAAAAAGGAACCTAGCAAAACCTGTTTGGTCAAAGTCCTCTATGTCCCATTGCTTCTGAGAGGACCAGCAAACATTTGTTTACCAAATACTTACTTGCTCATCTTCCTGTGAATTGCATCGCTTCCCTTTGAAGTTCCAGACTCTAGCCCCTTAGTTCAGAAAGACATATATACCTTATTTTGCATGACCGTGTTTCGAATTTCCATGTCTGTGTGAATTTCCCATATGTAAAAAATTAAACTTGATTCTCTCCTGTTAATCTGTCTCATGTCAATTTGATTCTGAGCCCAGTTAGAAGCACCTTGAAGGGCACAGGAAATTTTTGCTTCCTAACACAAGCAAATGTGTCTGAATAATTCTTACTTTAATGTCTTTCACAGTGGTGGCAGCTACTCTTTCTACAAAATGCTAAGTATATGAAATACTATGTGCCATGCTTGATGGTACTCTCATCATTTTACATATATTAATCATCTCTTACTTACAATTCCATGAGATAGTTAATTTGATAATTCTTAAAGCTAGGACAGCATTTATGTAATACTTTTTTAATTGTCTTTTGGGTGAAAAACAAAATAGAAGACACAACTCATGACTACAAATATTTTAAAACTAGCTGGAAATGTTATATAGCATACATATATCTATGTTCATTTTCTCATCATCCTAATTTGTAACCAAATATCGGATTTGATGTAACACACTCAAAGGAACATATTTGCTTGACATCATATGCTTAGGTGTATATTTCTGTAATTGGAATATTGCTAGACCTCAAGTCTTTAAGGCAACAGGTGATAAACCTAACACGGGCATGGGAGAAGAAATCAGAGGCTGGCAAACAGGCTCTTGTTCAGTTTCTGTCAGACTTCTCAATTTAACTTAATTTCTTAAGGACTCTGGATACTAATATCCAGCATTCTAACTCTTTGGAATTGTGTCAATACAAAATTGGCTTCAGTTACATCAGTGTACGAACACCCAAACACCCAAGGCCACACCAGATGGTAGGTAGGACATTCTCAGGTCTTTACAAGGTGGTTAGAAATGTGATTATGTGGAGAAGCAGCGGGGAAGGGTAGATAGAGCAATAGAACTGGCTTAGACAATATAGATAAAGGCATTTGAGTATCAATGACATATTAATCTCTTTAAAGAAATCTTTGTGGGAAACAGTGGGAGTCTGTATGGCTGTATTAGCTACATCTTTCATTTTATGAAATGCATTGTTTTGAAATATGCTCCTGTAAGAAATTGCGTATTTAAAAGTAAAGATGTAGTTTTAAAATATTAAATTTTATTATGCTCATAATCTCCTAATTATCTTTTAAATAATCTTAAACCTCATTTTACCAGAAGTTATAAATTTCTATTGTAATTATTCAGCAAAAGCAAGTGTAGATATAGTCACGTCAGAGTAGGTGCCTTGTGTTTTCTTCAAATACGTGAATGTTAATCCTTTTGAAATCTGATTATATGTATAAAAAATGTCATACAATTCTCCTAATTCCACCTTCGCAGCCATCAATATTGATAAAAAAACTACATTAGACTTAAATAATATCTGCATCTGTAGTTATATTACTCACAAACAAAATAACGAAAGACAAATATAATCTTAATTTGTTTTAAAGCTAATTTGCAAAAGCTAAATTAATATGAATAATTTAACAACCTTACCTCCCTCCTTTCCTATGAAATAAGAATTATTTATTAAGTTAAATTGTTAGTACAAGAATTAAAATAATTTAGTTTTAGAATGTTCCTGTTTGGAACTTTATACATTCAAGACAGAGTGAATATAAGGGATATTGTTCTGAAGAAATATGAATGGTCTTCTATTGACTTACAAGTTAAAAGAAAGTCAGTCCAGATTCTATAAAAGCCTTTGTGGGATGAAGACAGGATAAAGTTTTAACAATAGTCTTAAAGGCATACTAGTTTAGAAAATAATTATTAATAAACTTATGATAAATACATTGAATAGTTTATATCATTGGTATTTGAAAGCTATGTCTAGAAGTCCCATAATATCTAAGGCAATAACAATTATTATAGCCAAAAAACACTAGTGTGACATAATTAATTACTGTTTTCATTTAGAAATATTCTAAACAATGTGTTTAGTTGAATCCAAATAATCTCTTATAATGTTTATTTTTAGTTTCTTAGGACACACTCATTGCTATCTTCATGATTTTAAATGTGGAGCTTAACAGTTCTAATTAAAAATGCAATGAAATAAAGTTGGAATATGTTTTATATTTGAAAAATACTCAATGTTTAGATTTCATTGCATAATCAATACATTTTGCCATAAAGATTATTATATTGTTTTATTTTGACTACATTGAAATTTTGTTTATAAAAATTCTGTTTGTAAGAAGTCATATTTAATATGAATTATATATAATAGTTCTTAAAATTATAAAAATTAGTATTATATACTTATAAATATTAGAAGCCTGAATATACTATTAGAAATTGCATTTTATTTATTGTGTAAGCTTCTGTGATACAATAAGAAATATATTTTTGGTCATTGTCTTTAGTTCCTGACACAGAGTTTCTACAACATTAACCAGAGTGACAGGGATGCTGGAAGCATCTTTTGTTATTCATAATCCCTTTTCAACCATACTTGTGTTTATGCTAATAAGGCGACTCTTAGACTTTTAGAAGCCTCCTAGACAGCTTCAGGACAGGTGCTATTCTGTGGCGAGACCAAGGCAGTATTAGAGGGTTGGAACATTTTAGTCTTGTCCCTGGAGGGCAGAGGGGCTGAAGACTGGTAGTCATCGATGGCCAATGGTTTAATCAACCGTGTCTATGTAATGAAACCTCTGTAAAAACCCTAAATGATGAGGACTGGAGAAATTTTGAGTTGGTGAATACATTGAGATGTTGGCATGGTGATACTTCAAGTGGGCATAATGGCTCCATGTCCTTCCCCCATGCCTTGTGCTCCCATCTCTTCCGTTTGTCTCTGCCTGGGTTTTGTCCTTCATAATAAACTAGTACTAATAAAGCACTTTCTTGAGTTCCAGGGGTCATTTTAACAAACTATCAATTGGATTTATAATGATCAATCAGAAGTACAGTAGTACTGCGTGGGAGTTTTGTGGAACTAAATCCTCAGCCTGTGGAGTCTGCATTAATTCTGGATGGTTAGAGTCATATGTCAATTGAATTGTAGATATGCACTTGGTGTCCAGAGAACCGGAGAATGGGTTGATGTGAGGAAAAACTCACACATTTGATGACAAAAATGGTATGAACCAAAAGCAGTTCATAGCCTCTCACACTATATGCATGTAAATATTGTACCTTTATCAAGAATTAGATGTAAAGAACTGTTCTTGCTGTTTAAGATGTTCTAAAAGAAAAAAGAGGCCTTGGATTAAAAACTATCATACAATCATATTTTTAGAAGATGTACCAGAAGGCTAAGATCTTGTCCAAAACATCTTCATCTATATTACTAAGAAAAATGTTTAGTTTATTCAGCTTACACTCCAAATGAAGTCAAGCTCTACAGACATAATAATTGCAAAATTACCAAAGTCACATCTCTTCCCCTCACCAATATAAATTGTTTCATGCCTATGTCAATATATGATTGTTAGTTTCTGGGTCCAGGATAATTCTTTTTAAATCTCTTAAGAAAAATAGTATTTTATAAATATTAAAGAAAGCCACTGTATATATTATGAAAAAATTAAAAATAGAAAAATGGTCATTTTAACATTTCTTGAAGAGGAATTTTAATCTTGTTTAGTTTAGTTCAGTTGTATTGTAGTTTGAGAAATAGCATCCCTCTGTAATCAAATATGTTTTAAAATAAGCTCATGAATGGTATTGATATAATGTGATTATAATCATAGAAGATTTATGAAAATAAAATGAAGTGTAAACAATAAAACAAAAAGTAAACATCTATTGAAAACACAAAAAAGATTTCTTGAGCTTATAATTAAAGCAATATTTCAAATCAATGGGAAAAAGATGAACTCTTTAATAAATGGTTTGGAAAACTGGCTAAATTTGAGAAAAAGAGCTTGATTCTCTCCTACATGCTCTACACAAAATTGAATTTTAGAAGAAAAGAAAAATGTAACAGTCTAAACTATAAAACTATTCATAAGAATAAATATAAATATCTTGAAAAGTTTGGAGTGGAAAATGTTTTCTAAGTAGACACAAATAAGAGTTCATAAAGTAATGACTAATATAGATAACTAATAATTTTTAGTTTATATTAATCAAAGATGGTATAAGCAATGCTAACAAACAAATGAGAAGCTAGAATAAATATTTAGAGTGGCTATTATTAACAAACAGTAAATATGGATGATATAAAAATGCTTACAATGCTATGCAAAAACAAAGAATTAACCTTGTATGAAAATGTATATAAATGGTGTAAATGTGCAATTCTGAAAAAGTCCATCAATTCCAATTAAAATATAAAAGAACCCACAATTTCACGTATACTTATCAGTGAAAAGAGTAGAGATACAGCATCTCACACTTAACTGTTGGAAAAGTTAAAAAAAGAAAAAGAAAGAAAAGAAAAAAATTCAGACTGCTCATTTTTTACTAAGAACTGGATTGGGATTTCAACAAGGTTGGAATAGTACTATCGGAGAGAATGCAAAATTAGACTAACTTAAGAGAGTGCATTCCTTTCGCCTCAGCAATTTTTTTCTTTTCTCCTTTATATTTTAGTTAGTTAATATACAGTGCTTTATTGTGTTCTTTTAAAAAAATTTTTATGTTTAATTATTATTGAGACAGAGAGAAACAGAGCATGAGTAGAGGAGGGTCAGAGAGAGAGGGAGACACAGAACCTGAAGCAGGCTCCAGGCTCTGACCTGCCAGCACAGAGCCCGACGCGGAGCTCGAACCCAAGAACCCTGAGATCATGATCTGAGCTGAAGTCGGACGCTTAACTGACTGAACCTCCCAGGCGCCCCAGTGCTTTATTGTTTTCAGAAGTAGAATTAATTCAGTGATTTATCCCTTACATAAGATGCCCAGCGCTCATCACAAATGCCCTCCTAATACTACTCATCACCCATCTAGCCCATCCCCCTACCCATCTTCTTCCATCAACCTTCAGTTTGTTCTCTATAGTTGAGTCTGTTTTGGCTTGTTTCCCTTTCTCTTCTTCCTTCCCCGCCACCCCTCCCTTTGCCTTGCCTTAGCAATTCTACTTCTAATATCCATCTAACAGAAATACACATATATACAGAGATGTGTGTAAAAGGATATTTATTGCAGCATTGTTTGTAATAAAGGGAAAACCATTCTATTTGATTAGAAAAATGGTTAAAACATTTATGGCATATCCATGCTGCTTAAGTTCAATTAATTAGACCCTTATGTTGACACAGAAAGATGTTTAAGATCTGATTTTACTGAAAAAGCCAGTTGTCAAACCATATGCATAGTATGATCCTAGTAGCATAAAATAGGAAATTGGGTATATGTTAAATGTACTAATGCTCATAAAATGTACTTCATGCACATAAAAAAGACTGGATGGAACACCAACTTTTGCCTTGAGTTATGGAATATAAATGGTAGATGAGGAGGGAGGGTGCTGGCAAGAGAAGACGTTCACATGCTAATACTATTCTTTAGCTGATAATTTTAAAAATGCATGTTAGTTATACATCATTTATAAAAGAAAAATGCAAAGCACCTACCCTCAAAAAATGTATTTAATGTTCTGTTCAGAACCTTAATAGAAAACTTTCATACTTCTCTCTTTCAAATATAAATGCCTTGGTATCCAATTTTCCAAAAAGGATGGCATAATTTATTGTCTGACTCGGAAGATCTAGGTGAATGAATTAGATAACTTCAATATTATATCTGATTAATTATTAAATCATTGTTTAAAAACAATCGCATTATGGAAAATGTGATTTTTGGAATTAACCATTGATGCAAATTTGTGACTTGTTTAGCTTTTCCCTCCAACAAATATCCTCAGTCATCAATATGAGGGAAACATGCTTCTCTATCAAATGTTTTATTTTCTTCTCGTTTGTCATAATGCTTTCTCATGAAATGTTACCTAGTTGGAGCAACATGGCTGACATTTCTTTGCTAATAGGCCAATTTGCACCAGACAGTTGTGTGAGTGGAATATCAGAATGACCAGCAAAATAATATTTAGTAACACTTGATATCAAGATTGCAAAAATGAATCGAAGCTAGAAAACCCTGTATTCCTGCTAAATAAGTGTTTTTTCTGTTAGTATATAGCGCCACCCAGTGTTATAGAATTCTCTATGGAACCCTTTACAAAGTAGGCTATTGTGCCAAGGTGGAAAGGGACACAAATGACAGTATGTGAGTTCCATAGTTCTTCTCTTTATGGAAATTTGTTGCTTGGAAAAAAAAAATCCAGGAAAACTGTTACAGTTTTATTAATTCATTGTGTATTTCAAAGTCCTTTAAGGTATTCTGAAGGTATGATTCCAGAGGCCACTGTAGATTCAGGCATACCTTATACTCCTGCATGTCTAAAATGATAGCTTTCTTTTGAATTAAATTACAAATGAAAATGAGAACACATTTACAGAAACAGTGCAATTTTTAGTTTTCTGTAGTAACTTTTACCATAGGGATCTGATGCTGGAGAGAGATGCTGTTTAGCAATTAGGCAACACAATTAGAGCATAAATATTCATATTAAGGAAGATCTAAAAATAAAAAAGTAATAAAGAAGACATTTCTTCATTACTTAATTGCTGAAGTGATAAAATGTAAAATTCCATCTTGAAAGTAACTACATCTTCTAAGATAAATTACACTCTATATTTCTCAATTTATTGTTTCTTGAGTGTTCTTGAAGACTATTCTATCTTGTCTAACTTCCTTTAAAAATTGTGTCTAAGGCTTCTCCTTTAGAAGGTCATACAGTCACATCAAGCCTGGAACTTCTAAAACTCTATTTTTCTTACTAAAATTGCTCTTTTTCCACATTCTGTCTCTGGCACTAATATGGTTTTGTTTTCCTCTACTTGAAATAGTTCACTCAGCACTTAGCAAACATAATCTATTATTCTTTTTCTTGCAGGTGTTATTCTTGTCATTATGATTATCATGTTTCACTCTTCTCTCTTGTATTTCTCAGGTCCTGTCTCCTGGTATGTTGACTCCTTTTTGCTGTCTTTCTTGGTTTGCTCTTTTCATTCCTATGCCGTCATTATGATTTAGACCCGTCTTATTTCATACTGCCATGCAATTTTCCCCTACCTAATCTCTCTGTTGATCACATTTCTTCCTACAATCTTACGTGCACAGAACAAAATTAATGTATTGAAAAATTTTATCTTTGCCTTTCCAAAGAGACTGCAACTTTTTAGTTGGAAGAAATATACCTTTCATTATATACTCTCAGTATTTGACACTATATATATTTATTTGCCCTATGATATGTTGCCATAAATGAACTAAACAGTAATATAAAGCAAACTAATGATTCCCAGTAAAACTGTGTTATGTGGAAAGATTCATGGTGTTTACATTGTTTTGTCACTGGAGATCACTCCTTAGATAAAAACACATGTCAAATTTTTTTTCACCAAAGCTAGTTTAAAAATTATTTTACGTAGGGCTGCCTGGGTAACTTAGTTAGGTGTCCAACTCTTGATTTTGACTCAGGTCATGATTTCACCATTTGTGAGATCAAGCCCCACATGGGGCTCTGCACTGACTTTGCAGAGCCTGCCTGGGATTCTCTCTCCCTCTCTCTTTGCCCTTCCCTTACTTGTGTACACACTCTCTCTCTCTCTCAAAATAATTAAGTAAACACTAATAAAAGTGTTTTACCTGTCCTAAGCAGAACAGAAACATAAATTCACTGAGAGAAATGCACTTCATGGAATCTGGTTAGGACGAAAAGGTGAGAAGTATTATATAACAATTACCAAGACTAAGAATGAAAAGAGGAGTGCCTCATTGGCTCAGTCATTTAAACAGTTGACTTCTGCTTAGGTTCATGAGTTCGAGCCTCATGTCGAACTCTGTGCTAACAGCTCAGAGCCTGGAATCTGCTTCCAATTCTGTTGTCTCCATCTCTTTTCCCTTCCCCCACTCACACTCTGTGTGTCTCTCTCTCTCAAAAATAAATAAACGTTAAAAAATTGGAAAAGAATAATGACTATCTGAGATTAATGATGAAAGACTCAAGACATATGCAAAACATATGTCCAGGCAACCAGGGATAACAACAGAATCAAATGTAGACAAAATGAAGACAAGGCAAAGTCTAAAGCACACTCTTATTTCAATTAGTTTAGTTCTATCCTCTGTTTCTCAATAAGGAGGAAGTAGAGGCTGTTGTTAAAGTGTATTTAATCATTATTAATTTTATCTATTTATACAGTGAACTTTACATTTCAGTAACTGTGTTTAAACTCTTTCCTTTTTAGTGAATATTTTTATTTCTTTATTTCTATTGTCTTTGACTAAAGGTCCTTTCTAGCATATAGGTATCTGGAAAGACAGATGTTCCTGGATATTTAAAGTCAAAGCTTTGACATCTAGATTAGGATGGGGAACATATACTTATGGAAAACAACAGCAATAGTGAGCTCTCAGATTTCTGGTCAAGATAACTTTGTAAATACTTCAAGCTTCCTCTTTTCTTCCAAACATGACAAAACTAAAATTTTAAAAATACATATATTTTCACAAATTGTGGCTAATCCCATGAGTATATTTGTGTTAAGGACTCTAAGTAAGGAGAGGGATTGTATTTCAAATCCTATGACATAAAATATTGGATGGCAAAACTGGGGCATAGGTTAAGAACCAGCCACTCAATGTGTAATAAGACTCCTTATTTATGCAAGAGAAGAGACTAAAAAATCTGTGACAATTCGTAGGAGTTATGGTTTTTATAAAGCTGCTTGTCTTGAAAAAAGGAAGAAAATGACGAAATCATCCCAGACCCTGTTTACTTGTTAACTCAGCAACTAGATCTAACATAGTCCTGAGACATTACAGTATAAGAGTTGGTATAATTCCTGGTTCCAGAATAGAATAGGGTCTGGGAATCCAGGTAGAGGCAAATGTAAAACCACTGGTTTGGGGAGGTATTGGTGGGGAGAGTTTCCCATGTGAGATTTGTGCAAATATTCCAAGTATGTGAGGAACGCTAACACTAAAAAACTGATCAAAATGAACAACAGTAAAAAAGTAAAAGCAACTAAATAAAATGCAAACATTAGGGCAATTTCAAAATGACTTTAAAGTATGTTGAAGATACTAAAAGAGAAAATGAAAAAAAAATAACATCCCTAAGATCATTAAGAAATTATGAAACAAAGAGAGACAAACTCCTCTAAGAATGATGAATATTAAAATCAAATTATAGATTGCAAATATTAAAATACAGTAACTGATATAAAAAATAAAATAAAAAACTCCTTACAACACCACAGTCTTCAAACACAAAGAAAGGTATATTAAATAGGAAGACATACTGAGTGGTTCATCTGGAACGCAGCATAGAATGATAAAGAAATTAAAAATTCGAAAGAGAAATCGACAGTTGAGTTGTGACTCAACCATACCAAATGTGAGAGAACAGTGTGAGAAAAAACTTATCTAAAGTGAAAATACCTAAGAGTTTTTCTGAATTGAGAATTAGCCTTCAGATTGAAAGTACACAAAGACTTCTAGAAAGGATAAATGCAGTTATTCTTGACTACATAGTGATACTGTAGAACATAGTAAAGAAAAAACAAAACAAAACAAAAAACTTTAAAGCTATCAGAGAGAGAAAAGAAAAATTGACTACAAAGACAGGATAAGTAGTCTGAAAACAAACTTTTCATCAACAAAAATAGATGCCCATGGATTATTAAATTCAAATAACTGAGAAAGAACATACACAAACATGGATACAGGCACACAGGGTCAATTTTGGTTGTGTCAACTGTTAGACTGAATACTTGGTTTGGCTTCCTTTAAATAAAAGAAAACATAAGCAAAGAAAATAACATTAAAAAAATTTGTACATATAGTAATATATTATTGAGAAGATACAATTCTATAACTCCAATTATCCAGCTGTTAAATCTAGATCCTATTTATAATTTAGAAATTTCTATAACTTTAAATGGCACATTTAGAACCATTCTTATAACTTATTTTCTGCAATTAAAAAAATTAATGGCGTAATCTGTTTAAATTATAGTCACATAGGGAAATCAGTCATGAGGTTCCAGTTATTTATTGATTATAACAAAACCACTCTAAATTTAATGTCTTAAAACAACAATTTATTTTGCTCACTATTTAAAGCATGAGACTCTGGAAGATGAGCTGTTGGATGATTTGATTTGAATGTGTTGTCTGTCAGGGCTACTAAAGCTGGAAGTTCCACATTCAAGATGCCTTTTGCTTACATGTTGGATTTCTAGGAGCTCCTTGGACTTGATCTCTCTCTTCCCATGTAATTTCATTTTCTAAGACTTCTACAAGTGTCTTGGGCTTTTTATAGCTTTATTAAAAAAGACCAGTTGGCTCATTCAACTTCCTGCTTTGGTGTCTTTGGTGAGTCTAACAGTACATTAAAAACATCTATTTTCCATGTTTCACTAATGTTTCTACTAGTATGTAGCACAATCAACTTTGTCTAGTCTGAATATGATTTTCTCACTATCTTTCCAAATTTCTTTTGTGGGCTTCCTCTTGCTGCCTTGTTATGCCTTGGTACAGCAGCATCCTGCTTTCAGTTAGCAAGTTCCATATGGGTAATTAATAACAAACCACACTGAAATATAACTATGTAAAAGTAATTTCATTTTGCCTAAATTTTTATGGCAGAGATTCTGAAAGAGTTTAAGTGGCTCATATTTTACCTACATGGTGTTTGGTTGATATGACTGAGGACTGGGGTTTCACTTTCAAGACAGCTTTTTTACTCAGATTCAGATTTCCCCATTTCTTTGTCTCTGTTTCTGTCTCTGCACTACCCCCCTCCCCCCATTTCCCCACAGAATGGCTCCCCCTCCATGAACCTAAACTTGATATTTTTCACAGCATGGTGGTGCCAGGGTAACGGCACTTCATAAAACTGTGTAGATTCCAAGTGGTGGGCTTTAGAAGATTCCAAGCTAGTTAACGTTGACCCATGATTTTGGCACAGTATCACTTCTGTTGTTTCTATTGGTCAGTGCAGTTACAAGTCAACCAGGTAAAAAGGGATTGAGAGATAGACTGTCTTTTAATGAGACAGTGACAAAGTCATATTACAGATAAGTATGTCTGATAGGGGATAATATTATGATCTTCCTTGGAAAATACAATCTGTCACAATTATCATCCTTTAATATAACTCAAGTATAAAAAATAATGAAACATTCATATAGACAATTGTCTTAGCCTATGAGGGCTACTTTAATAAAATACCACACACTGGGTGGCTTAAAACCAACAGAAACTTATTTCTGAGAGTTCTGGAGCCTGGAAGTCTGAGGTCGGGTGCCAGCATGATTGAATTCTGGTGAGGATTTTCTTTAGGGTGGCGGAGTGCCAACTTCTCAGTGTGTTCTCACATGGCAGAGAGCGGAGAGGGGAACGAAACTCTTCCAACTCTTCTAACACTAATGCCACTCATGAAGCCTCCTGTCTCATTAGCTAATTACCTCCCAAAGGCTCCACCTCCTAATACCACCATCTTGTATATTAGATTCTCAGTATACGAATTTTGAGGATATAGAAACATTCAGACCATAACGATTGAAGTTAAAACCTTAACTTGCTAATATGCATATTCTAAGAAAATTAGAATTTTCTGAGCAAACTTTGCGAAATTTGGCAGGTGTTTAACACAATCAAAATATAACTCCAGCTGAGATATAATGAACTCATATTTTAGTATATCAATATATAATAGAATAATCTATACATGGTAAATGCAGGAATATAGGAAAGACATGTCTTGTTATAAAAATAATATTTTAAAAAACAAAAATAATTAAATTATATGTGTCTTTCTAGTTTTTCCCATTAACTAAAGCACTATTATTTCTTGAATTGTATGATTCAATTGGATTTAAAAAAATTAGAGACGAGGCAATGTGGCTAGTTTAAAAACAGAACTGATTATTAAAATAATATTTCTGTGAATGAGATTTTACATTATTATTGGCAAAACAATTCATTAGGTTTACTCAATGTAAAAAGATAGCAGACTACTTTCATATTTGGAAGACGCTCTTTATGGACTGAATGTTGATCAATTTTAAGATCTGGCATTAATGATAGATATAAGATTTCTTTTCCTACATTTGTAGTTAAGTTTTCTACACGTTTGACCTCTTCCTTTCAGTTTTATAATATGCGGATATTATTTCAGCAATGCTGTTTGGTTTCACTTTATCATTGATCACAGCCATAATATATCATCAGATTGTGAAGTCCCTGCGGCCAATTAACGTTACAGGGCTGCTTTCTTCTGTGCCCATTAAAACTCTGTTTTATTTTCAGTGTTTTATCAATGCAGTTATTTAATTATAGTTCCATTTAAGATTTATTCATTTTATTTATTATATGCCATTATTGGAAAAATCCACCTCATGAAATGTAATAGAGTAAGCAAACAATCATTAAAAATCCTTTAGAACTGTAGTTGAAATGGTTCTAATAAAATGGTTAAAAACAAGATATATTCAATTTAATTTTCTAAGCACTGCTATGTTCCAGGTAAATCACCAAGGGAATGTGGTGATTTAATTGTCTGGATAGCGCAGCAAGAGATCCTCTGAAGTTAGACTGAAGTTGGCTCTATAGTATCTTGCTTCTGTTTCACAAAAATACACATTTCTTTGGATACTCAGCACGATATTCAGTAAGCATAGGTGTGAGAAGCTAACAAAGAGGAAATGCTGTTATTTATTATTCACTACTCTCCTGGGGTCCCTTGACACTTGGAGTTAACATGCTCCATAGGAATATTTAACTGTCAACGGTTCATTCCAGGTAAAACAAAATCAGACAATGTGCATGTCAAGAAAAACAGCATTAAAAGCTCGAGCTTTTATCAGTTTAAATCCTTTTTTTTTAGTTTAATGGCTAAACAAAGGCTTTGTGGATAATTCCTATGTTCTTTGAAAATATGGTAGAATTTATCTCCCCAAATCTGTACAATCAATTTTCAAATTTCCATTAGGTGCATTATCCACATTATCACAATATCTTTAGTAAAATAAATGTTCTTTTTAAAATTTATTTTATTTATTCATTTTTTTGAGACAGAGAGAGCGAGCAGGGGCAGGTGGTAGAGAGAGAAAGAGAAAAGGAGAATGCCAAGCAGGCTCCCTGTCAGCGTGGGATTTGATCCCACTGATGGGGAAGCATGGGCCAAGCTGAGGGCAAAGTACAGGCTAACAGCAGCCACCCCCTCCCCCCACCATTGGATATGTGTGAAATTCCTCAGACACTCCCGGATACAGCTACCCAAGAACAAAGGAAAGGGGTTTAAGTGCTCGCCATGGTGATGTGGGAAACTAAGGCAAATGAAAACTTAAATTCCCTTACTGCCTACAGCTGATTGACAAGCCCTTAAAACCCACAGAGTGACTTCCTCTAGCAGCTCAGCTGCCTCAGTGATGACCTTTCACTAGGGGCAAAAGGGAATCTTAGCTTAACATTATTCCAACCTTGAGAATCCTGTGTCTTTTTAACATATAAAAATTTATTTGGAAACTTCCATAAACCTAAAGGTTTATGCTGACAATCACACTCCAAGCTTTTGCCCCCCGAAGGGTCTCAGGACTGAGGTTTTAATAAACAGTAATAAATGTCATTTCCCTAGCAACCTCAAGGTCCTGAAAACCTTGCTTCCAAAATTCCTTAGAGACTTACTCTGTCCCCAACCCCCTCCCAACCTGAGAGTAATTACCTACAACAACCCCAGTGCAGCTCTTCCTGCCCATGGGTCCTGTCCTCATGCTTTAATAAAATCACCTTTTTGCACCAAAGACATCTTCAAGAATTCTTGGCCATCAGCTTTGGAACACCCCACTATCACCCCAAAACTTCATCACCAGGAACTGTGAGATCATGACCTGTGTCAAAATCAAGAGCTAGACACTTAACACTTAAACCACCGAGCTATCCCAGTGCCCATAAAACAAATGCTCTTGATTTCAACGTAATTGTTTGCTTTGCTACACTTATTCACTCTTTATTTACAAATACTTTGAAAAGACTCTAAGAAGAAATGTAAGAAATACACTTACTTAACTCCATGATCCACAAAAGATGTTAGGTAATCAGTGTTCTTCGGATATGTGCTTAAGAGAGAATTGTGTAGTCCTCACATGCTAATTCTGTACTCATTTTTTTTTCCTGGAAGGGGAAGTCTGTAATCAGATATAGAGTTTTAATTTTCATTCTCATTACTGAAAAGGAAATGTATATTTATGTTGGCTTTTGCATTAGTTTTTCTTTCTTATGATATAACAAATTACCACAGAATTAGTGAACCAAAACAACACACTAATTATCATGGGTCAGGAGTCCAGGCAAAGCTTAGCTGTGTTAAAAAGAAACCAGAACTAAATAGTAGTTAGAGCAGTAAAAATAGATTCTACTCAGGGCTATTATAATGAGGGAAAATATAACTAAGTAAATTTTAAATGCAGTATGAACAAGTGGGAATTTATACCCAGGAGCAGTTCGGGGTCAGTGAGTGGAAAATTACTAAGAGGAACCATCAAGGGTAAGGAGAAATTCTGGCTAAATCAGCTCAACAAGATTCTTGATGCAGGCAGGCTAAGGTGATCAGACACAAAGAGTGGGGAGGGGGATAAGGAATTTGATCAGATATCCAAGGTCATCAGATATCAAGAGTGAGGAATCTTGCTAAACTGACTCAGCAGGATTTTTGCTGAAATTAGGCAATGCAAAAATGGACAAGGAAGTTTCAACGATCAAAGCCTAGTTGAGGAGGGAGTTGAGAAGAATCCAACTAAAGTTTGGTCAGGGAGAGCATCTTGTCAGCAGCTCTGCTTATAGTCTTATTTGGAGGCTGCCACAGAGGTTTCAGCCAGACTACATTTTCATCAGTTTCCATAAGGAAAAAAAAATCACTTCCACACTCCCTCAGATAGCTAGTAGAATTTATGTCCTTGTAGATGTAGAACTCATGGTGGCTGACTTCTTTGAGGCCAGGAAGAGAGTGAGTCTGATTTTAAAGAAGGCACTAGTCCCTCTTTCAAGGGCTTTAACCTGATTAAGTCAGGACCAATCAGGAAAATCTGTCTTTTGAGAAACTCATAATCAAGTGGTTTAAGACCTTAATTATATCTGCAAAATTTCTTCATCTTTGCTTCTGTTTGTTGGCTTGCAGTAAGTCAGGCTGTGATCCTACTCAAGAGGAAGGGATTATACAAGGCTCTGAGTCACTGAGGGTTATGGTATGCTGTGTCCACTATAGCTATTTTAGGAGAAACTGTATCATAGGCAGATAAGTGTTTGCATGAAAGAACGTAAGCCTTCTTGACTCTGAATTTTCATAAGAGGCATTTTCTTCTATGAAAAACCTGTAAGTTTTACTTCTAGCAAAAATTTTAAGGGTAAGGTAAAGAACTAGTCATGATGGGCAGTACGACATACATATCTTTGCCTATAATTAAAGATTTAACAAATATGTATGTGTATAATTAATGAATAAAGGGTATTAACTATGTTTTCATCTGATTTTGTTTAGAAACAAGATTGTTAATGATAATACATTCTACATCAGGACATAGATTTCAAAATAACAGCATCAATCACAACATCAATAAAAATCAAGAAATTTAGTTCTATGACCTCATATATTATTTTAGAATATGACAAACAAGAACCAGCCTAGCTTTTTTTTCCTCCTACTATTTCCCACCACCCACACTTGCCACATTCCCACTGAACTCCTTTTTTTTTTTAATCTGTGTCCCTTGATTGATGATTTCTATATTTTTACTGACAATATTGCATCCACATAGAATGCTATATTCTTCTGTCCATTTATCCAAACCCTACCTCTTCTTCAAGGCCCACTTTTAAGGCACGTTATCACAAGACATCATTTTCAGAGAACCTCCAGCCAATAGAAATATCTCCCTTTTCTGAACTCTCATCATTCCCTTTTAGGATATCACTTTAACACACTTAGAACTCTACTTTTAAAAGAGGTGTTTGTGTTTGCATGAACGAATGTAAGCCTTCTTGAGACTTATTAAGCACTCAATGAATTATAAATTCATTTATATGTGTGTACATATATATATACATATATATACACACACATGTTTGCCTTCCATACTTCTTTTTTAATGTTTACTTATTTATTTTGAAAGAGAGAGAGAGAGCACACACGTGTGAGTAGGGAAGGTGCAGAGGGAGAGAGAGAGAGAGAGAGAGAAAGAGAAAGAGAGAGAGAGAATCCTAAGTAGGCTCCACACTCAGCACAGAGCCTGACATGGGGCTCAATATCACAACATGGAGATCACGACCTGACCCAATATCAAGAGTCCAAGGCTTAACCAACTGAGCTACCCAGGAGCCCTTCCTTCTGTACTTATGAGTCAATTTTTTCTATTTTATGACATCCATCACATTGATGTATATAACCATAAGTAAGGCATAAAAATTATTGTGCTTTTTATATTTAATAGTAATGCACAATATTTTACATTAGGACATCTTATTAATATATAAATGTATTATAAAATACATTTCATAATAAGGTGAACAAAGTTACTTTGTTGTAACTTTGGATGTTAATCATAGAATAAGTCAATAATATTGTCTTCTGGTTTACACTCATTTAACATTGCTCCTTCATAACCTGTAATGACATTCAAGTTTAATTGTTTTAGATTTTTAAACTTTAAGTTGGGCTTTTTGGAATAATTTTATTTAAGTTACCTTGTTCTATTGTCTTCCTAAAACTCGTATATATGGAGAGTATGATGGCTTCCATCAAGGAATTTTGTAAATGTGTCTTTATATTGGGTTTTGCTCAACATTTTGTACATCTATGTTTCCTTTTATTAAACTTTCCCTTTATACTTTTAATGAGAGGATTGCCTTTTGATATTTTAGGCTATTATAATCTTGTACTTTTTTCATCATTATCTCCTGGATTTTTACTACTTTTCAAAGCCTAAAATCCAGTAGATAAAAACCACATATATATAAGGCAATCCTCTGTGTGTATGTTTAAAATCCATTTTGACCTCTCACTTTCATATCAGCCAATAGCTATTCCAGGCAGAGCTATCCGTATATTCGCTTTCCCAGTGGCAAAGTTTACTTTCCTTATCTTCCATTAGACCTTTCCCAAGCCATATGATGTTAACCTCGATAGCACTTTAAAATTGCCACTTTTAGACCATTTCTCTCTGCTGATATTTTTTGTCCATTTGACTTTTATATTACTCTTCCCAAAAGCACAGATTTCAGAGTTCTGTCTATAACTCGCCACCTAAGGGAATTTTATACTATTGTTTCTGTTGTGGCTGTTCTTAGCTATCACTCCAAAAGGAGGAAAGTGACAGATGTTGATTATTTTTCCTGCCAAGCCAGTGTTTACTCTCTGATTCAACTAGTTTTTTTCTAACACTAATATTTTTATCCGAACGTGCCTTTGAACAAAACAATTATGTACCCCTTTATAAGTTCACTTTTCCTGGTTCACAATGTATTCTGTTCCTCTTACCCTTTAACATTATATAATTCTCATGTCTCCCAGTCTTTTGTCATAATTTAACTTTTGCAGATCTCCATACATCATTCCAGTCTTTTTCTTCAGTGTTTCTGTAACTATCTTTGCCTCCTATTCCTGGTCTTGTCTTGTCTTATATTTTGTTTTGCTCATATTAAACCTGGAATAGATGAGCCAACTATAAAATATCAAGATATCAGTTTCCTTCATCAGGCATCTTCTGCCAGGTTTCCTTTCGTCTAAAATATTACCAACGATTTTTATTTGCATATTTGGCATTCACTTTGTGTTCAAAATACAGACTTCTCTGGGAGAAGACCAATCAGTTGGAATTCTCACTCTTGTAAACCCTGAGATGCCATATTTCTGTGGTACAGTATCACAATTCTGCCATGGTAAACATTTTTATTCTCAAAGGACCAGGGGTTTATTTACAATAAAACTTTGTTTTGGGGGTCACCTTGGTCTGTCAGTCAGTTAAGTGTCCAGCTTAGGCTCAGGTCATGATCTCACTGTTCATGAGTTTGAGCCCCACATCAGGCTAACTGCTATCAGTGCAGAGCTTGCTTCGAATCATCTGCCTCCCTCTCTTTCTGCTGCTCCCCTGCTTGTTCTCTCTCTCTCAAAAATAAATAAATAAATAAGCATTAAAAAAAGACTTTGTGATTTAGTGAAAGCCTGGATTCAGAATACTAATGATTAAATCCATACTCTAAAAATAAGGTATTGATTATAATGTAATCTCATGTAAAAACACTTCTTTAAAAAATATTGTCACACAGAAGTTGTGAGACTTCAAAATAAATGCAGATGATCATCAAATTTATGTTCATCATAGGCAAAGTCCTTCGAAGTCATGACAAAGTTATGTAATGAAAGTATTCATTCAATTAACTTATTTGCTAATTTAATAGAAATCCATTGCTCTCATGAAGCGAACATTTTTACAAAGGTGATGAAAAACAAACAAGTGACCACATAAATATGTAAAAACTGTAGTGAGCTAAATGGTCATAAGAAATATGGAGAAATATAAAGATAGGGAGGTGTTGTGAGGTTTTTACAATGGGGATCAGAGTAAATGGTACTTTACAATTTTAAATAGGTTGTTCACTGAGAACATGAAGGTTTAGCAAAGACCTAGAACAAGTGAGGAAAAATCCATAAGGATATCTTTATAAATCATGTCCCAGGCAGAGGAATAAACAAGTGGTAAAGCCCTAAAATGGAATTCAGTGTTCAACAAACTGCAAGGAGGCCAATGTATGGACAGCAGAATGAGCAAGGCAGGGTAGGAGATGGGATCAGGGAGGTAATGCTGGCCAGAGAAGTTAAGTTCTTGTATGTTGTTGTAAGTACTTTGGGCTTAACTGTAAGTGAAACTTGAAGTTATTGCAGACTTTCAGTATGAAAAAGACATCATTTAACTTCATTTGTTTCAAAATTTTTGTTGTGGAAGGCAATATACTACACAAAACTATTCAAAACACAAACAATAAAAAGTACATGACATGTAATTGCTGTATTGTACTGCAAAACCTATGCAAACAGAATTTGGCAGATTCCCCACAGGCATTGACTGCTTTTGAATGAAAATCTCCCTTCCTGCACCTTGAATAATCATTATCCTGACTTTTATGGTAATCATCTCCTTGCTCTACAGGTATACCAAATAGATGTGTGTCTCTAAGCATTGTAATGAACTTGTTTGAAATTTGTACACATGGGAATTAAACACTCTCCATATTGTTTCATGTCAATTTCTTTAACTCAACATTTTAAAAAATTCTCCATCTCATGTAGAAATAACATAGATATAATTAGTTCATTTGCATTGCTCTCTAAATCAGATTTTATAATTATTGTTTCTATTTTGATAGGCATTTTTAAGGTTTTCAGTTTTGGAATATTATGAACAATGCTGCTATTGGTAATTATACATATGTATCTTGGGTTACATAGCACATGTTTTTACTGCTACCTAGGGGTAGAATTGAGGTTCCACAGAGTATGTAGTTTTACCTTTATGGATATTGACAAACTGTTTCACAAAGTGATTTTCAATCACATTCTCACCAGTATTAAGTAAGAGACAATTGTTCCACTTCAAAGATATTTGGCATTATCGGTCTCTTTTCTTAAGTTTGCAGCAAATTTTATTGAATATGACCTCTGTTGGTTAATTTACTTGTTTGTTTGTTATTAAGGTTTTGGATTTTTAAGAGCAGTTTTAAGTTCACAGTAAAATTGAGGAGAGGATACAGAGATTTTCCATATATTTCCTGCCCCCATACATGCAAAACCTCCCCCATTAGCCGTATCTCCCACGACTGTGGTGTATTTCTTACAATTGATGAACCTACTTTGAAACATCATTATCACCTCAAATCCATAGTTTATGTTTTACACCTGTTAGGGCACATGCTATGGGTTTGCACAAATATATAATGACATGTTATTCATCATTATGGTATCACACAGAGTATTTTCACTGCCCTAAAATCTTCTGTGGGCTTCCTATTCATTCCTCTCATCTCCAACCTCTAGAAATCTTTGATCAGGTTATTGCGTTTATTTTTCCCTTTTCCAGAATGTCATACAGTTGGAATCAGACATCATGTAGTCTTTCATATTGGCTTCCTTTTTAAAAAAATTTTTATTTAAATTGATTTTCTTTAATATTTATTTATTTTTGAGAGAGAGAGAGAGAGAGAGAGAGAGAGAGAGAGAGAGAGAAAACGGAGAAGGAGCAGAGATAGAGGTTGGCAGAGAATCCAAAGCAGGCTCCAAGCAGTCAGCACAGACATGATCTAGGACTTGAAGCCATGAACCATGGAACCATGGGATCATGACCTGAACCGAAGCTGGATGCTCAACCGAGCCAGGTGCCTCTAGATTGGCTTCTTTCACTTAGTAATATGCATTTAAGATTTCTCTATGTCTTTTTGTAGCTTTAATAGCTCATTTCTTTTAAGTGGTGAATAGCATTTTATTGTCTGGACATGCAGGAGTTTAGTTCTCTATTGCAGATTTTGGCAATTATAAATAAAGCTGCTGTAAACGTGAGTGCAGGTTTTTGTGTAGACATGTTTTCAGCTCTTTCAGGTAAACACTGGGGACTATGATTACTGCAAAGTATTGTAAGAGTGTGTTTAGTTTTGTAAGAAATCATCAAACTGTCTTCCAAACTGTTTTTGCACTCCTACTAGCAATGAATTAGACTCCTGTTGTTTCGTATCATCATCAGTATTTAGTGTTGTCAGTTTTGGATCTTCCCACTCTAGTAAATGTGTAATAGTGTTGCATTTTAATTTAATTTAATTTAATTTTACTATTTTATTATTTATTTTTATTTCAGAGAGAGAGATGGAAAGGGAGAGGGAGAGAGAATCTTAAGCAGGCTCCACGCTCAGTGTAGCGCCTGATGGGGGCTCCATCCCACAACACTGGGATTATGACTTGAGCCAAAATCAAGAGTTGGATGCTCAACTGATTGAGACACCTAGGTTCCCCTCTCATTGTTTTAATTTGCTTTTCTTCTGGTGACATAGGATGTGGAACTGTGGGGAATAAGTTTAGGAATTCCCTGAGCTTGCAGGATGGGCTAACAAGGCATAAATAGGAAGCCACAGGATGAAAGCCTCCAAGATTAGATAAACAAGAGTAATGGAACACACCCAGTATAGAAAAAAGGTATAGGAATTAAAAGCCTCAGGATGAAAGCATCCAAGATTAGATGATCAAAGTTAGGTATTCAGGGCAGAATCTCCCCTCAATTTAGTACAATAGCAGAAAGTTGTTTTCACAGGAAGGAAGGACCAAAATGGGTAAACAGGTAAACAGGGCTACAGACTGAAGCAGCAGAGCTCATTAGCAAATGGAAGGTGCCTCGTTGGCCCTGAGGTAGCGTGCTGTCTTCACCCGTAAGCTAGCTAAGGCAAAGAGATGTGCTGCCTCAGGCCAGGTGTTGACAGCCATCTGCTCAGCACTGGGGTTTTGCTTTGTATTGACCCAAACCCCTAACACCTGATATCTTGGAAACCCTTTTCCCTCACACACATGAGTCAATATTCACGGTTTCATTGTCTCTTTGTGCACATCCATCACGCTTGTAAGACTTCTGATCCTAATAAAAAAGGAGCAAGGACCCTTACTTTGGACTCTTGTCTCCTCCCGGACATTAACTTTTCTTATATTTTAATCCTGTGTCTGCTCTCTTGCTGGACAAGAGAGAACTCCAGGCCCAGAGTCTATGACATGGAACATCTTTTCATGTGCACATTTGTCATCTGTATATCTTTGGTCCATTTTTTAATCAAGTTTTTTAAAATTATCATTGGGTTTTAGGAGATCTTCATAAATAGCCATTTATCTGACATGTCTTCTGCAAATTTTTTTTTCAATGTTCCTTGTCTTCTCATTTTCTTAACACTGTTTTTTATGGAACAGAAGTTTTTCATTTCAATGGAGCATAACTTGCCAATGATTCTTTTATGGATTGCGCCATTGGTATTGAATCTAAAAAGTCATCACCGTATCCAAGGTCATTTGGGTTTCCTACTGTGTTATTTTCTAGGAGTGTAGTAATTTTGTATTTTACTCTAGGTCTGTGATCCACTTTGCACTAATTTTTGTAAATAAAATAAGGTTTGTGTTTTGATTCCGATTTTTCCACATAGATTGATTTTATTTGTTGAAATGGGCCTTGCATACATGAGCTAAATACCTTTAGTAGTGGTGTGTGTGTGTGTGTGTGTGTGTGTGTGTGTGTGTGTGTATTATACAGTGTTGCTGAGGATTTTTACATCTATGTTCATGAGAAGTATTGGTTTGTAGTTTTCTTTTTTTGTAATATCTGTGCCTGGTTTTGGTAACATGGGTGACCATGGACTCATAAAACAGTTTGAAAGTATTCCCTTTGTTTCTATCCTCAAAAAAAGACTGTAGAGAATTGATGTAAAAATTTCCCTAAATGTTTGGTAAAACATTAATCAGCAATCAATCTGGGTCTTCTGCTTTATTTTTTTGAAAGTTTTAAAATTATTGATTTAATTTATTTAATAGATATATGCTTATTCAGTTTGTCTATTTCTTCTTCTGTGAGTTTTGACAAATGTGTCTGTCAAAGAATTGGTCTAAGTTAACAAATTTGTGGGCATAGAGTTGTGCATAGTTTATTATTATTATTACTCTTTTAATATTTATGTTCTACAGTTATAAACCCTTTTTGATTTATGATTTTAATCATTTGTATCCTATCTCTTTTTTCTTAGCTTGCCTAGAGTCTTATTGATTTTGTTGATCCTTCAAAAACAAAACAAAACAAAACCAAACCAGCTTTTTGTTTCATTTTTTTCTATTAGATTCCTCCTCTGAATTTAATTGATTTCTACTTTAATTCTTCTTTTTTCCTCTTTTTTTTTTTTCTGCTTACTTTGGATTTACTGTTTTTTCTTAATTTCCTAAGACAGAAGCTTATATTATTGATTTTTTATTATTTTTGTTTTCTATTAATGAATACAAAGCTATAAATTTTCCTCTAAGCACTGTTATTATTTTATTTCACAAATTAAAAGTTTTGTGGGTTTTTTGGTTAAAAATATTTTTAAATTTCTATTGAGAATGCTTCTTTGACTGCTGTGTTATCTATCTATCTATCTATCTATTTATCTATCTATCTATCTATCTATTTATCTATCTGTCTATGTTTTTTTCTTAATTAAAAAAATTTCAATTCCTTTATAGCTAACATATAGTGTTTCCAGGTATAAAATAGAGTGATTTAATGAATTTATACATTACTCAGCGCTGAAGTGCTTATCATGATAAGTGTACTCTTTAGTCCTCATCACATATTTCACCCACCTCCCCAGCACCCTCCTTTCTGGTAACCATAAGTTTGTTTTCGATGTTTAAGAATATGTTTCTTGGTTTCTCTCTCTTTTTTCCTTTGCTCTTTGTTCTGTTTAATAAATTCCACATATAAGTGGCATCATAGGGTGTTTGTCTTTCTCAAACTGACTTATTTCACTTATTTCTTTATACTCTCTAGCTCTATCCATATTGTTGTAAAAGGGAAGATTCCACCCCTTTCTATGGCTGAATAGTATTCCATTGTATACACAGAACACATCTTTATCCATTCATCTGCAGATGAACACTTGGGCTGCTTCCATAATTTGGCTATTGTTGATAATGCTGCAATAAACATAGATGTACAAGTATCCCTTTGAATTAAGGTTTTTGTATTTTTTTGGTAAATGCCTTGTAGTGTAATTATTGGATCATAAGGTAGTTATATTTTTAACTTTTTGAGGAACTTCCATACTATATTCCATACTATATTGCATTCCTGCCAATAGTACAAGAGGGTTTCTTTTTCTACGCATCTTTTCCAATCCCTGTTGTTTCCTGTGTTATTAATTTTAGACACTGACAAGTGGGAGTGATATCTCATTGTAATTTAGATTTTCATCTTCCTGATAAGTGATGATGAGCACTTTTTCATGTGGCTGTTGGCCATCTGTATGTCTCTTTTGGAGAAATATCTGTTCATGTCTTCTGCCCATTTTTAATTGGATTATTTGGTTTTGGGGTATTGAGTTTTATAAGTTCTGTATATATTTTGGATACTAACCCTTTACTGGAGATGTCATTTACAAACATCTTCTCTCATTCACTAGGTTGCCTTTTAGTTTTGTTGATCACTTTCTTTGCTATGCAGAACTTTTTTTTTATGTAGTCCCCATAGTTGATTTTTGCTTTTATTTCTCTTGCCTCAGAAACCATATCTAGAAAAATATTGCTATGGCCGATGTCATAGAGGTTATTGACTATGCTTTTTCAAAGACTTTTATGGATTTACATCTCACATTTAGGGTTTTAATCTACTTTGGGTATATTTTTGCATATGGTTTAAGAAAGTGGTTCAGGGGGCGCCTGGGTGGCTTAGTCAGTTGAGTGTCTGACTTTGGCTCACGTCATGATCTTGCAGTTCTTGGGTTCAAGCCCGAGTCTGGCTCTGTGCTGACAGCTCAGAGCCTGGAGCCTGCTTCAGATTCTGTGTCTCCCTCTCTCTCTCTGCTCCTCTCCTGCTCATGCTCTGTCTCTGTCTCTCAGAAATAACTAAAGGTTAAAAAAATAAAGTAAAAAAGTGGTTCAGTTCCATTCTTTTGCATGTAGCTGTCCTTTTCCCAACACCATTTGTTGAAGAGACTCTTTTCCACATCCTATAGTCTTTCCTCTTTTGTCAGAGATTAATTGATCATATAACTGTGGGTTTATTTTTAGGTTTTCTTTTATGTTATATCGATCTAGGTGTCTATTTTTGTTCCAGTACCATACTGTTTTGATAACTACCAGTTTGTAATATAACTCAAAGTCTGGAATTTTGATGCCTCCAGTTTTGTTTTTCTTTTTAAGATTGTTTTGGTTATTTGAGGTCTTTTGTGGTTTCATACAAATTTTAGGATTCTTTTTTCTAGTTCTGTGAAAAATGCTGCTGTTATTTTGATAGGGATTGCATTAAATGTGTAGATTGCTTAGGGTACTATAGACATTTTAACAATATTTGTTCCTCTACTCTGGGAGCATGGGATGTCTTTCCATTTCTTTGTGTCATCTTCCAGTTCTTTTATGAATATTATTTATAGTTTTCAGAGTACACATCTTTCCCCTCTTTGGTAAAGTTTTTCCCTAGCTTTTTAATTATTTTTGGTGGAATTGTAAATGGGATTGTTTCCTTAATTTTTCTTTCTGTTTCTTTATTATTAGTATACTGAAATGCAACATTGATTTTTACACTCTCTGACTTTACTGAATTCATTTATCAGTTTTATTTTTTTGGTGGAGTCTTTGGGATTTTCTATATATAATATGATGTCACCTTGATTGCTGTATTATTTAGAAAACTGTTGCTTATCCTTAAGTATTTTAGGATTTTTCAGTTATCTTTCTGTTATTGATAGAATTTCATTTGGCATATGAGAACAGATATTGTATGATTTTTGTTTTTTAAAGTTATCTGATGTGCATTTTAGATTATTACTGATTTTCTGTCTGGTGAATCTATCCATTTCTGAAGAAGGTTTTTGAAATCTCCAACAATGACAGTAGATTCATCTATTTCTCCTTGCAATTCTATCATTTTTTGCCTTTCATAGTTTATATTCTTTTAGGCACATTCACATCAAATATTCATATGGCTTCTTGGAGGATTCATTCCTTTATTATTATGTAATCTTTTTCTTTATTGCTGATAGCTTATCTTCCTTTGAAGTCTGCTCAATCTGAAGAACAACTCCTACTCTCTTTTGACTAGTATTAGCATAAACATTTTTTTGGTATTCATTTACTTTTGACCTGCATGTGTCCATATATTTAAAGTGAGTTTCTTGTAGACAACATATAGTTTACTCTTATTTTTGTTTATCCATCTGACAAACTCTGCCTTTTAATTAGTGTGTTTAGATTATTACATTTGAAGTGGTTATTGATATATTTATCAAAGCCATTGTTCTTTTGTATTTGTTGATTTGTTGTCCTTGTTTTTTGTTCCTTTTTTGTTTGTTTGTTTTCCATGCCTTTATCATGATTTTAACTGAGCATTTTTTATAAATCTATTTTCTCTCTTTTCTTAGCATATCAGTCTACTTCCCTTTTTACTATTTTTATTTATTGCCTTAGAGTTTGCAGTATACCTGTAGAACTAATCCAAGTCCACTTTCAAATAACATTTGAATAAATAAATTACATTTAGTCTCATTGCTGTCATTCATTTTACTTATATGTAAGTATACATAACCAAATACACATACATAAGATATAGACACAAGCATACATAAGTCAAGCACATTATTAGTACTATTTTGAGCAAACAGTTATCTGTTAGTTCAATAAAGAATAAGAAAAATAAAACCTTTTACTTTACCTTTGTTTATTCCTTCCTTGATACTCTTTACTTAATGTAGATCCAAGTTTCTAAAAATGAATTCTCTCAATTTTTGTTTGTCTGAGAAAGTTTTTTATTTTCTCCTTTTCTTTTCAAGAATAACTTCTGTGATTAAATTTCTGGATTAGTGGGGTTTGGTTTGCTTGTTTTTTGTTTTGTTTTATTTTCCTCTCAACACTAGCTATTTCACTCCATTATTTTCTTTCATGATTTCTGAGAAGTCAAGTGAATTTTTATTTTTATTTCTCTTAGGTAATGGTAATTTTTTTCACTTCCTATTGGCCTCTTTCAGGATTTTTTTTCTTTATCTTTGATTTTCTGTAGTTTGAAGATGATGTGCTTAGGTATGGTCTTTGGTGGCGGAGCATTTCCCCTATTTAGCTATCTCTGAGCTTCCTTAATCTGTGGTTTGGTGTCTGACATTAGTTTGAAAGAAATGTTCAGAAATTATTATTTCAAATATTTCTTCTTCCTCTTTTTCTTCTCAATCTAGTATTCCCAGTATGTGTATGTTATATCTTTTGTATGTGTTCTGCAGTTTTTCAATATTCTACTCTGTGCTCTTTAGTCTTCATTTTGTTTTTTGGGTTTCACAGTTACTATTGATATATCCTCTAGCTCAGAGATTCTTTACTCAGTTATGCTCAGTCTACTAATAAACCCACCAAAGGCCTATTTCATTTCTGTTACAGTGTTTTATTTTGCTTTGTGTTTATCTCTAGCACTTCTTTTGGTTCTTTCTTGGATTTTCATTTCCCTGCTTACAGTGCCCATCTATTGTTGTGTGCTATTTTATCCATTAGAGCCCCTAGCATATTAATCATAGTTGTTTTAAATTCTTAGCCTAATAACTCCAACACCCATGCCATGTCTGCTTATGATGCTTGTTCTGTGCCTCTCAATTGTGTGTGTATGTGTGTGTGTGTGTGTGTGTGTGTGTGTGTGTGTTTTACCTTTTGTTATGCCTTTGTAATTTTTTTTTCTTGATAACCCGACATCATGTACTTGATGAAAGTAACTGCTGTAAGTAGGTCTTTAGTAATGTGGTAGTGAATAGTAAAGGAAAAGAATTATTCTATAAACTTATAATTAAGTCTCAGTCTTTAGTGAGACTATTCATCTGGACTCTGAACTCCGCAGGAGTTTCTCAGATGTTTTTTCTCCCCACTTTGGTGAGATAGGATGGCTGGAGGAGGCTGACGTTGGATATTCCTATTTCTCTATGTGGAAGGCTGGGGCCAGCTGAAATTAAGTATCTCCCCTCTCCCAGGTAAATTGGGCTCTGATAATATCTACCCTCATGTTAGGCTCTGGCTAGCTAGTTTCACCTAAGGACAGACTTTTTTAGGAACGAAGTGCTATGGTATATTTCTAAATGGTTCCTCTTTCCCTTTTCCTTTGGAAGAAAGAGGGAGTTTTTCTCCAATATTTACTGTGAGAAAACTTGTCAAGATCCTGGGGGTAAAAGTCATAAAGTGTGACCCCCTCCTCCCATGACTGGGACCTCCTGGAGTTTTTAACTCTCAGAATTATCCATACAAAGCCTTTAGCAATTAGTCATTTACAATTCAAGTCCTGGTCCCAAAGACAGACTCTACTCATGAGTCTCTGCTCTGATAGTCATGACTCTCTGTGATCATCTTGTGTCTCTGCAATCTCAGGTGTAACAGTGTGCCCTGTGTCCTCCATTTTCTTACAGATTCTAAAAAACATCTTGATAGTTCATTCTGTTTTAGCTTTTACTAATTGGGATGGGATGGTGACTTCTAAGCTTCTTCCATGCAGAATTGGAAGTTTTGGGTTCCCCTCCTCCTTCTATGGATGCAGTGGCTGAAGCCACCCAGCTGTATTCCTTTATAGTTCTATAGGCCACATATATGATACTGGTCTCATTGGGCTCAATTCAAAGTGTTGACAAGATCGTTTTTCTTTCTGGAATTTCTAGAAAAGAATCTATTTGCAGGCTTACATAGCTTGATGGCAGAATTGAGTTTTATTGTAGCTGTAGGACTGAGAGCTGTTCTTAGCTTCCAGATGCCATCTGCAATTTTTGGTTCCATCTTTAAAGGTAGCACTGTTGGGCTGAGTTCCTCTCAGATTGAATCTCTTCTGCCTTTTTTTTTAAATCATCACATTTCTTAAACTTTCCTCCCCTTTTTATGAGTAGGTGATTAGATTGGGTCCACCCAGATAATTCAGAATAACCTCCTTATTATATTAGGTGAAAGCAGATAATACAAGATAATTTTCCTATTTTAAGATTCTTAACCTTAAACACAACTGCAAAATACCTTTTATCATATAAAGTAAGATATTCACAGTTCCTGGGAACTAAAGCATGGGGATCTTTAGGGGAACATTATTCTGCCTATATATTGCCTAAAGTACCATAGTAAATCTGGAAATCTGGTAGAGTTATTTCTTCCATTTTTTATTCCTAGAAAGATTTTTCCTGCCCTTAAGTTTTATAATAAAGTTTTTTTTTAGTTCCACAAAATATACTGATCTTTTGATTGGGATTACATTAAATCTATGGATCAATTTTATAAGAATTGATATTTTACCCTGTTGAGATGTAATCCTAAACATAGGTTTTTTTCATTGCAATTATTTGTCTTTTCCAGGCTTTTTAAAGTTTTTCTTTAATTACTCTGAAAAAAGTTTCTAGTTGCCCTTAGAAATTGTGTTTGTTTCATTTATTCCTAAGGATTTCATGTATTTTTTCTATTGTACAAAATCGTTTTCAATAAATTAGTTTTAAGTCTGATTTCATACTGTAGATCTGTAAACTGTCATTAAAAGTTACCAACATTCCAGTTAAAAAACTCTCTGTTCTTAGTGCATTTATTTACAACTTTACCTAACCTATTTGGGACTTTAGTCTTTTGCATTAGGTTATGGCTTAATAATATTGTTTTACATGAGTATTTAACCAAAGTATGTCTCTAGTTTCCAGAAATCAGAAATACAGGCTCTTTAAAGTGATTTTAGTGATAGGTTTATGTACTAAGAATATCATTCTTGGACCATAATTTAGTGATGAAAATGTGATATCATCACCACTATTACTACCCTGACCTAAGTAATGATGCAACCATATCATTCATTTTAAATTTTATGTATTTACGTATGTATGTATTTATTTAGGCTAGGCATAGTACACTTTATTGATGGTGCATGACAAGATAGGGCTCCCCAAACACTTCCCCTTCTTTAGGGAGTCTGGGGTGGAAACTATGGAGGTCAAGATATTTTCAGTGTATTGAATGAGTTG
Organism: Suricata suricatta; assembly: GCF_006229205.1. NCBI lineage: Eukaryota > Metazoa > Chordata > Mammalia > Carnivora > Herpestidae > Suricata > Suricata suricatta. Next base: position 145,577,503 of record NC_043700.1, on the reverse strand, counting down.
GGGCAAGGACTCCCCAGCAGTTGAGGGCCTCTCTCATCTTCTTGCTCTCACTAGGGCTGGGGGTCTAGGGGGTTCTTACTCTTTGAAGGCCCTGTTGACAATAAGGTCTACCACCCAGTTGCTGTAACCAAATGCATTGTCATACCAGGAAATGAGCTTGACAGAGCGGTCAACACTAGTTGACCTAGAGAGCAACACTTGTCCCAACATCAAAGGTGGAAGAGTGGGTGTCTCTGTTAAAGTCTCAGGAGACAACCTGGTCCACAGTGTAGCCCAGGAAGCCCTTGAGAAGGCCCTCCAATACCTGCTTCACCACTTTCTTGATGTCATCAGATTTAGCAGCTTTCTCCAGGTAGCAGGTCAGATCCACAACTGAGATGTTGAGGGTGGGGCCAGGGAAGGCCAAGCCATTGAGCTTCCCATTCAACTCAGGAATGACCTTGCCTACAGCCTTGGTGACACCAGTAGAAGCAGGGATGACATTATGGGCAGCCTCTCAGCCATGACTCCACAGCTTCAGAGGGGCCATCCATGGCCTTCTAGGGGGCAGTGATGGCATGGATTGTGGTCATGTGTCCCTCCACAATGCCAAATTTGTCATGGATGACCTTGGCTACAGGAGCCAAGCAATTGGTGGTGCAGGAGACATTCCTCACAATCTTGAGGGAGTTGTCATAATTCTCATGTTTCATGTCCATTACAAAAAGATCATCAGCCAAAGGGGAAGAGGTGATGACTCTCTTGGCCCCACCGTTAAGTGAGCCCCAGCCTCTTCTATAATTGTGAAGACCCCAGTAGACTCCACATCATACTCAGTGCCAGTACCACCCGGACATTGGCTGGATATTGCATCTGGAAGATGCAGATGGGTTTTCCATTGATGATGTTTCCCTTTTTCAGCCTTGACTATGCTGTTGAATTTGCCATGGTGGAATCATACTGGTATATGTAGACCATGTAGTTCAGGTCAATGAACAGATCACTGATGGTGACAGTGTTGACCTTGCCAGAGTTAAAAGCGCCCCTGGTGACGAGGCTCACAATATGGCAAAATTCATTTACTCTGACCTTTACCATCTTGTCTCCGGGATGTGGCTCACACTACACCAGAAGCTGCAGCTGCCTTTCAAACAGGGAGGAGCAGAGAGACTCATTTTAATTACTACTCCAGTCTCTAAGCATTGCATTTCTGTCTAAAATAACTAACACCTTTCTGGGGTGCCTGGGTGGCTCAGTCAGTTAAGCATCTGACTTTGGCTCAGGTCATGACCTCATGGTTTGTGAGTTTGAGCCCTGTGTCAGGCTCTGTGCTGACAGCTCAGAGCCTGGAGCCTGTTTCAGATGCTATGTGTGTGTCTCTCTCTCCACTCCATTCCTACTCATGCTCTTTCTCTCTCTCAAAAACAAATAAACATTTTAAAAAATTTAACAATAAAATAACTAACACCTTTCTAAATAATGAGACTGTTCAAATGGCTTCAAATTTTCATAACAAATAAATTAAAATCTATTTTCTTAGTCATTTAAGAATCAGGAAACATATGGCTTTAGGGGCACCTGGGTGGCTCAGTTGGTTAAGTGTTCCACTTTGGCTCAGGCCATGATCTCAGCTTGTGAGTTCAAGCCCAAGTGGGGCTTGGTGTTGTCAGTTCTTGCTTCAGATCCTTTGTTTCCCTCTCTCTCTCTGCACCTCCCACCCTCTCCTGCTTTCTCATGCACACACAAGCTTCCTCTGGCTCTCTCTCTTTCAAAAATAAACAAACTTTAAAAAATGTTTTAAAGAAGGAAAATATAGGGCTTTAAATAGTTCTCTCAGTTTTCTTTCACAAACTTTTTCTTACTTGTGGATCCTCTCAAGACATTAAACTTCTGTTCAAATCAATCTCCTATGAAATACTCTAAAAGTTCCAGAAATGTGATGCCTGTATGCCTTTTTTATGTTATTTACTCTAGGTAAAATCCTTTGGTCATTCAGCAAAACCACAAAGAATCTTCAATGTCTCATTAAGTGCATCCTCCTCTCACTTATAGAGTCAGAATGAAGCAGTTCTGTTTGGTACTCCCTATCAACCTAATTTTGGCTTTAGTTTGTTAAAACTGTAAACTGCTTGAGGATGAGGATTGTTTCTTACTCAACTTTTTTTTTTCTTACTCAACTTTTTATTCTCTGGGAACAACAGATGTGCCTTGTGTGTAGTAGCCATTCACTTTTATTTTATTTTTTTTAACAAATCAAGCTTTTTGTGTATAACCTACATTAATTTATAAACTTGGTTATGTTTAGCTGAGCTCAAGAAATTAAAATGTCTAAATGGTTGTTTTAGGTTTCAGTGATCATAGTTATCATATATAAACTAGACATATATCAACTTCTATGTTATGCCAATAAAACAATCTGTGCCTTTTATTCCCATGTCTTTGAACTTGGATTCTGTCAGATTTCAGAGAATAAAGAGATTCAGATCTGTCGGTTCTGGGACTTCTATAAGGCATTTGTTTCTCTAAGAAATATGTCTGTGGTTTAGCTGGAACTAATCTCTCCAGACCTTAAAAGTACACTGAGCCAGTTTGAAAGGGTCAGGGATGAGAAGTGTAGCCATCCTAAATCCAATATTTGATGATGAGTCCTAAATAGAGATGCCCCCATCAGTTTTAAATGTTCCTCTTCCCTGCTTTATGTAAATGCAAAACACATCCCAGTGTGGTATCCTTTCAAAGTGAAGAGAATGCCTATCTGAGATATATCACTATGCTAGAAAGAAATAAAATAAATTACAGGGAATCCAAGGAGACTACAGATCTTTATCCTACAGATGAGTTGGAAAGGTAGATAAATATGAATTTCTGCATTTGAATATCTGAAGCCTTTTATAACATTATATCTTGGTCTCAACACCCAGTTCTTGTCTTGAAAATAGTTCTAATATTCTACTTAACAAAAATATACTCTGAACAACTATATGGATAAGAAAGATTGACATGTTAAATAGTATCTCCAAATATAATTTTGTAGAGAGAAATAAGTTTCAAAAAGCAATTCAGTGAACTGGTAAAATCTTTGGAAATACCTAGTAATGTTGTGTAAGTGGCTATCATTAATTCTAATGGAATTAGATCCCTATGTAATTCTACTTTGGAATCCAATTCCAAAATAGATTAATATGTTTTATTTTCCCCTTCTTTTGGAAATTTTATTATCCTAGTATTTGGTGGTTTGTAAATGTTGGAATAGGGACTTTTTTTTCATTTCTTCTACCTTGGGCAATATTCACGGAAAACTACATCTTTACTTCTTTAGTTTAGAATCAGGGATTACCTGATATATCATGTTGATTTGAAAGGAATTATTTTTGAATTCGTATCACATATCAGGCACCATTCTAAATTTTGGGATACATCAGTGAACAACAACAAAACCAGCAAAGTAAATTTAATTACTTGTGGGCTATAGTCTAGGAAGGAAATGTAGATAAAAATTAATAAACATAATAAATAGGTATGTTGTATGTTAAAAAGAGATTACTGCTATAAAGAAAGAAAAAGAATAAACCAACTTAAGAGATGATGGACACTAAGAGTGAGAAAGTGTAATACCTACCCTAGTGTCCACAAATTAAGAAAGTGAGTTTTTTAATTCAGGGTAAGCACTGATAAGGTAAGTTTTGAACAAAAAAAAATTGAAGAATGTGATTGATTTGTTCATGTTGGTTTATGAAAAAAAGCCTGAGAGAGAAAGGGTATTTTATGGCATCACGCAACTTGCTACTTACAAATCATTTGTAAAGTGTGTTTGGAAGTGTGTTGTTTATGACAGAACAGACTCTAAAGTGAAGTTCCTTCTTCTGTTTTGAGAGTATATAAGTACCAGGAGATTTGCTTGGATTCTACTTTCCTATCTCATTACAACCTTTCAAAGTAGATATTACTATTCCTTCATAAAAGGTGATGAAATTAATTTTATAGAAATGTAAGATTGTTTAATCACTCATTACTAGTAAGTATTGGGATAGGATTCCATAAATTCACATGTGTGTGTGAGTTCATTTAAGTATTTACACTCTTTTTATTATGTAAATTTCTATTTATATAAAATCCTATGACTACAGCTGACCACTTTTCTGACCACTGATGGTAAGGTAAGTTTTTGCCTGAAAAACTCAAATTCTGTTTTCAGTAGTTTTAAAATTCATTAATGGGAAGCTAGCCAATGGAATTTTACTCAAGTCATCTTGCATAATTAGAGTTCAGAGTCATTGTTATTTATTTCCTCATCTATATGAATTAAAATATGCCATAGCTTTCAAACAAAATCTTATATTTGCATCTCTGTGTATTTTAACTTGGTAAGATAGAAAACATTAATATGTTTGATCATGTTAGTTATTTTGGCAATTTACTTGGAACCAACTACCATGTTACTTTTTCCAGTTGTTTATAGTTATAGAAACTATTAGGTATTTCCAATTTGTACAATTAATCAATCACCTTTATAACACATTGGGGGTATAGATCCCTTCAGTGTAGGCCCATGCAGGCCATTCCCCTCTTCTTAATTTATTTTTATACACTATAAAAATGGTGTATTTTACATGGTTATGCTTTGAGTCTACATCAAGTTCTTTATATTTTAGCTTTAGCTTATCGCAACTACAAAAGATAGTTAATGCTATCTTTTATGTAAAATCTATTTTAACCAGCTAAACTTCTAGAATGCAGTCATATTTCTATCTTTGAGAAAATTACATTTTATGATATAAAAAGCTAACTATAAGATGTTTAGTGTCTGTGTGTGTGTATGTGTGTGTATATATATATATATATGTTAGACAGCAAAGATTTTCAGTTGTATAATATTCTTTTTATGTATAGTGGAACAGATTCATTTAATACAAGTTAGATCTTTAGGGGTTCTGGAGTAGGGGGAATAAAAAATAAATTTAATCTGTTGGTATCATGAAGGATTCAATAACTCATGCTTTTTCAATTTTTTACTGGGTATCTTAGATAATGACAATACTAGATGGCTACTTTACCATACTAAATGTTAAATATTGCAAATTTAAATACTTGTTTATGGTAAAGGAAAATTCACTCAGTGTTTTTCATTTGTCATCCATCAGATGCAACTAATTCTAATTCTGATTCTACCAAAAGAAGTAGGAAAATATTGATACATATTTTCCATGTGTATAATTATATTTTTTTAACAAATATATTCCAATAACAGAGAATTTTAAAGCACTGATTCTGCTCCATTGTGTTCTATTTGGTGTCTTAAATAACAGCTTTAGATGACAATATGGTTAGCTTGAAACTTACAAGTAGTTTTGCACTTGGGGAAACTGTCAGAAATCCTTCCCTTTCTTTTATGTAATTTAATTGTGAGGTAGTTAATGTAGAGTGCAATATTTGTTTCTGGAGTAAAATTCAAATATTTATCACTTACATACAACACCCAGTGCTTGTTACCAGTTCCCTCCCTAATAACCAGCTCCATCTTGCCCATCTTCCACCTCCTACCCTCCATCAACTCTCAGTTTGTTTTCTGTCATTAAAAGTCCTTTGTGGTCTGCTTCACTCTCTTCTCTCCTCCCTACTTTCCCATATGGTTATCATTTTGTTTCTTAAAATCAACATATGAGTGAAATCTTGTGGTATTTATTTTCCTCTGATGGTCTTATTTCACTTAGCATAATGCATTCTATCTCTGTCCACATCATTGTAAGTGGCAGGATTTCATTCTTTTTGATGGCTGAGTAATATTCCATTATATATACTATATAACATTCCACTATTATACACACACACACACACACACACACACACACACACACACACATATATACACATATATATCCATCTTCTTTATCTGATGAATAAACATATCTATTCATCAGTCAATGGACATTTGGACTCTCTCTCTAGTTTAGCTATTATTGATAATGTTGCTCTAAACAAGGTGCATGTACCCCTTGAATCTGTATTTTTGTATCTTTGGGTAAACACTGAGTAGTACAATTGCTGGGTCATAGGGTAGTTCTATTTTTAGTTTTTTGAGGCGCCTCCATACTGTTCCCATAGTGACTGCACCAGTTTGTATTCCCACCAGCAGTGCACAGGGTTTCCCTTTCTCCTCATCCTTGCTAACACCTGTTGGTTCTTGTGTTGTTAATTATAGCCATTCTGACATTATCATTCTGATAATGAGTGATGTTGAGCATCTTTCCTGTTTCTGTTAGCCAACTGGATGTCTTCTTTGGAAAAATGTTTATTCATGTCTTCTCTCCATTTCTTAAGTGGGCTGTTTGGTTTTTGGGTATTGAGTTTGCTCTCAAAGTACCACCAGCATCCTTTGAGTAAACAATCCTAAAATTTGTATGAAACCAGAAAACACTCCTATTAGCCAAAGAAATCCTGAAAAACAAAAACAAAACTGGAGGCACCATGATTCCAGATGTCAAGCTATAGTATTAAGCTGTAGTCATCAAGACAGTATGATACTGGCAAAAAACAGGCACATAGATCAATGGAACAGAATAGAACTCCCAGAAATGGACCCACAACTATATGGTCAACTAATCTTTGACAAAGCAGGAAAGATTATCCAATGACAAAAAGTCTCTTTGACAAACAGTATTGAGAAAATGGGATGGCGGCATGCAGAAGAATGAAACTAGACCACTTTCTTACACCATACACAAAAATAAATTCAAAATGGATGAAAGACCTAACTGTGAAATGGAAAAGCATCAAAATCCTAAGGAGAACACAGGCAACAACCTCTTTGATCTCGGCTGGAGCAATGTCTGACTAAACATGTTGCAGAAGGTCAGGAAAACAAAAGCAAACATGACGTATTGAGACTTTATCAAGGTGAAAAGCTTCTCCACAGCAAGGGAAACAATCAGCAAAACTAAAGTGCAGGCTCTGGAATGGGAGAAGATAAAAGGCTAATATCCAAAATATATAAAGAACTTATCAAACTCGTTTTTACATGTCTGACTTAAAAAAAAAAAGCCAAACCTCTAGACACTTGCTGATTTTCAGATTGCAATTAATTCTATTAAAGCCATTCTCTCAGTAATAATTCTTTCCCTAGTTTCAGCTTTCATGGGTTTGTGATTCACTTCCCTTATGCCCTTCAAATTAGAGTAACCAGATGCCATGAAACACCTTTCTTTCACATCCTCCCATGAAAACTGTATTCTATCATACATTTATGTTTACTTGAATAGTACCTTCATCCACCACTTTATAAATAATCTGGAAGCATTCATTATGTCTAATATTTAATTGGTATATATTATATAAAATCCCCCTTTTGTGTTTTTCATGTCTATTTAATTTTTCTCCCCTCCCTTCTATATTTTTAAAATAACCTCTGAACTCTCTCTTCATATCATTCCAATATTCTCTATATTACTGCTGATATGAAATTTCAAAATGCAAGTCTTATTTTGTTACTGTCCTGCTTAAATTTCACTTGTATTATACTACCTATAAGCTAAAAAAAAAATCCCTTGCATTGGCATTTAAATCTTTCCATGGTCTAAATTCTGGCTATGCATCAATTCTCATCCTGTCACTAGAGACACATCCTATATAGTGATATATTCCTAAATATATTGTGTTGTAATCCTTTCTTGAAATACAATTTCTCTTCTATTAGACCTTAAAGTTACTGAAAACTTGAATTTTATTCCACTCATCTTTGGATCCAGGTGTTTCATTCAGGGTCTGAAACATTCTTGTTTTGACATTATGAATTTTCTTCTTCTTTTAAATATTATATATTTTGACTTAAGAAGTATTGTGAAAGGTCATTGTAGTTGAACAGTGGGTAAAGGAAGGTGAGCAGTGATACGAGAATCAGAGGGTCTGGATCATTATTTCAGCTCTGCTGCCTAGCAGCCACATGACTGCATAAACCCCAGGTTCATTATACACAGAGAAAGAAGAATAATCCTACCCTACCTACTTCCAGATTGCTATGAGGATCACAAGTAATGATGTTTGTAAAGATACTTTACGCACGAAAAAGTTCGATAAAAATAATATGCATTACTGCTATTAAAACTAGGTGAAAATACTGAAATCTGTTTTACCTCCTCAGTAAACACAGTAATATGAGTGACAATAAGGTTGTTTAAACAAGAGTGTTACTCAAATATAATCCTTCTCTGAAAAGAAACTTTCTGCCTTATGATACTTCTGAATCCTTTTTCTATGTTCTCATGGAGATGGTCGTGTGTGTGTTTGTCCATGTGTATGCATGTATGTGTGTGTGTGTGTGTGTGTGTGTGTGTGTGATTATTACTTGCTATGATAGGGCACAGCTATGAATTTCTCTTGTATACTACTCAAGGATTAGATAAAACTATATTCATTTGATTTATGGTTTATATACATAGAACAAAGATTTGATCATTTTTAGGACTCCCTTGTTATTTCTTCTATAGTATTACATCAAATAATATAGTAAATTAAAATTATAGGAAGTGAAAATTTCAGGATCACAGTGCCAATTCATTTTAAAAAATTCAGTGACAAATCAGGGGAGAAGGACTAAAATGATTTTTTGGTAAATTATGTCATTTTTAAATGTCAAAGATTCAAAAAGTTCTTGCCTCTCATATACTTTTTTTTTTTAAGAGGAGACAGGTGCGGAGGACAGGTTGAGACATTGATGGATGTCTTAATCCAGAAAGTAGGTTTCTGAGTCTTGAATACATCTTGCCAATTATCAACAGCAGCTTTGCCTTCACCCTCAGTTCATCACTCTAGCACGGAAACAGAACCAACAAGTGATGTTGGTGTTGCTTGGAAAACAACCTGGCATGACCCAGGAAGTGTCGTCGGTGGGAAAGTGACAGTGCTACTGCCTGTGGCGGGAATGACTCATTGCTGTGAGGTCTTAGTGAACGCATTTATCAGAATGTTAAGCCTTTGAGATCAATTTTGGGGGCAGAAGAAGATACTAAGTTACAATAATCACTTCCTATCTTATCCCATACTGCTTCCGTTTTATGGGTCGAGCCTATAAATTCACCTCGTATGTGCTAATATAAAGCAACAATAGTTCTTCATCTAATATTTTGCAAATAATCTTTTTATCTTACTAATTTTCAAAACAATGTCCTTAATATTCACACATGTATAGAGTTATAGTAATAGATTACAATTTGATTTAGTGACATTGTGTTCATTTTAATCACAATTTACTATTTTTTTAGAGTGATATAGAGCTGGTCAACTTTATGTCCCTTTCAAATCTCCTTGTTCTTTCCCTTTTTGAGCCTCAGTTTATAAATTAAACTGAAAACAAAACAAAAACATGTAAAACAGGCCCCCGCGCCACAGTGGGAAACGACCTAAGCGATGGCGAGGCAGAGTGGGAAGCGCCCCCTGAGTGCAGAGTGGACTCTGGGCACGCTCTCCGCGCGGGTCCTGCAGATGCTGTCCTTAGTGTCTTGCCCCAGTAAGGAGCTGCCGGTGCTGGGTGACTGGGGAACCTGGTAGAGAGGAGTAAAAAAATCCGGTCTTCTTATGCAGAGACTCAGGACCTGCTGAACACAACACTTGGCGTGGACTTGGAGAAAATGGCCAATGTGATTGTGAACCATTCTCTTCAGGACTGTGTGTTCAACGAAAAGGAACCCATGCATGCCTTCATTCAGGCCGAAGCACGAAAGCAGGCCTTCTGGTGGGGACTCAACTGGTTGCAATAGGAGTTCCAGGCTCAGGAGCAGCTGTGAGCCGCCTTGTGTAGGTTCTGTCACCTTTTCTGCAACATCTTCGTTAGTCGTTCCCTGAGCACCTTCCTCCTCGAGTTCAGAGATTGGGGAACACACTATACAGACTCGCCCCCAGCGTGTCATCAGCCTCTCCCCCATAACCTCCCACCCGGGCCAGGCAGAGAAAGGCAGCTCCTAACAGTCACTGCACTCTATATAACCACTGGTGCAATCTATAGCCATCTTGGTGCCTCTGTTTCCCCATCTTTAAAATGGGTACCCATAGCTACTGGTGGGATACTTTGACATGTCAAGGACACAAATTACCCCTGAAACTGCTTTTTATACACTTTGTCCAAGAACCACTTCGAAATCAAACCTATTTCCAGTGGGTTTTAATAAATAGTAGTATCACATCATATGCTACACCTGACTGTGAATTTTCTAATAAACCTTTTCTAATATTAAAAACATGTAAAATAAAAAAAGGAATTCCTTAGTGAACGGTTATTGAAGTCAAACCCATGTCTGAAAGTATTAAAAAAAACCTTTTTTTAATGTTTATTTCTGAGAGACAGAGAATGAGTGGAGGAGGGGCGCAGCGAGAGGGAGACTCGGAATCGGAAGCAGGCTCCAGGCTCTGAGCCGTCAGCACAGAGCCCCATGCAGGGCTCAAACGCACAAACTATGAGATCGTGAGCTTATTGGAAGCGGAAGCTTAACCGATTGAGCCACTCAGGCGCCTCCCATGTTTGAAAGTATTATTGTCGAATTTAACTGCGAGTTACTTTTGGAAAAGAAGGCAATATTGATATTTTTATTCTTTTCACTTATGATTCTGGCTCACCTTTAGTAATACCAATAATATTAGCCTGTTAACGAGGACCCGTTACCCGAATCTGCACTAGAGGCTTTATAGAAAATTTCATATTTAATCTCACAATGTAGATGTAGACGATAGCACTGAGGCCCAGAATAACTAATCTTCCCTTATTCACACAGTTCATCTAAGTAATGGAGCAGAAAATTTCATTAAGATACGTCTGACTCGGAAACCAGTGCTCTTTCTATTACTGACCAGAGCCTCTCCAGTGTTATCTTCTAAAAATCATTTTCTATATTAGTACTCTATTTTGTACTCTGTGAGATTTTCAAATGACTTTCCTCTTTTATTTTTCTCCAAAGATCCTTAGCAGAGGGCCTGTTAGGGCAGATGAGGTAACCAGACAAAAGAAAGGCGTCTGGGATCTCAGACTTACGTTTGATTCATGACTCAACAAGTTTTAGACAGTGAAGCCTCCCACACAGCCTCATCACTCTGAGCCCTCATCTTCTCACACATGAATGCAAGGTAATAGCCCAGATCATTCCTGAAGGTTCGATGATAATATGTAAAATATTAACAGTATATGACATGGGGCTTCACAAACTGATGTACTTAATAAGTCCATTATTATGTGACATTTGATATAACATTTGGATATTTTTTACTTAAATACAATTTTTGGAGAGCAGCTACTAAATATAAGACGTGTAGGGATGCCTGGGTGGCTCTGTCGGTCAGGCGCCCGACTTTGGCTCAAGTCATGATCTCATGGTTCGTGTCAGGCTCTGTGCTGACAGCTCAGAGCCTGGACCCAGTTCGGATTCTGTGCCTCTTTCTCTCTCTGTCTCTCCCCTGTTCATGTTATGTTTCTCTCTGTCTCAATAATAAATAAGCATTAAAAAAATTTTTTTTAATTTAAAAAGACATGTATACCTTACAAATCAACAATCATTTTACCATGAGGTATATAGAAACTCTCATACATATGCATGAGAAAACATCTACAAAAATTTTAATTTTAAGGAATGCCTGGGTGGCTCAATTGGTTAAGCAGCAGATTCAGGCTCAGGTCATGATCACAGTTCCTGGGTTTAAGCCTGGCATTGGGTTCTGTGCTGACAGCTCAGAGCCTGGAGCCTGTCTCAAAAATTAATAAACTATAAAAAAATTTAAAAATTTAATTTCAGCATAGTTTGTAATGTAAAACTACTGGAATTAATCAAAATGTCCATCAACAGGAAAGTGAATAAATACATTGTGAGGTGATCAGGATCAACATAGACCAATCTTGCAAAACATGAGTGAAAAAAATGTAAATTGTCAAAGGATACTTAGGTCCAATACAATTTATATAAAGTTTAAATGGTATAAAATGCAATGCTAAATATTGCTTACAGCTACATACCTCAATAGTTTAGGTAGAAAACATTTATATGAATGATGTACACCAAAATACATACGTATGATTTTGTATGTGCCTTTCAAATCACTGACAATTTTTTTTTCCTCCTTGATAACACTCTTCTAAGCAGAGATTTCTGAAAGTGATTGTGACATAAAAGAACCTCTGGGAAAAAAGAGAAACTTGTTCCCAGGATTGAGACATAAATGACAGGGTTGGTGAGTGGGGGTCCCTGGGTAGAAAAGCATGACCGTGAATAACTTCTGTCCTAATTAAATGCAATAATCTCCAGAAAGAAGGCCATTACTTTACAAATTATACATGCAAGCCCTTCAAATTTTGGTAACTTATGTGTATGTTAGATTAGTTAAAAGGCATGTTTCTTTGCTGATTTCAACATGTCAATTAATTTGGTGCTGCATGTACACAGTTTATGAAGCATAGAGAGATTTTTCTGAATAATATCACATTGTCTATTTTTACTTCTGAAAATCTATTGAGATTACAGTGATACTGTGTTTGAAAGGCCACTAGTGGGACATAGCCAGTCCTGTCGTGTGTTGGTAATTGTTTAACAACCAGTTTTTTGGAATAGACACACACACACACACACACACACACACACGCACACACATCCCTCTTGACACAGAAAACCATAGAGTCTTATTTTTATTTATCTGGTTTAGTAGTCTTTCTGCTTTTTCTTTTCTCCACTCAAATTCACAGCTTACAAAGACATACCATTCCATTCTCAAATGCAATTTAAAAGCACTCAATGATTTTCAAGGATTTTCTACCACTTACAAAGCACTTTACATAACATCCTTGTGGCCATGATATGCCCTCTGACTCTTTCCCAGACACATCTTTAGTCATGCTGTGTCTTGCATTTTATGTTTCTGAATCCCATATTAGTTTAGTTTGGTTTCCCCCCAGGTACAACATTTTTTTTAGCATTTACTATTCTTTTTTTTAAAGTTCTTATTTTAATTTCAGTTAATTAATATACAGTGTAATATTAGTGTCAGGTGTACAATGTAGTGATTCACACGTTACTGCCTTTTATTTCCGGAATATCCTCTTCTCCCTGAGTCTAAGTAAATAATCCTTGCTCACCTACAGAAATTCAGTCTGTGCGCTTCCTCTGAGAAGCTTTTTCTGACCAACTTCAGTCTGGAACAGCTGACCCCTCTTCCTGTTCCCATGCCCTGTGCACGTTTGTGATCACTGCATTTATCTCCTCCCCTAGGACTGGTGTTCCTTGAAATTAGGTCATGAGACTTATCTTCAGAATTAAGCCCTCTAACTAAATATGTCACACATTCAATTGATATTTATTTAAAAGTTGAGTAAATGAAAAAGTCAAATATGCCAAAGAAAAGTTTTTTGATATTGCCCACTGGAGCAGAAGGTCTACACACATTATAAATGTTTGGAAAATTTCAGTAGGAAAATGGAAATAACATGCTCACCCTTTTTATTTTGTACAGTTTAATCTTGTTGTAAGAAGTAAGAGAAACTAAAGTAGTTGCCTCAACCATAAATTACTTCGGTAAGTTTCAACACATATGCACTTAAAAGCAGCTTTAGAAAGCCTTCTTACATATTTAGTAATATTTCTAGGGATACACTTTTTCCAGACAAGTGCATTCAGTGTTGAGAAGTGAGGATTTTATTACAACTGTGATTTTAGAACTCAGATCTTTTGTCCTGAGCAGTACGTCCACTAAAGATTCATTTTATGCTCACCCATGACTCAAGAAACGAAGACACAACTGCCCATGTCGAACAAGGAACTTTTTTCTGGTCATTGTGATAACTTTTGATAAGAAGAACTCCATTCCGTTGTTGAGGCCAAACACTCCATTCCTATTCATATGTTTTCACTTTTCAAAATGTTAGTTCCTGACCTTACACATAATAAGTCAATAGGCAATAATAATAGTCCATAACAGGTACCATTTAATAAAAATTATGAGACATTTGAGGACAGAATTATTTTAAAGATTATTTTATCAATGGGTATCTTAAACAATTCTCTAAATTTAATACTCATGTCAGTAAAGTATTTTGTAACAACCCAATTTAAAATCTACAGCAGTGCCTTCCGGTGTCTGCTGTTAATCCAATGTATTTTCAATCAACAGATAACATGAGATTTTAATAAAGAAATATTTATTATAATCAAAAAATTGTATATCAGAAAAAAATACCCTAGAGCTAGTGTATTTCTTTGTGTTATCTGGAATTGTATGCCATAACTCTGACATGTGGGGTTATCACATCAAATAAAAGCATAAACCATTTTCACTTCTCCAGTTTAATTGGAAAAATTTTATTTCAAAAACGAGATGTGGCTGAATGCTTATTAAATGGCTTTAAACATACACTTTTTTTCCTAAGAGTTTGTAAGTAGGTCTCTGGAATGTCAAGTTCAGGGTTTATTTGTTCTACATGCTTGGATAACTAGTAAAATTAGGCATTGAACTTAACAATGCTTAATAATTATGGTACAGGATGTTTCCTTCATTGTATATATAAATACTGTACTTGACCATTTCCTTCTGTAATTAAAGATTTTTATGCATTTTCCCTTTATGATCTTACAATATCATTAAAGTATTTGTAGTTTCTTATGCTAGTATAATTCACCTAGGAAAATAATAATCGCAATTTTAAGTTATAAAAGCAATATTAACATTATGCAAAATAATTATTTATATATAAAACAATAATTTATTAAAAAATAACATGGAAAGACAATTTAATATTGTTCCTGATCCTGTACTGAAGAAAGCTTAAAAATTGCCAACTTGTTCCTTACTTACTGCCAATCAGGGATATTAGAATATAAACATGAGCAAGTCATGATCCTCTTCTTAAAATAGTAGAGAAAATGGAGCGCCTGGGTGGCTCAGTCAGTTAAGCAACTGACTTAGGCTCAGGTCAGAATCTCACTGTTCGTGGGTTCGAGACCCTCATTGGGCTCAGGGCTTGGAGCCTGCTTCAGATTGGATTCTGTCTCTCTTTCTCTCTCTGCTCCTTCCTGGCTCATGAGCTCGCTTGCTCTCTTTCTCTCTCTTTCTCTCTCTCTCTCTTTCTCAAAAATAAATAAACATTAAAAAATTTAGAAAAATAGTAGAGAAAGGCATATTCCCACAGTCATATAAAACAAAAGAAGGTATGCCCTGTGTTGATGAAACACGCACACAGGTGTGCATGGAGTAGTTCCAATTCAGGGGAATGAAAATGAGAAAAGAGACGTGGATGTGGGGAAGTGGGGTCGTAGAAACAGTAAAGACAGTAAGAGAGAGGCAGAAGGAATTAAAATAGCACAGGCCCTAAGGTTGGGAAACACTCACCATATCCAGTTAAATGTCTCTCAATATGACCAATGCATAGAGTTCATTTTTCTGGGGAAGATCACGTGGAAAGGACAATTTAGATATGAAAATAGTAAGCCATGATTGTCATGGTGAGTCATCTGCACATTATCTGTAGCCGAGGGGAACACATAAAGCGTTTTGAGCACTGACTGAATAAGATTTACTCTCTCTGGTAATGGCATCCAGGCTGAATTCTAACAGCAATCAAATAGGTACATACTGTTGGCAGAATATTGTTGTCTACACAGTGCCAAACATATATATTATTATATGTTTTGTTTAGTGTACAGGGAGAAATACTAGAATATCTTCATTTAAATTTAACCTAAATCATGAAAGGATATAGTTTTTGCAACTTAATGCATTGGAACTCTTGCTCATTTCATAGATCATGTGTTCTCAGGGAGGCCAAGGCTTTGTTACTTGGCTTTCACTTGCATAAGCTTTCAGTTTATTCAATATACTATACTTGTGTACCAACATATCCAAATACGGTTAGTGTTATAATAGAACATATTTGAATTATAAAATGTTATTATATTTCCATCCAGATAAATTATCATAAAAACCTTTTACAGCCCAACATTTTATTAGTTACTTCCATGTAATCTCTAAAAGAAAAGTTGTCAAAGTTAAAGATGAATTATGTGTTTTTCTTTTACACACACACACACACACACACACACACACACACACACACACAAAACATTGCTCTGAATTTGTTGACATTTTGCTGAATGACAAGTGACTGTCAGTAATAAGCTATTGATGAGCTGTTATAGAATTGAAACTATAAAAGTTCTGGTCTTTCAACATAAAAGTGACCTTTTTACAATGAGTGAGAAAATTAATGCTCTTCAAAAGAAACTTGTGCTATGGACAGTGTCATTTTGAAAATAGGTGTTTGGAGTTGTTGTAGCTAGGTGATTTTTATTGACATAATAAGATATTTTTAACGTTTTTTATATAATGCACATAAAAATAAAAATAAATTATTGAAAATGCGTTGGGAGTCTGGGTGTCCCCGTCAGTTAAGTGTCTGACTCTTGATCTGGGCTCAAGTCAAGGTCTCATGAATCATGAGTTTGAGCCCCACATCTGGCTACTCACTGTGAGTGTAGAGTCTGCTTGGGATTCTATCTCTCTTTCTCTGTCCCTGCCCCGTTTGCACACACTCTCTCTCTCAGAATAAATAAATAAACTTAAAAACAAAAATATGAATGTCTTATCTCTTTAAAAATCTAAATGAAAAAATTCAGGAGAGATTTACTAACAATTAAAAAAACTATTCCATTAGTTCTCAAATATTTATTATCAACATTTCAGTAAAAATCTGTGAACACATGGTTGTTTGAGTTAAATATCCTGACCAGCATAGAGTCATCACAGCCATTAATGGCCTTCTTCCTTGTAAATCTATACATCTCTCATGGTATATTTTTCAGGTATGACAGTTATTAAAATAGTTGTGAAACATAGTTATATTAAAGAAGATTAAAAAATTACTAAACCACAAATTTCTAAATAAAAATGATCAAATATAAAGATGCATTATCAATCACATTTCTTTTTCTTCACACTTCTTTCATTAAAATGTTAGAAATAGGAGCGTCTGGATGGCTCAGTCGGTTAAGCGTCTGGCTTCGGCTCAGGTCATGATCTCACAGTTCGTGGATTCAAGCCCCGTGTCAGGCTCTGTGTTGACAGTTAAGAGCCTGTAGCCTGCTTCAGATTCTGTGTCTCCCTCTCTCTCTCTGACCCTCCCCTCCTCGTGCTGTCTCTCTCTGTCTCTCAAAAATAAAAAACATTAAAAAGTTTTTTAAAATGTTAGATATCAGACTTTAATGAGGCCTAAAACCTTACTTAATAATTAAAATTGAAATATATTATATATTCTTTTTTAAAATGTTTATTTATCTTTGAGAGGGAGACAGAAACAGAGACACAGCATGAGCAGGGGAGGGGCAGAGAGAGAGGGAGACCCAGAATCTGAAGCAGGCTCCAGGCTCTGGGCTCGCAGCACAGAGCCCGACACAGGGCTCCAATACACAACTGTGAGATCATGACCTGAGCCGAAGCCAGACGCTTAACCGACTGAGCCACCCAGGTGCCCATCTTTAAAAATCTGTATCTGAAATACATGCATTACAATACATATAATATTTACAATGACATGACATTTATAACTAAATCCATATTAGTATTTGAAGAGACCACTGGTCTGACTCAGTAACTTCTAGATTTTTATATCTATAAACTCTTTCTTTCAAATAAAATCTTCATGGAATGTCAACCACAGACATTAATGAAAAAAATCATTTTGATTAAGATGGATTTGCTTTGGGCTTTGAGGTGTGTGTGAAAAATCCCAATCACTCAGCACCTTCTTGCTTAACTCCTCTCAACAGCTGAAGAGCCTCAGGTAAGGGAAGCACAGTTTGTAAAGCATTGATCTAAATGACAATTGAAGATTGTTTTCAACTGGTAATGGCATATATGACATTTTCCATCATTAACATCTTATCTTCCATTCCTAGAACTGCTTTTTTATTCTTTTCTATTGCAACAATTCACTCCTTCTTTCCCCAGCACCATCCTAACGGCATCGTGTCCCACTTACGAGCTGCTAACCGCTAGCGAAAACTTAAATTTTGATACTCACTAGTATTGCTAAATTTGAGTGTGACTCAAACTGTCAAATTCTTAAAACAGAAACCTATGTATAGGTTATGGGGACAAACTCAGGCACACCGCATTTTATTCTTGACCTCCCTTCATATGAGAAATATTTCTGGAAATTCTCTAGCACATAGGTCTCCTTGATGTAGGAAACAGTGAATGCGACACAAATGCTAATTGGACTGGACCCAGAAGTCTGATCCACTCTTGGACTTTATATAGTTATCCATCCAGGGGAGATATGGAAGGTAATTCGTATCCCAGCAAGTTTTGTTCTATCAGAGACCTTCATTTCAGTAGTCATTCCTCCTGTGCTTGATGTTGGTGCTGATGGGTGATGGCTGTTGCGGAGTGATTTTTAACCTTCCAGGGACAGACTATTTTAAGGCAGACATAGAAAAAAAGTCAGTAGCTTGTCTGACCACCTGGGCTAAGGCTCAGATGGGGAGAGACATACCTTGTACTCGGTGATTCTCTATCCTTATGATTTACTTCTCTGTGCACATTTAAGAAGTTAAAATGGTATTTTAAAAATCATTACTCGATTTAAAATCTTGAGGTATAATTCCCTGGCATGTGTTCAAGTCACAGGTATTGTTATTTAAAATGAAATAAGTACTGTTAATTTTCTTACATTTAAAGTAACTATAATTCTATTTAATAGCAGTTATTAATTCAGAATACAAACAGGAAGCACACGTAGATGGTAAAAATATCCTTAAATTGTTGATAATATTATTGCAGTATCAATACCTATATTCCTTTTAAAGTAAGTTGACACAATTTTTATAATAACTAATGTCTGATGCATCCTTTTGAGAAATATACTTCTCCCACATAATGGAGCTGGCCATCAAACTACATGGCCGCATTTCTCTACCACAAAGGTGGTGATGTGACTCAGGCTGGCTCGCCAGACACCCTTTTATTCCAAGCTACAATGTTGTTCTAGTTATTATCTTATGACCAAGTCTGTCCATTCAAGCTATTCCTTAGTGAAAGAGCAGGTGAAAAAAAGAGAGGGAGTATGTTTGAAACTCTATGTCTAGCTTGCTTAACAGCTGACTGAATGTTTCAGTTAAATTAGACAATAATTTACCATCTCTCTTTAATCTTCTTTGTCAATCTGATGATTTATTATATACTGTTTCATTTTTTAAAAATTTAGAGTTATATATTTTCTTTAACCTACATTGAATTTTATTTTGATTGAAAGATATCTGGCCATTTAATCAAGTACACAAACACATACATAAATGTTATGCCAGATTAAAAAAATGGCCAGGAAATCTTTGACATCCCTTCCTCTGAAAGGTGGAGGCTGTATCCTATCCCCTTGAATCCAAGTTTAGAGCATGACATAACTAATGTTTACCAGTTTGGGGCCTAACCTTTAAAAGGCTTGTCAGTTTCTGGAGTACCTGGGTGCCTAAGCCTGTTAAGCATCTGACCTTGGACTCATGTCAAAATCTCACAATTCATGAGTTTGAGCCCACATTGGGCTCTTTGCTGACAGCTCAGAGCCTGGAGCCTGCTTTGGATTCTGTGTCTCCCCCTCTCTCTGCCCCTCCCCTGCTATTCTCCCATTCTCTCTCTCCCTCCCTCTCTCTCTCTCTCTCTCTCTTTCTCTCTCTCTCTCTCCCTCAAAAATAGATATTAAAAAAAAACTTTTAAAAGAGGCATTAGTTTCATTTAGTGTCTTTGTGTCTTTCCCTTCCTTCCTTCCTTCCTTCTTTCCTTTCTTTCTCTCTTTCTTTCCTTCTTTCTTTCTTTCTGCACTGAACTTTCATTTAAGAAGTCAGACCAGTCTGTGTGCAGGCCATACAAAGGCTCAAGGTAACCACATGGAGAGACCATGATGGATGTGGGCCAGAGACAGACAGAGACAGAAAGAGAGAAGCTCCAGTGGCCCCAGACATTCACATTATCCCTGCAGAGGCCTCAGATATTGTAGAGGTGAGATAAGGCTGTGGACCCGTTCTCATAGTTTTGGCTCACATAGCATTGAAATAAAACAATGATAAATTGTTGTTTTAAGTCACTTCATGTGAAATGGCTTGACAAAAATGGGGGGGAATTGGTGAAATGATTAAAAATGAAATTTTTATTATATTTATATTTTCCAGGTTTTCTAATCCTTTGCAAACATTATTTCTGCAAAACAAACAGAAAAGCAAGCTGGAATATGTTAATAATAAACTCCTTATTAGCTTCTGGTTAGCTTTATTACTGTCCTTCAGTACTATAATTGAGAACACAACCCCATTATTGTCTGCATCTGGTATAAACCATTTTTTATCATCCTTATTTTTTTATTCCTCTGTCAGGGAATACCCAGACTCTATACACATTTCTCTTTCCTCTTCATATATTTACAAAATGGTCCTATCTTTGTGAATATTTTGTACACCATTTAAGACTTTTGCCATAAAATGTGATTGTTTCCTTGCCAAAAAATTTGTCATATAAATGATATGCATTTGCCTCGTATTTCATTATTTTTCTTAAAATCTATTTCTAAATATTAACTTTATTATAATTCTGGTTATTATTACTTCCCTTATAATTCTAAAGTGGTTGCTGTAGGTTGAGTCATCATATCCATGTTCAATGCAAGACAAAGAAGAAGGAAGGAGAAGGAGGAGAAAGCAACATTTACATTTGTCAACTTTTAAAAAATATTTATTTATTTTTGAGAGAAAGAGAGAGACAGAGCATGAGCAGGGGAGAGGCAGAGAGGGAGGGAGACACAGAATCTGAAGCAGGCTCCTGGCTCTGAGCTGTCAGCACGGAGCCCGGCAGTGGGGCTCGAACTCACAAGCTGTGAGACCATGACCAGAGCCGAAGTTGCCCTCAATCTACTGAGCCACCCAGATGGCCCTTACAATTGTCAACTTTTAACAAAGATTTTACAGAAATACCCAATATACTCTCTATATGTCACAAGCCAGAGTTATGTCACATTCTTTCTTCCCTCAACCTCTCTCCCCTGGAACATGCTGGCCTGGAAAAATGAATTTTTAGTTAGATTAGTTATTTATGTCATTTTTTTTTTGAGAGAGAGAGAGAAAACTTGAGTTAGGGCAAAGAGAGAGAGGAAGAAGGAGAGGGGGAAAAAAAGAGGGAGAGGGAGAGAATCTCAATCAGGCTCCACACTGTCAGCACACAGCCCAATGCGAGGCTCAAACCCACAAACTGTAAGATCATAACCATGAGATCATGACCTGAGCTGAAGTCAGAAGCACCTGAGCCACCCAGTCACCCCTAGTTAGATCAATTTCTATCTCCCCAAATTAAAAATTCCTTTAACAGGAAAAATAGGGGAATTGATAGTAGCTTTGTCACTTTCCACTCTTTTTTAAAAAATTTTTAAGTTTATTTACTTTTGAGATGTGGGCAGGGGAGTGGCAGAGAAAAAGCGAGACACAGATTTGAAGCAGGTTCCAGGCTCTGAGCTGTCAGCAGAGAGCCCAACATGGGGCTTGAACCCATGAACCATGAGATCATGACCTGAGCAGAAGTTGGACCCACTGAGCCACTCAGGTGTCCCTGTCACTCTACACCCTTACTCCAAGGTAAAGGATATATTTGAGGAGATAAATAGAAAGGTAGGTAGATAGGTACATAGATAGATGATAGATAGATAGATAGATAGATAGATAGATAGATAGATAGATAGATCGATCGATCGGAAGAAAGAAAATAAAATTCAGAGTACTTGTACAATCTAGGTTTCTGGGAGATGGAAGACTAGGACTATGCAATTTTTATTCTTTCTTATAATTATGTAAAATTTGAAGTTCTATTAAATATGAAGTTATATTGGAGGAATTAATCATATAAACTGACTTAATTTTATTTTGTTTAATGCAAATTGAAGAGAAATGATCATAGGTAAATAAACATGGTTGGTTTTTCAGAAGGAATTTTGGATTTTTAAATTGAGCAGAAAGGAAGCATGTTGACTGAAACTTCTCTTAGAGTCTAGATACAGAATAAGCAATTTCTCTTTGGGTTAAAATGCAAAACCAAACTAAAAAAAAAAAAACACCAAAAAAAATCTGTAGGTTCCCAAAAATGTAGCATACTGTAACTCAATATTATTTCAATCACTCAGTACCCATACTAGAGCATATTTTTTGTTATTTACCTTGAGTCTTTGAAGTTGATGCATATAATGCAGTTATAACACTCTTATTTCAGTCCTGAAAACTTGGATGCTTTCAGTGTGGCACTTGAAGCTCTACGCGACAATATGCTCTATACTGCTACTTAATGTTTCTGGCTCTCATCCCATATGTTAGCTCAGCTCAGAAACTGCCTACATTTGAGTTAGAAGTAATGTTTTTCTTCAGTTGTTATAAAAAGAGCTAAGCTTCAAATACTGAGATTACATTTCTCAGTATCCTAAACTTTAAGAGGCTTTCTGTCCCAAATATAAAGTATAGGGGAAAAAAGCTCTATGCGGTACTATGAGCTTTGTGTATTGGAATAAATGGTTGGTCTGGATTGTGGCTATAACAGCTACTGTCCCATCAAAACTGAAAAAGAGGAAACAAGTTCCCCCACCCCCTTTAACTTCCTATCTTCCCTTAGGACTTCGGGCCAGTCCATGCTTTACTCTATTGCCTCAATATTGGCTCTTATCTGGATGAAATCCTTTCATTCACGTCATGTGTCAATGAGAAACTGCTGATAATTCATAACTCATTTGTTGATTTTAGGCATAAAACTAGATACTGCATGTAATGAACTTAATACACAGCTACTGAGAAATGAATTAAAGGTTGAAATTTTGGTTAATTTAACAGTCAGTGTGTGGATTAATTTTGGTCATATATCCATATCTATATCCATTATTTAAATTCTACCTCTCTCAATTCTCTTCAACTCCAAAATTTTGGAATTGATTTCTAGCCAGTTTCTTAATTCAAATATGCATTTATTTGTTTCTTACATTATGTAAAATATTCTACACTTCATTTCATAGAGATTGGGGCTGACATAGAACTAACACAAAATATGAGACCAACGTTTTACTGAATTAACATCGATTACAGTTCATGAGGTATTTCTTTGGTCTGGGACATATTTCTAATTTTTTTTGTTATTTCCACTTGCCAAGAACTCTGTCAATACATTAGCTCAGATGGTTGGGAAGTATTAATTGTCAATTTTTATTAATATTTTAGGATATTTGGTAAGAATAGGAAATTAATAATATACCTTATAAAAAGGACTAATATTGTGTGGCTAAGATGAATAAAAACAGAAGAATTATCTTGCTGTTTTTCATGGAATAAGAAAAATTTTGTTTTCCTGCATAACTTCATTATGTTATTTGACTTATATCATTGAAGAGGTGAATCTCCACCTACTAACCCTGTTTAAAGAGAAACATTGATCTAAGTCAGAGATACACTATTGTGCATATGGCTTCTAATTATAATTTTATATTCTGGCTATAATAATTTTCTTAGAGGTCTTAAATATATTCTTGAATATTAGAGGCCTTTTCGTTTTAATTGTGGAAGCAATTTAACCAATAACCTCTAGAGACGATATGGTAGAATAGGTTAAGAGTAAGACTTTTGAACTAGACTGTATGGATTTAAAACCTTGCTTTTATGATTTACTTTCTGGATGAACTTCAGCAAATTTCCTAAGTGTGTGCCTCAGTCTCTTCATCTGTGAAATGGAGATAATAATGATACTTATCTGAAGGCAAAATGTAAACTTTACATGCTTTAATCCTGATGAAGTACTTAGAACCGTGTCTGTTATTATTACGATTACAAACATTATCATCTTTCTCCTCTCTACTCAATCCTGTTTTGATTTATCTTTTCTGTTAGTGGCATTAATAACAACACAGAAAATACAAATTATTTCTTATTTTATTTCATTTTTATTTTCAACCAACTAATTGGCTACTGTTGACTTTCCATTTTTGATATCTCCACCATTCGTGTGTAATTTATATTTCCATAATCAATGATGCAGTTCAGAACTTTATTCTTTTTCACTAATAGAATTATATGAGCCTCTTAATTGAACTTCTGCCTGCCTTTCTTCATTCAGCAGTTTTTAAGTGCCTTCTCTAAACTTTCCAGTCCAAATTGCATACCACTGTCAAAGTAATTATTCCAAAGTGTGGCTGTAATCATAGGAAAATCCTGTTTAAAGCAAAAATGGTTTCTTATTAGACACAGAATAAAATATAAATTACTTGGAGAGCCTGAAAGCCCCTCCAGGAGCTTACCTCAATGTAATTTCTAGATTCATTTCTTACTATTCCCCTTTGTAGAGGATATATTCCCAGCCAAACAAAATTAATCAGTATTTCCAGAACACGGGAGTGTACTTATAACATGTTATTAGGTTTTTGGAATCAGGTTTGAAGATTCTATTTATAAGAATTTAAACCCAAACTGCAAAATAAATAGAACAAAGAGGGACATTAAAATATTATTATGTAAGTAATTGTAAAAAACTAATAATAAGACTTCCAAGAGATGCCTTCAAGTATTTGAAAGGCTATTTCATGAATGAGGATTAAATACAGGATTAAAAATAAGTATTTTAAAATCTCAATAAATAGACAAAGACGATGCAACTGTATGTTCCTTGGATAGGAAATCAATCTCAGTTTAATTGAAGAAAAAGCTTTTTAACAGTAGAAATCTGTAGAAAGACTATATCTCATGGGGTAATTTATTTTTCTTTAACTGAAGTGGTTTTATTATTTTTTTGTTTACATGTCATGTGAAGGAAAAGAGAGATTTGAGCCAACCTGCCTGGATAATATGCATAAAGTGCGTTTAATAGAGGGTCTATGTAGTCCGTTAAAAGAAATTTTAACAATGTTATATGTGTCTGTATATCTGCACATTCTTTTTATAGAGAGGGGGATCGTGGCTTTCAGGACTCTCAAAGGGCTCACCAAATACATCCATGCATTTCCATATCTGTTTTGTTATTTAGAAAAAAATGAAAGTGGCAAGATATTAATAATTGGTGAATTTTTATGATTTGAATTATTGCTTCCTTCAAAATTATTTTATAAAATGTAAAAAGGGGAGAGCAAATGGATGAAATTACCTTTCATTTTTTAATTTTTTAAGTGTTTATTTAAATTCCAGTTAGTTAACATAGAGAGTAATATTAGTTTCAGGTGTACAATATGAATTTAACACGTCTATACATTGCCTGGTGCTCATCATGACAAGTGCTCTTCTTAATCCCCATCACCTATTTAAAACCCCCACCCTCACCCACCTCCCCTCTGGTAAGTATCAATTTGTTGTCTATAGTTAAGAGTCTGTTCTTTCTCTTTTCTTTTTTTCCCTTTGCTCTTTTGTTTTGTTTCTTAAATTCCACATATGAGTGACACCATGTGGTATTTGTCTTTCTTGGACTGATTCATTTTGCTTCATATAATACCCTCTAGCTCCATTCATGTATTGCAAATGGCAGGATCTCATTCTTTTTATGGCTGAGTAATAGTCCATTATACGTATATACACACCTTTTATCCATTCATCAATCAATGAAAACTTGGACTGTTTCCAAAATGTGATTTTTGTAGATAATACTGCTATAAATATTGGGGTGCATGTATCTCTTGAATTGGTATTTTTGTATTCTTTAGGTAAATACCTAGTAGCGTGATTGCTGAATCATAGCAAAGTTCTATTTTTAACTTTTTGAAGAAACTCTATACTGTTTTCTATGATGGATCCACTAGTTTTCATTTTACCAACAGTGCAAGAGGGCTTCCCTTTATCCACAATCTTTCCAACACTTGTTTTTTGTGTTTTTTATTTTAGTCATTCTGATCGGTGTGAGGCGGTATCTCATTGTAGTTTTGATTTGCATTTTCCTGATGATCAGTGATGTTGAGCATCTTTTCATGTGTCTATTGGCCATCTGTATGTCTTCTTTTGAGAAAAGTCTGTTCGTATCTTCTGCTCATTTTTTAATTGGATTGTTTGTTTTTTGGGTGTTCACTTTTACAAGATCTTTATATATTTTGGATACTAACCCTTTACTACATATGTCATTTGCAAATATCCTCTCACATTCATAAGGTTGCATTTTAGTTTGTTGATTGTTTCCTTTACTGTACAGAAGCTTTTTACGTTGATGCAGTCCCAATAGTTTATTTTTACTTTTGTTTCTCTTGCTTCAGGAGACCTATCTGAAAATATTTGCTACAGCCAATATCAGAGAAATTATGGTTTGTGCTTCCTTCAAGGATTTTAGGTCTCACATTTCGGTATTTAATTCACTTTCAATTTGATGAAAGAGAATGATCTAGTTTCATTCTTTTGAATGGGCCACCCCGTTTTCCCAATACCATTTGTTGAAGAGACATTTTCCCACTGTATAATCTTTTCTCCTTTGTCAAAGATTAATTGACCATATAATTGTGGGTTCATTTCTGGGTTGCTATTCTGTTCCATTGATGTCTGTGTTTATTTTGTACAAGTACCAAACTGTTTTGATTACTACAGTTTGTAATGTAACCTGAAGTTGGATTGTGATGCTTCCAGCTTTGCTTTTTTTCTTTAAGTTTGCTATGGCTCTTTGGGGTCTTTTGTACTTCCATACAAATTTTAGAATTGCTTGTTCTAGCTCTTTGAAAAATGCTGGTGATACTTTGATAGGGATTATATTAAATGTGTAGATTGCTTTGGTAGTATAGACATTTTAAAAATATTTGTTCTTCCAATCCATAATCGTGAAATGTCTTTCCACTTCTTTGTGTCATTTTCCATTTCTTTCATCAGTATTTTATAGTTTTCAGAGCATAGGTTTTTCACCTCTTTGGTTAGTTTTTTCCCTAAGGATCTTATTATTTTGGATGCAGTTGTAACTGGGATTTATTACTTAATTTCTCTTTCACCTGCTTTATTATTGGTGTACAGAAGTACAACAGATTTATGTATTTTGATTTTTGTATCCTGTGACTTCTGAATTAGTTTATCAGTTCTAGCAGTTTTTTTGTGGAGTCTTTTGGATTTTCCATATATAGTAACATGTTATCTACAAATAGTGAAAGTTTTACTTCTTCCTCGCCTATTTTGATGTCTTTTACTTCTTTGTGTTGTCTAATTGCTGTGGCTAGGACTTCCAGTGCTATGTCAAATAAAATTGGTAAGAATGGAGATCGGTGTTTTGTTCTACACGATAGAGGAAAAATTCTGTGTTTCCCCATTGAAGATGATATTAGCTGTGGGTTTTTCATAGATGGCCTTTATTATGTTGAGGTATGTTCCCTCTAAACCTACTTTGTTGAGGGTTTTTATCATGAATGGTTGTTGTACTTTGTCAAATGCTTTTTCTGCATCTATTGAAATAATTATATGGTTCTTATCCTTTCTTTTATTAATGTGCTGTACCATGTTGATTGATTTGTGAATATTGAACCACACTTACAACCCAGGAATAAATTGCAGTTGATTATGGTGAATGATTTTTTAAATGTATTGTTGGATTTGGTTTGCTAGTATTTTGGTGAGGATTTTTGCATCTATGTTCATCATAGCTATTGGCCTGTAGTTTTCTTTTTTAGTGGTGTCTTTATCTCTTTTTGGTATCAACATAATGCTGGACTCATAGTTTTCCTTCGTCTTGTATTTTTTTGGAAGAGTTTGAAAGAATATGTATTATCTTCTTTAAAAGTTTGGTAAATCTGACATCTAAAGTTATCTGGCCCTGGACTTTTGTTTTTTTGGAAGCTTTTTGATTATTGATTCAATTTCTTTGATGGTATTCAGTCTTTTCAAATTTACTATTTTTTTTCCTATTTCCATTTTGGTAGCTTATATATTTCTAGAAATTTATCCATTTTACTAGTTTGTCCAACTTGTTGGCATATAAGTTTTCATAATATTCTCTTACAATTGTTTGCGTTTTTGTGGTTTTGGTTGTTATTTCTCCTCTAGTATTGGTGATTTTACTTATTTTGGTCATTTTTCTTTTATTTTTGATAAATATAGTTGGAAGTTTATCAATTTTATTAATTTATTCAAACACCAGCTCTTAGTTTCATAGGTTTGTTCTATTGAGTTTTTTTAGTTTCTATATCATTTTTTCCCATAATATTTATCGTCTTCTTTCTATGAGGTTTAGGCTTCATTAGTTTTTTTTTTTTCTTTTTCCAGCTCTTTTGGTGTAAGGTTAGGTTGTCTATTTAAGATATTTATTTATTTACTTATTTGCTTCTTGAGGTAGGCCTGTACAGTTATATGTGTCCCTCTTAGAATCACTTTTGCTGCATGCCAAAGGTTATGGACCATTGCATTATCTTTTTAAATTATTTCCGTGTAGTTTTTATTTCTTCTTTTACTTCCTGGTTGACCCATTCATTGCTTAGTAGCATGTCATTTTACCTCTGCATTTGTGGTCTTTCTGGATTTGTTTGTTTTGTTTGTTGTTGTTATTGTTTTTGTGATTGACTTCCAATTTCATAGCATTGTGGTCAGAAATTGTGCATGGTATGAATGTGATCTTCCTGAATTTGGTGAGGACTGTTTTGTGGCCTATTATGGAGAATGTGCCAGGTGCACTTGAAAAGTATGTGTATTTTGCTGTTTTCAGATAGAATGTTCTCAATATATCTGTTAAGTCTATCTTATCCAGTGTGTCATTCAAACCCATTCTTTTCTTCTTGATTTTCTGTTTCAATGATCTGCCCATTGATGAAAATGCCATGTTAAAGTTTCCTACTGTTTTATGTTATTATTAATTGTTTTATGTATTTGGGTGCTTTCATGTTCAGTGCATAAATATTTACAATTGTTAGGTCTTTTTGTTTGATTGTCCTCTTTATTATTATATTGTGCCCTTCTTTGTCTCTCATTACAGTTTGTGTTTTAAAGTCTATATTTTTCAAATACAAGTATTGCAACCCTGGCTTTCTTTTAACTTCTTTGTGCATGATAATTGTTTCTCCTTCTCTTACTTTCAATCTACGTTTGTCTTTTTTATTTCTTATTTTATTTGAGAGAAAGAGAGCGAGCGAGCAAGTGTGGGAGAGTGGAGAGGGAGAGAAAGAGAATCTTAAGCAGACTCCATGCTCAGTGTGAAGCCCAGCATTGGACTTGATCCCCCAACCCCGTGATCATGACTTGAGCTGAAATTAAGACTTGGATGCTCAATTGACTGAGACCCAAGTGCCTCTGCAAATGTCTTTACGTCTAAAATCTTGTCTCTTGTCATCAGCATTTAGATTGGTCTTGCCTTGTTTTTTGTTTTTAATTAATTCTGTCACCTTATGTCTTTTGAGTTGAGTGTTTAGTCCAATTACACTCAAAATAATTACTGATATATACATATTTATTGCCATTTTATTACTCACTTTGTCATTGTTTCTGGAGTTTTCTCTGATTCTTTCTTGTTTCTCACATTTTGCTGATTTTAGTGATATATTTGGATTTCATTCTCTATTCTTTGCATGTTCATTAGTAGTTTTTGGTTTATGGTTACCATTGGGTTGGTATATAACCTCTTCTGCATATAGCAGTCTATATTAAGTCGATGGGCATTTAAGGCTGTGTTGTGTGTGTGTGTGTGTGTGTGTGTGTGTGTGTGTGTGTGAGTTCCTTGACAGATTTTTAACAGAAATATTTATTTTTACTGCTATTGTGTTTTCTCCCTATATACTGCCACTTTTGGTCTCTTTCTACTCAAAGAGTCCCCTTTTATATTTCTTGCAGGGCTGGTTTAGTAATCATAAACTCCTTTAATTTTTTAACATTATTCATTTTTGAGAGAGAGACAGAGTATGAGTGGGGGAGGGGCAGAGAGAGAGACACACACAGAATTGGAAGCAGGCTCCAGGCTCTGAGCTGTCAGCACAGAGCCTGATATGGGGGTCGAACTCAGGAGCGGTAATATCATGACCTGAGCCAAAGTCAGATGCACAATCGACTGAGCCACGCAGGCACCGCTCACAAACTCCCTTAGTTTTTGTTTGTCTGGGAAACTCTTTATCTCTCCTTCTGTTGTGAATGGTAGACCTGCTGGGTAGCGTATTCTTGGCTGTAGTTTTCTCTTATTCAGCATATTGAATATATCATGCCATTGCCCTCTGGCTGACCAAGTTTCTGTTGAAAAATTTTCAGCTAGTCTTATGGATTTTTCCTTGTAAGGTAACAACTTGTTTTGTCTTTTAAGATTTTCTTCTTTATTGCCATGTTTTGTACATTTAATTATAATATATCTTGGTTTGGCCTGTTTTTGTTCATTTTGATGGGAGTTCTCTGTGCCTCCTGATTCTGGATGTCTGTTTTCTTCCCCATATTAGGGAAGTTTTCAGCTGTTATTTCTTCAAATAAACCTTTTGCCCCTGTCTCTGTCTTTTTCTGGGACTTGTATAATGTGAATTATGATTGGTGAAATCACTAAATAGTGTAAGTCTATTCTCATTTTGCCTGATTCTTTTTTCTCTCTTTGTTCAGTCATTGCTTTCAATTACTTTGTCTTCTAGGTCATTAATTCATTCCTCTGCTTCTTCCAGCATGCTATTCATTGCATCAAGCCTGTTTATCATACTCTTAATCTCTGACTAATCTTTTTTTTTTTTAACTCTTTTATCTCTGGGGTAAGAATCTCACTGATGTATTCTACACTTTTCTCAAGTTCAATGAGTATCATGATCATTACTTTAAATTCTCTCTCAGACATGTTACTTGTGTCTGTTTCACTTAGATCTCTAGCCATGGATTTATCTTGTTCTTCCATTTGGTATAAATTCCTCCATCTCATTTTATCTGTCTCTGTCTTTTTCATGTGCCAGGTGCACATGAAAAAAAGCTAGTTATATCTCTTGCTCCTGAAAGTATGGCCTTATGACGAAGAGGTCATATAATGCCCATGACCCGTGCTTCAGGTAGTATCTCCTGTGTATGCTGTGTGCAATCTGCTATTATGTACTGGCTGCTCCATCATCCAGGTCATTCATCTGCAGAAGCTCTCCCTGCCTACTATGGGCAGTGTTTGGTCGCTGGCCTGAATGTGGCACATTTTAACTAGGTGTGTTCTGGTCTGCTTGTGAAATGAGACCTCTACCACTTCTACGAGAGCACAATCCTGAAAAACTCTCTGGTTGGGAAGCCTGGATGGGCAGGGGTTTGTGCTGGTTTTCTGGGGCAGGAGTCTGCCACAATGAGACTTACATAAGTCTAATTGAGAAAGTTAGTCCCATTGTACTGTGAGGAAGTGAGGCTTAGTGTAAGCAATTTAGACAGCCAGGGATTGGCACTGTGCTGGTTCTTGCAAGTGGCTCTGTTCATGCTGAGGGGAGGGGAGGGAAATGGCCCTTGTCAGCTTTTTTTGTCCCTGGAGAGGTATCCCCCTGAATGCTGCTTCTCAGGGATGTGCTCTGAGAAGAGCAAAGAATCTCCCCACTGTGTGCCCCAAGCTCTGTTCACATGGCTGTTTTCACAGTCTGCCCTCAGGTTATTTGCCTGACTTCTCTCCAAGAGCAGCACATTGTCTCATAGCTCTACCATAGCCAAACCTGCTGACCTATAAAATTATAGGCTTTAATCCTGCTTTTTTATTCAAAAACTCATGAAGTTCAGCCTCTTTCACAAACCAGTGACTATGGGGAAATATGTGCTCTCTCTCACTCTCTTGCTCTTCTCCATGACCGTAGCTGCCTCACCTCTACAGCAGCCAGGATTCATTTCTCCCTAAATCACATCTCTGCATGTCCTGCCTTTTCTTTAAATGCGGCCTCTTCGCTACCTTTAGCTGTGGAGTTTATTCTGCTAGTCTTCAGGTTGATTACTGTAGTGTTTAGGATTATTTGATTGTTATCTAGTTGTATTCATGGGACGAGGTGATCCTAGGGTTCTCCTACTCCTAATTGAATTTTTAAATATTATTAAATTATAAATGTGTATTGATTTTTTATTTAGGATTTTATATGGAAGAAAAATAATCCCTTTACCCTTAAAATATTTTTACCATAGAAATAAATAAAAGTGATTTGCTTGTAGTCATGAAGGAACAACT
The DNA here is from genome assembly GCF_006229205.1 of Suricata suricatta. Classification (NCBI taxonomy): domain Eukaryota; kingdom Metazoa; phylum Chordata; class Mammalia; order Carnivora; family Herpestidae; genus Suricata; species Suricata suricatta. The sequence goes on along the minus strand of NC_043700.1, from coordinate 145,545,448 downwards.
GGTACCAGATATGCCCTTCTGATGTAGCTATAAAACTAGGCAAAAATATGAGTTAATTGCTTTGGATTTTCTGGTGACAGCTAGGTGCTTGCCTCTACTCTCTTCCTAGAGGCACATTCAGAGTGCTTGAAAATAAAACCTAAGCAGAGCATGATAGTATTTTGAGGTAAGGAGGTAGAGTTAGAGGTTAAAATGGTTGGAATCTGAGGAGCAGCATACTGTAGAGAAGACTGTGAAGCAGAAAACTCAGGTGCTGTGTGAGGAACACTGCATTTTTTTTTTTTTGCAAATGTTTGCAACATGTATGTAGAGAATATCTAAGATGTAGGAGAAAGCATCTATTACAAGGCTGAGAGGTAAATGAAGACACCCAAGTTTGCAGTGTTGAGATATGGTGCCCTTCCTACAAGCCAGAGTAGAGAGATCATAATTACCATGTATCCTAGACAGTTAGTTGAGATTCCAGAAAAGTCACATTTTAGGAGAAAGAATCATGCACCTTAGGTCACTCAATTCAGACTCTACCCAATGTGTTACACAATGTTCGGCATGTAATCACAAATTATCATACATGTAAAGAAGCAGGAAAATAAGACCCATAATCAAAATTTCACTTTGATATACCTGTTAGAAGTGACACCCAAAGATGTTAAAAATACATTTTAATATATCATAGGAATAAAAGGAATAAGATGACATAATGAGGTAATGAATAGCGATGACCTATAGCTACACCTAGAATAAGGTATATTCTGTTTTTCCACTATGAAATTATAAATTAGTACATTTAAATCAATGAGCTGCTACTATGATTAGAACTTAATTTCTCTTAAAGAAAACAAACTTTAATTTTTGAAGAAAAATTACCTTATTTTCTTATAACTAAATATAGACATTCATTCTATTTTTGGTTATTAACTCAATAATTATCAACTAAGCCTCAAAATAATGTTGAGCACTTGCTTGGAGCTGGTGATACAATAATAAACAAAGCTAAATATGCTGCTTTTATGGAACTCATACTCCAGTAAATAAAGAAAGACAACAACAATAAAAATATATGTAACATTTCACCATAAGAGCTGTGACAGAGTGGCGCAGTGTCCCAAAGGCAACAGAAAATTTGACCCAGCCAGGATGATGGGTTATGAGGATCTCAAATTTGAATTGAGACCTTAAAGATATAAGAACTAACCAAACATTAAAATGATAAAAATAACAACCTCCGTGGAGAGAACAATAAAAGTGGGGGTGACTATGATTCTTACGAGGGAATTATGCACAGGTTGTATAGAGAGAAGCATAAATGTGATAGGAAGGCACTTAAATTTGGAAAGGTAGATAGTGGCTAGGGCTTTGGAAGCCATATTTAGGAATTCCAAGATATGGGGAAGGTGGGCCAAACATTTTTAAACAAAGGTCCAAAGGATGGGTTTCACATGAAAATATCTGCATTTTAGCAAATCACAAACACTGTCTTGAGAACTGTTTGAAAAAGAGGAAATGTGGATACACACATTTAGAGTGTTTTAGTAAATCTACTTGAGCAACATTACTGAGAATCGATGTAAAATAGACTAAGGTAGTAGTGGGGTAGATGGAGTATTTTGGAGGAATCACACAGATTATTCAAGAGGCATTTGACTCACTAATGGATTAGATGTTTGTATTTATGGCTCTGAGCGTGGAGTTCTAGTGAGGGAGATTGAAGGGTCAGGTATAACTCTCTGACTCCAGTTGCTTCATCATATGAATGACAAATCCCTTATTGACTTGAAGATTGTTGAAAGATGGCCAGTAGATTTCTTTTTTTGTGTGTTTTGGTATGGTAGTATAGGAAAATGCCGTAAGTCTTCTATTGATATTGCGCTTACCTTGATATATGTAATTGCCTATGTCAATTAAAGAGTTGAATTTGTATTTTGAATTCTGTGGAACATACTGGGCTGGAGATAGAAATATATGACTTATCTGAATATGAGTGTCCTTGAAACCATTCAAAAGATTATTTCTCCTAGGAAAAGTGTAGATAATAAAATACAAAAATATATTTAAAAATTTATGAAATTCAACTTTTGATATCTACATTGAGGGAATGTGCTAACTTAGGTGGCTTAGGAAAATAACCAAGAGAGTAATTAGGAACATCAAATAAATATTGGATCACTGAAGGCAAGGGAATTTTGTTCATATGCTTCTTCTTTTTGGTCACAAATATAACCACTATTAGTCTCTGAGCTTCACTTTTCAGGGATTGAATTTCTTCCTTTAGTTCTAATTAAAAACCAAAAATTTAGTTTTCAGACCCACACTAGATACTACCTTACTTGTAGCTATGTGAGTTAATCCTGTATTCTTTCAATAAATTCCCATTACCATCTAAGATACTTTAAATAGAGCTTTTATCATTTCCATAAGGTAATTCTGAAAAACCTGTGTGCAATTTTGAGTGGTACTGATGATGTTAAAATCATGTTCAGCTCATGATATCACAAAATGTTAAACCAATCATATTTGGTTTAAGCAAAATACCTGAGGTCATAATCACTTTATTTAGAAATGAATTTACCAACTAAAAAATATATATATCATGACAGAAATGTCGTATGATTTACAGTGAACATGTAATCCAAGTCTCCTTACCTATGTTTGTTCTTAATACTGGCTTATCATTTCAATTTTTATAACATATGTGTGAACTACTTATTAAGAGCTATGAGGAGGAAAATGGATATAAGCTGAGACTCCACATTCTTTAACTGCAACTTTAAAACAAAATAACACATTTTGCAGAAAATCTGGACAGATTATATAGAAATGCATAAGAATCTTTTTCTTATTTATAATGATAATTATATTTCTTATATATATTTTTCTAATTAACTGTGGAAATTTAGAGAAAAGCCATATTGGAATGGAGATGTCTACATAAATAAGTAAATATAAGTCCAGTGTTTGTAAAATGTGTAAGAAGTTGGAGTGCCTGGGTGGCTCAGTTGGTTAAGCGTGCAATTTGGGCTCAAGTTATGATCTTGTGGTTTGTGAGTTCAAGCACCACATTGGGCTCTGTGCTGACCTCTCAGAGTGTGAAACCTACTTTGGATTCTGTGCCTCCTTCTCTTTCTTCCCTCCCCTCCTTCTACTCTGTCTCTCTCTCTCTTTCTCTCAAATATAAATAAGCATTAAACTTTTTAAAAAATAAATAAAATGTGTAAGAAGAATTAATCAAGGAAGTGAAAAGTAATCAAGGGCTTGAATAACTAAAATAGAACACATTTGAATGAAAAAATAATGAAGATAAAAGTTTATAAATCTTAGTAAATTTGACAAAACCCTGCCTTAATTTTGTGTAAGTATAAAATGTATTCACTAAATCCTTTTGTACATGTCTTTTTCCCTCTTAACTATCTAAATGAATTGAAATCTGGAAGCTACAAAAAGAATACTGAAGCTATTCATCTATCTTAAAATATTTACTTACCATTATTTCTGTGAATATATTCGGTGACATTTGGTTCTCCTTGCCACAATGTTATTTTATCTATTTGATTACTTCATAAAAAGGAAAACATGACAAATTTTGTAGTTCCTTCAGGACTACTTTAAGTTATTTTTAAAAACCTTTCTACAACATCAATACTAACACTCAATCATTCCTAATATGGTTAAAGGATCAAGTGGGAATAATAAAAAATATAGATGACCTGAGTATTAAGAAAACTTGATAATAATGCACCATCTGTTTATTCTTATCTTGACATGCTAAAGGTTAATAAAGGAAAGTAGACTTTTCACATAATTACATTATAAAATTGGTGTTACTGTTTGAGTAGGCAGAGGTACATTTCAAGAAGAACCATCTGTTAACGTTTGAGAAAACATTTCAGTATGTTTAAGGGAAAGGTTGTGTATATTTAGGAGTTGAGTTTATAGGCTATTTCTCTCGAGCTTCTACTTTTTTAAATATTAAAATATTTTGACTAAGATTTGACACAAAATTAAACACATACCATGGTGTAGACCTAAGTATTTTTATGAAATATTTTAATAAACATTTAGTCTTATGCATTATACCAAATAGTTGTTAATGACAGGCCACATCAAAATCATCTTATATTAGTTTGGAAATAGTGGTGATTTTTCATTCTCACTCTTTAATTTTTCTTCTAGGTCTCACTTTCAAACTCGCTTTCTTTCTCTGTCACACCTGTAAACAAAATACAAAACAGATATGTATTCTACCTTGCGTACTCTTGTGATTTCTATGAGCTGGTAATATCAGTAGGCAGAGTAGAAAAGAAAATTCAAAGTTCTATGGCATTCTCTTTCTTAAACCTTTTGTAATTTGCGAAACCCTTTTTTTGAGATGACATTGAAGCTTCCATGTGGTGTGGGAGGGTGCTCTCAGACCTTTGTCCCCTCAACTGGTCCCTTCAACCTGTTAAGAAACAGGATAATCTAAAGAAATTATATGGAGATCATTTCAAAGTGAAGAGTTCTAACAATGAGTTGTCCTAACTCATTCTGTGCTAGACTTGTGTTGCCATTGATTGTTTCAAGGCAATGTCTATTGTTATATGAGCTTATGTGTATTGAGCATATGTGTATTTGTCAGGTGCCTATCACACTTTCAGTCTTCATATGTGCTTCAACTGATCCCTGAACTACCATGGTTGGAAGAGTCTTTTAAAACTGATCTAATTTGTTAGGAGTCACACTGCTCCTATAAACAATGATATAATTAATAGAAATATATTTTATGTGAAAATATTGCATTGTCATCTGTGTGTAAGGGGAAGTGTCCCACGAAATGTGATCAGTTTATTCAAATATGTTCATTCAGGGAGCCTGTGTGGCTCAGTCGGTTAAGCATTAAACTTCTGCTCAGGTCATGATCGCAGTTTGTAGATTGGAGCCCCACATCAGACTCTACGCTGACAAGTCAGAGCCTGGAGCCTGCTTCAGATTCTGTGTCTCCTTCTCTGTGTCTGCCCCTCCCCCATTAGCATTCTCTCTCTCTCTCTCTCTCTCTCTCTCTCTCTCTCTCTCTCTCTCTCTTACTCTCTCTCTCTCTCTCCCCCTTTATCCTTCTCTCCCTCTCTCTCCCCCCTCTCTATAAAAAAATAAATATTAAAAAATGTTAATTCAGATATTCCAAAAAGAAATCTTCTACTATGTGATGAAAAAGAAATTCCTCCAGAAGTGAATCTGACAATTTAAGAGAAAGAGAAAAAAAATCACTTAAAAAAATCACTTTCTATAATGGTAACTTCATAGCCATGTAAATTTACTAGAAGTCTTTTCCATAGCTGAAGCTTTTACAGCAAATTGAAATGCCCATCTTACTTACTTTAAGTAAGTTTTATGTTAAAATATTTGGCCATAGAACAGATGAAAAAGATTATTTGTATTGGAAAATGTGTGAGACAAATAATGGTTTTAGGGTTCCCTAAACTGCAAATTTACCTATGACTTTTATAATGTACGTATAATGTACATATACCTTATAATGTAATATAATAATACAACTTTTAGATAGAAAAGGTAAAAATGAGTTTTAAGTGATTGTTCTTAAAACAAGCTCTTTAAGATTACTTTGCTTAGTAAGCTTAAATAGCTTTAGTATTATACCACTTATGTTTTCATTTGGTCACTATTTACAAAAATAAAATATCTTTATCTTCCTGCATATTGAATCATAATAAAATAATTATGATTTTTCATAAAACTCAAAGTATGAAAATATAAAGAAAAGCTTAAAAGGAAGTATAATACGAAGAGAGTACCTGAAGCTTACCATCCCAGACTGCATATATCAACATCCTGATCTATAAAATTGATATACGTGCTCCTTTGTTTATAGACATGTTTTCTGAAAGAGTCTGATAAATGGACTCTTTCAAAGAATCCCTGCTGACTGTGAAATTTTACCTCACATAGATTACAATTTAGTTAATTACTTATTTCATCTATATCAAAGTCAAAAATGAGATTAATTACCTGCATATTTCATTCATTTATTCAACACCTACTAATTGCTAGACTTTACTTCAAGTGCTGTAGTACAAGAAATCCACAGATAAATAATCTGCCCTCAAGGAGCTTACATTCTGACAGAAAGAAATGCTCTGCATAATTAGTAGGTAAACAATTCATTTTGTTGGAAGGCGATAAGTGCTATGCAGGAAGATAAAGCAGCAATGAGGACAGGGAGTGAGGGATAAGACTGAAGTTGACGATAATAGATAACTAATGCAGAACCTACTGAGAAAGTGATGGTATTGAATCAAAAGTTTGAAAGAGGGAAGAGAGTAAGTTCATGAATATCCACGGAAAGAGGTTGAGGTAATGTGTATCTGGTTATTCAAGAAATTAGAAGGGTGAGGTATGGGTGGCTGGGTCACTTTAAGAAATGTTTAGAGTAGGAGGAGATGGTGTCACAGAGGTAAAGGAGTCCAACTGAACAGTTTTTACTTTGAGAAAAATGAATTGCTAAGGAATGTTTTGATTCAAATAATGCGTTAATACCATTTAAACTTTGAGAGTACTATTCTGTCTGCTGGGTTGACATAAATCAGAACACCAGCCAGAAGACTCTTGGAATAATCCAGGAGAGAGATAATCAGGATTTACCCAAGGTTATAATAGTAGAAAAAAAATGAGAAATGAATAGAATGTAGATACATCTTGAAAACAAAGACAATAAGATTTGTTCATAGATTGGATATTGAGTGTGGGACAAAGAAAAGACAAAGACAACTCTGTTTTTGAGGCTGAGAAACCAGAATTATGGGGCTGCCATTAACTGGGATAGGGAAGGTCCAGGTGGAGCAGGATTGGGAAAGAGAGAACATGCCTAGTAGATTTCCATATGGGTAAGTTAGTATTCTCATATGCTCAAGTGGGGTTAAAGATGTGGTCATACCAGAGAAGATATATTTGGAGGTGAATAGAATAAAATTGGAATTCATAGTTTTCATATCCATATTTTATTATTTTTCCCTGAGAGAAAATTCTATAGTATTATGACTTAGAGACTTTGACTTTGATGCATGTATCTAAATTTGAAGGATAAAATTCAGAAATCACAACATAGAAACCAAATAAATTTGATATTCATTTATTATAAGAAATTCTTTTTTTTATATTTATTTATTTGAGAGACAGAGAGAGACAGAGCATGAGTGGGGGAGAGACAGAGAGAGGAGACAGAATCCAAAGCAGGCTCTAGGTTCTGAGCTGTCAGTTCAGAGCCTGACACAGGCTTGAACCCACAAGGTTGTCAGATCATAACCTGAATGAAGTTGAGCGCTCAACCAACTGAGCCACCCAGAGTCCCCTATTGTAAGAACTTCTACTTCCAAAATTTATTCTAGCTTAAAAATAATACTATATTTACATAACATCCTTTATATATAAACTACTGTTATTGCACTATATTGTCAAAATGGATAATTTGTTCTCTTGAAAGATTATGCTTTTAGAAACAAAATGAAAAGATCAATTTATCTTAACCTAAATTAGCAACAATTAAAAAAAATCTCTGTAGGGTATCAATGTTGAAAAACATGTTCTCAATCCTCTTAATCTATTTTCTTATTTCTTTTTTTAAAATACTGCTAATTTCCAAAACTTATGGGGTATATTTATTTTAATTAAATCAAAATATTGATTTATATTAAATATAGACAAATTCTATCAGAATTGATATAGAATACAAAGCAACTCTTGGAATGTACGCTCAGCAAATGTGCTCAATTACTACTATTATTGACATTATTAGTGGTGTCAATGTTAGTGCTTAACATTAATAGTATTCTTTTCCTTCCAAACTAGTAAATATTAAGTATATTCAATACTAAAAGCATTTAGAGTACCGGCAAAACTTACACACATATCATGTGTCTAGCACTTTATCAAATGGTTTGTATACAGCAACTTATATAATCTACAAAACAAGCATATGACCTTAGTAATTTATTACCACTCTGTAAATGTCCTTACTGAAACCTAGGCATGTTAGGTAATTTGTACAAAGCTGAATAGCAAAAAAAAAAAAAAAAAAAAAAAAAAGGTTGAAATCCAAAGCTCATGCTAATTGCATTGCCATGTTATCTTTTACACTTAGTTTTAGCACAGCTTTTCTACATATTTTTGTAAGCAACTTAAGGATTTATTGTGTGATTCATACTATTGTTTTAATATTTATGTCTTATACACACACCCACAATGTAAAGCTCCTTGAGGATACTGTATCTTTCAAATGTATTATCCTTCAATTGTATATCTAAAAAAGTTCTGGATATAATGTTGACTTTAAATAAATATTTGTTCAAATTTATTTGTAAATGGGAAAAATCACAATTGTTAAAAAGTATATAAATACTAAGACAGACCATATACATACATATCTACATATATTCACACATGCACGTGTGTGTATATGCATACATGTACATTTGTATAAACATGCAGGTAATGTGTGTATATGTATTTGTATATGTATAAATTTTATAGTATTTGAAGTATTGTGAGACAGGAAAAGTTATATGACTATGAGAACTGGGTACAGGGAATGACCATTTAATAAGGTTGAATCTATCATTTTCAATATGTTACAATTACAAATAAACTTGAGACATTATAGTCTATACATTGTGCACTCTCTTTTGGATTTTGGAAATAGAGTGCAGAATACTACAGGTCAAAATATGTACCAGATATTTAATTCGCTCTCTCTCTCTCTCTGTTTTTTTTTTTTTTTTCTGGTTAATCCTTCTTACATTAACAATAATCAGGGATGCCTGGGTGGCTCAGTCAGTTAGGTATTTGACTTTGGCTCAAGTCATGACAGCACAGCTTGTGAGTTCAAGCCCCGTGTCAGTGCTGACAGCTGAGCGCTCAGAGCCTGGAGCTCCTTTGGATTCTGTCTCCCTCTCTCTCTGCCTGTTCCCCATGTGCTCTTCCTCTGTCTCTCTCTCTCAAAAATAAACATTAAATTTTTTTTAATAAAAAGACAACCAGAACTGTTCTTTAGGTGATAAAGAAGAAATGAAGAGTTCAAGTTATTTCTTCTGATCATCATTATTAAAGAGTTCAAATAGAACATCTGGGATGAGTTTCAGGGATGGCCTACACAGAATAACATCAGGACGATGAATTCTGTGTGTTTACACAGTAGTAGTATATTTAGGTATTCTATTTCTAACTCCTCCATTTCTGGAGAATGGCAAATGCCAGGAAAATTATATATTACCATGTTAAATTAGTAATTCTTTGTAATGATGATAGTCAATGTACTGAGAATTAGTTTTATGTAAATATGTTTCAGCTAACATTTGTTACCACATGTCACAAAGGTGTGAAGGAAAAAAGGAAGCCAATTCTAAACCCAAATTGAAACTTTGGGGAATATATAATCCCATAAAAATTTATCATTTGAAACTAAAGAAGAAGAGAAAATGTGAGAATCTCAACATTTAGATGTCCAGAATCTGTTTTCCACTGTTTCTTTTCTATTTAATAATTTCATTACTACTGATCATCAGATTTGTAGCAGCAGTTTTCTCATATACTGTAGAGATGATTCTGTGTATGACTTAAATTCAATTACAAGATGGACACTTTTAAGAATTGCTAGATGTGTTTCTGTTACCAAGGTAGAATACATCTTACCAATAATCATATTGTAACATTTTTAGATGTATTTGGAATAGTATTTTATATTTGGACATCTCATTCACAGAATTAATATATAGAGAAATTGAATATGTGTACTCTCTGATAATTGTCAGCCATTTTCCTATGACACTACTTTTTGAAGCATAGTATTTTCTTATTAGCTATATCTAAAACAGGTGGATGACTTTATATCTCAGTTTCTTTCTGTGCTATACACAACTAATTTTTATGCAGAGAACTGAGCAGTGATTATTATGAGAAAAATGTACTAAGCACCTATGGGTGTTCATGGCTAATCCTGGAGTGGGTCTAGAGGTTAAAACTTCTTACAGAAAATGAAAGAATTACAAGATGTTTCAGTGTTTTATGGGTTCTTTCTTTTTCTTTTCTTTTCTTTTCTTTTTGTCATCATTGGCAGTACAGATAAGAAGATGGCCTCAACATTTATTAACAAGTAAATATAATTTTGATATAATTTTTTTATTTCAAATATCCTTACTTTAAGTTTTATTTGTTGTGATTATTATAGACTTCCTAATTAATTATTTTATCCCCAAGTTAGGAGACTATGTCGGAAAACAATGACTCCATAGCACTGACTAGATAATAAGAAAATATAAAACAACAAAACTGAAAAGTTTAATCCAAATATTATGGCATGGGCAAAGATCATGAGAAACTTCCTCTCAAGTAAGAAGAGAAACCACCTCATTTTAAACACTTGTAGCTTTCCTTGTTTCAGTGGTCTATAGTAATTTCTTGACTTCCTAGGACCCTTATTCTTAGACAGGAAAGATTGTACAGTTATAGTTTCTACTTGTTTTATAACTCTTCAGCATCTTTTCCATTCAGATCTATATAAAAAGTAGAACATAATAAAACAGCAAAAATGAGAATTTATAAATATTTCACTAGTACTTAATGGCGAGTGTTTAGGGGAAATGCTTTCTTCTTAAGTTGTTTTATCTAAAGATATAGCTAAACCATATTTAAATGCATAAAATCAGCTTTCTTTGGAAGTACTGAATCATTATTATTACAGATGTTCAAAAGTAACTTTGGTTTTTTTTAATGTCTTTTATTTATTTTTGAGAGACAGAGAGTGTGTGAGCAGGGGAGGGTCAGAGAGAGAGGGAGACACAGAATCTGAAGCAGGCTCCAGGCTCTGAGCTGTCAGCACAGAGCGCAATGCAGGGCTCAAACCCACAAACCGTGAGATCATGACCTGAGCCGAAGCTGGACGCTTAACCAACTGAGACACCCAGGAGCCTCCAAAAGTAACTTTGAACCAAGTAACCAAAGTAACCAAAAGTAACTTTGGTAGGATTTTTTAAAAGAACAATAATAGTACAAAGATAAAATGAGTAATTAGAATAGATTTCCTTTAAAATCAAACAATGCTTAGATCTTTTTCACTGAATGGTTGAATAAAACTATTCTTTTCAGAGTGAAATTCAATTTTCCCTAGTAAACTGACAATTAAATTTTACAAATGTTTATTTTTATTATTTTAAATTATTTTTAAGGTTTGCTATGATAAATCATCTCCATATTTTATCTATCTCTTTAGTTCAGGGAAGAATAATTATATGGTATTAAGTTCATTCCCCCTCCCACACATTATTGTGGCATTGTATGGTCTATACCAAAGCCCTAGTTTAAAAAAAAATTCTTGACTTCCATATGTTAAAGAGAATTTGAAGACTGAGTGGTTTGTTTTTAATATAGTTCACAGGAATACTTGTGTGCTTCTGATTTAATTTAATCATTTTCCCTCAATGACCATGAAGAGCCATGTTAAACTGAAGTGCTATTAAAGTGAAGTGCTCTGGTATTTAGAGTACACGATGGGGGTGTGGTGAGTGCTAATTTCATAGAGTAAAGACAGGGACTGTAACATCTAAATGCAATGCTCTTTTCTTGTAAAGTCAGTAATAAAAACCTAGAGATACAATCCTCCAAAGTGGTCCAAAAATCAACTTATAGGCTAAGTAGGGTAATTTATTTTGATTGCACTTGCAGGGAGAATGTGAATTTCAAAGTGTGCATAATTTTCCAAGACAGTATTAATGAATTGGTCCCGTTTGCCCAATATGATAGATATGTTGTAATAATCAATGAAATAGCAAATGAATGGAGAAACAAAAGCATTTACAAACAATCATTTTATTATAAGAACTAATTTAATATGCGTAGGATACTATTTTGCAAATAAAATAACATTTATACTAAGAATGTAATTAATATTATAAATAAAAATAATTTGAATATATTTGATTATATGCTTTCCCAATGGGAGATGCTATAAAATGCAGGCTATGTTATAAATTCAGGGAATTCTAGTTCTCTTGAGAAGGCATTCTAAATGTTACTTTGCATATGTTCACAAAATTGTGGATACTAGGATTATCTGTACCAGTATCAGAAAATAATATACTTTGTTAAATGATTTAGCAGCACCAGAGAGTATGATGATCTATTATTTTTGACAAACTCAACAATATTCTATATTGTTTTCAAAGATGATGATTTCACATTAAGAACAGATAAGAATTTTTAAGAAGTTTTATAGCAGTAAGATACAGTCTACCAGCTGTGTGTATGATCATGGACTATCTGTGTTGACAAATGTACAATTAAGAGTGCTCTAACCAGAGTAAGAAACCATACTGAGTTTTCAAGGATGTGGAAAGATCCAGCAAAATAAAAAAAAAATGAACTAATGTGTGAATTTCCTATAAAGGGAGGAGAGTGGCAAAGAAAGAACAATTAGTAGAAGAATTATCTACATGTACAGATGTAAAATCGGACAGACTAGTATATTTATGTATTCAGGAAGAATAATTAGCATCAAGAATGACTATGATTCTCATAACAACTGGAATTAGAATTAAATATTGAAAGAAAAAAATGACATAATTTGGGAATTCTTTCTAAGTGATGCAGCTATTCAATCTCAGTCAATTTGGATTTATGTTCCTCAAATAAACTGACTCTTTCAAAATATAGGAATCAGGGCCAAGTCTCAATGGAGCTTGGCAGAAATTCATAGAAACAAATAACAACCAAATGAGTTTATGTCATAGGATTTTGTAAGTTCTGTAAATGAAACAAACTTGGCTTAAGAAAAATCAGACCTACATGTAATGTTCTAAGACTTTCAGACAGATTTCATGAGATTAAGGTTCAGCTGGATATACACAAAGCCACAAAGTATTTTGAACTCTATTATGTCTCTTTTTTACGTTGTATTCTTTCTTATGACACATTGCCTTATTTACACTTTCTTGGCTGATGACAAATTGTTTTTAGGGGGCTCCTCCTGGTCAGCTTCCCACAGATGAGACAATGCACAAAATATTTATTTCTGTAATATTAAATAGGAAAATAAATGAGGAAAAGAAATAAACAGGTATCTCAGTCCCTACTGGCAATGTCTTCTAAGAAATTCATGTGGGAGAATGTCCTATGAAAGAAATTGTTCGTTCCCACACATATGACTTCAGAAACTGGCAATAAAATTCCATTGACAAAATAATTTAATCTAAATTAAATTAACCTCCAGAGAAATAGTAGAATTCAAAATAAAGAAATGAAATCTTTTTAAGAAAGAGTTTTATAAAATATCTGTCCTTTTTAGTGTTACTTCATACTGTGTTTTGCATTATGAATGGAGCATAGTATCACTATACTCTTCAACTTTTGTTTAAATAGGACACCATCGGGGTGCCTGGGTGGCTCAGCTGGTTAAGTGTCTGACTTCGGCTCAGGCCATGATCTCGCAGTTTGTGGGTTCGAGCCCCATGTCAGGTTCTGTGCTGACAACTAGCTGAGCCTGGGGTCTGCTTCGGATGCCATGTCTCCCTCTCTCTCTCTCTCTCTCTCTCTGCCCCTCCCTGATCATGCTCTGTCTCTCTCTCTCTCAAAAATAAATAAATGTTAAAAATTTTTTTAAATAAATAAATAGGATGCCATCTAGAACCATGTGTGTACTTACTTTGACATTTTATTTCATAAAATTGAAGTCCTATGGGATTTTATTCTCCTGAGGATTCATATGACCCTAAAATCAACCCGTAGAAAAACTAGTCTTAGGCTCTTGCTTAGTACTTAGTGCTAGCTCTAAACAAAGCTTTGCAATGGTCAAGTTTATCTTTGTACCATACTTTTTGCTTTTGAAACTTTTTACTTTTGTTTATTTATTTTTGAGAGAGAGATGAACTCAAGCAGAAGAGGTGCAGACTCCTAAACAGGCTCCAGATTCTGAGCTGTCAGCATGGAGCCTGACCCAGGGCTTGAACGCATGAACCATGAGATCATTACCTGAGCTAAAGTCAGGCGCTTAACCAACTGAGCCACTCAGGCACCTCTAATCTATTAATTCTTGAATGTAGTACTAAATTTACATTACTCTAGAGAGTGAGATTGCTTTTACTTGACTTTTCAATGTTTTCCAGTCTTTAGTATTAAAGAAAAAATAAATAAAAGCCAGCATCAAAATAGATGTTCTCTTGCTCTCTCTTATTCTTGTGCTCTCTCCCTCTCTCTTTCTGAGTACCAAGTCTTTCATTAACAACTTTGTTCTGTAATATTTGTTGTCAGCTGCTAATGTTTTTCTAGTGGTTTCATTCATTAACTAGATAGCAATTTGAAGGTGTGAAGGTATTTGTAACTTCCATGTAGCACGAAATGCAGTAGGTGGATTAGTTATTGTTTAATGTACAACAAATGACCACACATTTATCAGCTTAAAAAACACATTTATTATCTCACAATTTCTGTGCATCAGGATCTAGGCAGTTTACCTGGGTCCTCTGCCTCTGTGTCTCTCATGAAGCTGCAGTCAAGGCATCAGCCAGGGCTGGAGTCTCATTTGAAAGCTTGACTAGGAAATATTACTGCCAGGCTCACCTGGTTATGGACAGGGTTTTGTTCCTTTTGGGTCAGTAGCTTGAGTACCTCTGTTTCTTGTTTGTTGTTTTCCAGGCACTCAGGAAAAGCGTTTGCTAGCGAAACTAAAGTTACAGTCTCTTATAATCTAATCACAAAGAGGATATTCTCTACAGGCAGAGAAATTCTATTGCTTAGAAATCAGTTACTCAGGGAGGCGGAGCTTATACAAGTCTGTGAATGAGAAGAGGGAATAACATTGGGAACCACCTCTAGAAGTTACTTATAGGATTTGCTAAATATAGTATCAATTATTCACAATTTATTTGGCCTCAAAGTCCTTTTGTGTTGCTTTAAAGTATATTTGATTTTAGACATGTCTTTAATTTAGTCCCTGCTTGAGAAATTCAAAGGATATGAAAAAAAGATGTTGGAACATAAGAAGTGGGAGTACATTCTTCAACTCGGCAGGCATTGGTCTAATCAATAATTCAGTTCTGCTTTGTTTCACTCATTTCTCTTTACCATTTGACAAATAATTTAAAGACATTTTACAATAAATAATTTACATTTAATAAATACTTTCTTTAGTGAAAAAATATGATTTCCAAATATTTTCCTATTATTTACTTTCCTTGGACTCAGTCCTTCAGTTCTTGATTCACTATGAGACATGTTACAAACCTTTTCAATTTTTAAGACCCATGTACAACGCAGTTTTCTTTATCAGTGATCCAAACTCAGCTTGGGGCAAAAAACAAAAGCAAAACCTAAACCAACAACAATGGTAAAACCTGCAAAAACAGCAGAATTGATCCTTAATCCCAATCATGTTCCCCAGAAACAGACCATGAGCTAAAGTTTCCTGTGCAACTAATTTCATAAAAAAGTACTCTCAGGAGAGAAGAGTGAGGAAGTAAAGAATTCAAGCAAGGTGCAATCACATGCAAAGCCCCAGGCTGAGCCTGACTTGATGGATTAGCTCTGTGTAAACTATGCTTCAGAAATTGACCCAGCTGGAAGCAAAGACTCTAGGGTGTCAGTACTTCTAGACCAATCAGTTATTGGTCAAAGACAGCCCCAGGAGACAGATTTCAGGCATTGAGGGTGTCTGCTGGTGGGGCAAATTTGTTACCATAGCCTGAAGACAGCTTCATGAAGAAAGTCACAGGTAGGCCCTGGAATTTAAAAATAAAACAAAACAAAATACAGATGCTGGAGGAGAGGCACATAGCTGTAGTAGACAAGATCAGAGGGATGGAGACAGGGCACCCGCAACTGGACAGTTAGCAATTATGACAGGCTGAGTTACACCTGCCAGTCACATTTTCACTAATTTAATTCTCCCCTGTTCTATCCTTACAGTCATTTTCTTTCTGTTTTAATTAACCATACTTCTCTTTATTCCACCAACATTACTTCCTCTTTTCAATTCTTGACATTAACTAGAATTGTTCTTCTGGAAAGGAAAGTCCTCTTTTTCTTCACCTCTCCTCCCTACCAACTCCTCACCAACTTCACAAATAACATCAAAGTCCAATGAGAGGTGAAAAATATATATTCCTGTTTCAATTTACTTTTTTTAATTAGAAATTTTTAATGTTTATTTAGTTTTGAGAGAGAGACAGAGAATGAACAGGGAATAGGCAGAGAGAAAGGGAGACATGGAATCTGAAGCAGGCTCCAGGCCCTGAGCTATCAGCACAGAGCCTGATGTGGGGTTCGAACCCAGGAACTGTGAGATTATGACCTGAGCCAAAGTTGGACCCTTAACCACCTGAGCCACCCAGGCACCCCTTAATTTACTTTTTAAAAAAAACATTTATTTATTTTGAGAGAGAGAGAGAGAGAGGGATAGCATAAGTGGGGCAGGGGCAGGGAGAGAGAGAATCTTAAGCAGGCTCCTGCCCAATGTGGAGCCTGACATGGGGCTCAGTCTCACTACCTTGAGATCATGACCGTGAGATCATGATCTGTGGGGCGTATTTAAAGGATATAATTATTGTTCTAACAGTTTGGATTTTAGATGACTTATAGAAACTTTCTACCCTTTTCTGCATATTTCCAGTCTGTTGTTTTTAGAACACAACCTTAGAATTTTTTAGAAATCTAATATGCGTAAGTGAAAACTAAAGACTCATTACACCTTAGTTAATCCATGTCTTTTGTTTGCAAGGATCAAACATGAAGAGGGAAAATTTATTTCCAAAAAGGGCCACATAGATTTTGTATAGATCAAATATCAAAAATCACAGATTAACCAGGCCTCATCGGGAATTCAATAAAGGTGACTTCACGCAGTTTAATGGCAATTGCAGATGTTCCTGGATCTTCTCGAGGAATCTGCACCATTAATGTGCCAATACCCTGTTCTCTGTGTATCCAATTCTTAAACAAGAAAAGGAATCAAGCATACTGGATACATTCTAAGTGTCATGTTATGTTTTAGGTGCTCTTTCTCTGTTCACATATTTATCCATCTTTCCCTCCCAGCACAAATTTCCTCAGATTCTATTATATGTATAATTTCTCAACCTCATAACCTCTGCATAGCAAATTTTCTACTAAAAGGAAGATGACTCCCATGGACATGCTATACACCCTAGAAAGAAGTTTAGTATTCAAAAAAGCTAAGGGAAATGATAATTACTATTTGTAATGTTCACCCCCCATCTAGTTCTCCTCTTTTGGGAGACGTAGAGAAAGTGTAAAATTCTCTGTCTTTGAATTTAGGTAAGTAATGTGATCTTTGGCCAAGGGTTCACAAACAGGATTTAGATCAAAATAGATTTTTAAAAAAAATGCCTCCCTGGGCACCTGGGTAGCTTAAGAGTCAGTTAAGCTTTCAACTCTTGGTTTCTGGTCAGGTCCTGATCTCATGGTTCGAGTTCAAGCCCTGCCTTAGGCCCCATGTGCTGACCATGTGGAGCCTGCTAGGGATTCTTTCTTTCCCCGCCTGGTTCTGCTCATCCCCTGTTCACGCTCTGTATCTTTCAAAATAAATAAACTTAAAAAAAAATCCCTCCCTTGACCAACCAGCATTTTCCAGTAGATTTTTCTCAGAAATTTACATTGTGTAAATAAATATTAGTATATAGATATATCATGTATTTAAATATATGTGTGTTTGTCCACATATCTCCACTCACTATTATAACTCTTGTTAAAGTATATTGTATCATTCAGTGTCTGTGTATGTGTTGTTACTGTATTTTTTAAAAAACCTTTGGAGTAGTCACTTGTGTTGAATCAGATGACATGATACAGAAGTAAGAAAATCTACGCAAATTGTTGGTTTTATCTGCTATAAGAATTGTATTATTTTTATCCTCCTATTCATATTTTGTAAGGACTAACTAATTGTGAAATTATAGTCTATTTTATTCATAATAATTTTAAAATATTATGTTTTCTCTACCCGTTCTTGTTTTCCTGGTCTCACACACACACACACACACACACACACACACACACCACATCAATATGGTAGATATTTTCTTTTTTTCAAGCATTATCAGTAACCATTTGCCAGCACTCAGCGGCCTGACATCACAGTTTAAGTACTCATTGCCTCTAACTAGAGGATTAAAATAATCTTCTTTCATATCCCTTCCCAGCTTTCCACCTTATCATTGCTTCTCTCCCTTTGAGAGCTTTACAATCTAATAAATAAAGACATGCTTATATTTCACCTACATCAGTCTGTGGTGTTTGGTGACTTCATAACTTTGTTTTTTATATTTCTTTAGGTTAAAATGCTCTTTCTTCCTTTCTCACCGAAGTGAGAAGTTCATCCACCATGATCTGGCTGAGGTGTTTCATGCACATTGTAGATGGTCCATTATCTATTGCTTGGTTTCATATTATTTTTGGTCTCTTTTAATTTATGTATATCCATCCATCCAGCTATTCAGTGGGCTGTTAGTCCCTTCTGCACATAGTTATTCAGGTCTAATATGTGCCAGGCACTACTTTAGATAATATGATGGGATCAGGAAACAGGAAAAGGCAGACATTTCTGACTTCACAGAGACTTGTGATGAGCCATCATCTTCTAGACTAGTGATAAGGTATGTAGAGGCGCCTGGGTGGCTTGTCGGTTGAGCGTCTGACTTCGGCTCAGGTCATGATCTCACAGTTCGTGGATTCGAGCCCGCATCGGGCTCTGTGCTGACAGCTCAGAGCCTGCTTTGGATTCTGGGTGTCCCTTTCTCTCTGCCTCTCCCCTGCTCATGATCTGTTTCTCTCTCTGTCTCTCAAAAACAAATAAAACTTAAAAAAATTTAGACTAGTGATAAGGTTTGTAAAGCCTTTGATTCATTGTGATCATTTGTCTTAGTAGCCCAAGCCACAAGCTGACTATACCGTGATTGAGTGACTTACACAACCGACACTTATCTCTCACAGCCCTGGCCACCTTCATGGCAAAGAAAGGAAGCACTGGTGTCTTTCTTTTCTTATAAAGGCACTAATCCCACCTTAGACACTTTGCCCTTATGACCTCATCTAAACCTAGTTACTTCCAAAGCCCGTAGATGCTAAGACCCTCACACTGGTGGCTAGGGCTTCGACATAAGAATTTGGATGAAGGAGAAGGAAGATATCGAACATTCAGTCCACAGCAGCATTGAAACTTTAGTCATGATGATAATGATTCAAAACTAAATAATTTGTCTCTAAACTCAACTTTTTAAAGATTTTATGCATTCATGTACTTTAGAATAAAACTTTTCTGTGTGTTTTGCCTTGCCTTTGCCTAGCCTGGAGCCTTGTATGTTTATGATCTATCATCTATGAGTGAACTATTACAAGAGGAAAAATGAAATGTGTGTTTTTGTACTTTTAAGCTTACTAAAAGGTTATTTATTAAGGTTATTTATTAAGGTTAATAAAGTTCTTATGAGTTTACATTTTTAAAACTCAGTTCATGGATCTAATATTGCTATTTTGTTAAAAAGTAAAGAGTGGTTTGTGTGAATTTTAGAAAAATAACCACTTTAGAAACCACAAATTAGAAATACATACTGTCAATTCAGAGAACTGAAGCCCAAAAATTAATTCAGTGGTTTGTTCTAAGACATGACAGAGTGATGATCATATCCTTTGATTAGTATTCAAGGCAACTAAAAAAAATTCTATTTCTTTTCAATAGCAAGTTTCTGTAGGCTTTTCATCTTAAAAATAAATTCTTACTTCCTTTATATAATATTTAGTTTTCCTTCACAATAAACCAGATGTGATCATTGCTTAAAGATGTTTAATAGAAGTGAGATGATCATCAACATTTCAAATATAGTTATAGCTGTGTTTTTCTTAATAAGTCATGTGTTTATTATTATATAATATATGTGTGTCTGTGTGTGTATCTATTTTATTTCCTTCACATATACTTATGCAAAAACTTTCATCACATCCTACATGAAGAAAAATCAAGATAAATGAGATTTTGAAGGCCTATTTTAGCATCTCTTGCTTCATCTCAAAACAGACTATATATACAATTATAATTTGATAATGAGTTTTATTAAAAAGGATAGATGGTTTCTATGAATGATGAGATCACAATTGTTTTTCGTAAATGACTTTGACCAGAACTCATATGAATTGACATAAATTGTGCTACAACTCAGAAGATTTAATTTGGCATGAGAGAGAGAATAGGGCAAAATCTAGTATACAATTTTAAAAAAGTAATATACAAATTATTAGGTCTTAAGATTTAAAATTGTTGGTTACAGACAAAAGAGTAATATAAATATTTAGTGTTTTTGATAGAAAAAGTTTTAATATTAAAAATTCCAATTTTAAATATATATCTTTTTGGAACTTTTAGAGAAACTAGTCACTAATTTTACCTATGCACACATGTTTATGCATATACATATGCGATGTAA
>NC_043700.1:145521730-145524883 GCF_006229205.1 Suricata suricatta | reverse complement strand
TTGCCAGACAATGTTATTATAATACCATGAATTATATTCCCTATGCTGTAGCTTTCATCCCCATGACCTTCATTCTATATCTGAAGTCTACACTTCCCACTCCCTTTTACCCATTTTGCACCTCCACTTTGACAACCATCAGTTTGTTCTCTGTACTTATGGGTCTGTTTCTGCTTTTTATTTGTTCATTTGTTTTGTTTTTTAGATTCTACATATAAGTGAAATTATGCAATCTTTATTATTCTCTGACTTATTTCACTTAGCATAATGTCCTAAGTCTACCCATGTTGTGTAATAAACAGTAAGATCTCATCCTTTTTTATGATTGATTAATAGTCCATAATATATATGTATATATAATCATTTCTTTTTTTATTCATTCATCTATTGATGTACACCTGTGTTGTTTCCATATCTTGGCTATTGTAAACAATGCTACATGAACATGGTGGCTGATATATCTTCTCAAAAAAAGTGGTGTTTTTTTTTCCTTTGGGTAATACCCAGTAGTAGAATTACTGGATCATATGGTATTTCTATTTTTAATTCTTTGAGGTAAGCCATATTTTTTTCTTTAAATTTTTTTAAAGTTTATTTACTTATTTTGAGACAGAGAGATGGACAGAGAGTGGGGAAGAAAGAGAATCCCAAGCAGACTCTGCAAAATCAATGCAGAGCCTGTCATGGGGCTCAGACCCATTAATCATTAGATCACAATTGGAGCTGAAATCAGGAGTCAGACACTTAACCAACCGAGCCACCCAGGTGCTTCAGAACCTCCGTATTGTTTTCCATAGTGGCTGAAGCAATTTACATTCCCGTATCAAAATTTTTAAAATACCTCATGGTCAGAATACTTTGGAAAATTATACACATTCAGAATTTGAAAAACCTGCTAGAAATGTTTTAGAAATTCTCTTTTCTGTGCCCAATGAAGAGGCCTGGAAAATAGTGGTTAGGGATACATGATCCAGAGTCAGCTTCCTAGATGGGAATCTTGTTGCTACACCGAGTATGTGAACCTAGTCAAATAATTAATCTAAACCTCAATCTCCTCTGTAACCATTATGCAGAATCATTTTTTTAAATGTTTACTTATATTTTTTTGAGAGGACGAGGAGGGGCACAGAGAGGGAGAGAGAGAATCCCAAGCAGGCTTTGTGCTGTCAGTGCAGAGTCCAACATGGAGCTCGAACCCACGAACCATGAGATTGTGACCTAAGCTGAAACCAAGAGTCCATCACTTAACTGACAGAGCCCCCCTGGTGCCCCATTTCACAGAATTCTTATCAGTACTGAATAGCTGATACAAAATAAAGGAGCCCTGTCAGATAAATCTATACATCCTCGGTAGTTCACTATTACTAATCCTTACTCAAGAATATCCTGCCAAGAGCATTTCAGAGACAAGATTTCTTCCTCTTAGCAAATATCTTCCTCTTGTCAAAAATTTAGTTGACAATGAGAATATAACAGGTATGAAAACCTGGGTTCAAGTTCCACTTGATATATACAAGTTGTGTGAACTTGGATGAGAAAGTCCTCTTACCCCTTTCAACTCCAATTTCCTGAACTGTGAAAAAACATACCAGTGACTGCCATAATTATCTTTTAATATTTGGTGTTCATCACATAATATTTTAATTTCTGTTGTTTAAAAATGTCTATAGGTTTCACTGAGATGTAATTGGGATATGATATTATTAGTTTCAGGTGTACAGCATCATGATTCAATCTTGAAAATTCTCATCACAAGAAAAAATATTATAATGTGTAGTAGTAGATATTAACTAAACTTATTGTGGTGATCATTCTGCAATAAAACACCATTTAAATATATATATGTGTATATATATATTCACAATAAATACAGACTTCTTTAATACAGGTTAAATACAGGTTTCTTTAATATAGCATCTCTATATGTAGTTCACTGTTTTTGAGTTTGATATTAAGTCTGATAATGAGTTTGATATTTTAGTGTTAAAATTAAAATATTTCATTGTGGTCTTTCCTTGCAAAACAGCTTTAATCTTTTTGTGATTTTGTTCCTATATTCAATAATTAATAAAGGTGAATTTGAGCTTTCTAATAAAGGCTACATTTTCATTTAGAAATAATGAACACATTAGTTTGCTTAAAAATTTACCATATTTTCAATTATGTAACACACTTGTAGATATATCAGTTACTTTTAAGAATGTTTTGTAGCTAAGAATGTTCATTATTATAGATAGCTCTGTAATTCAAAACCTGACCCAAGTTGTTTATTAAATATACATAGCTACCATGAAACAACCCTACCTAAAACTTTCATTTTAGTCAACTCTATTTTATTATGTTTAGTGCTAAGATGAAAAGATAAGGTCAGTGACTCCCTTGCCTACCTTTGCTATTTCCAATCATTATTCGGCTACCCTGAAGAACATCTGATTAGTTGAGACATACATTATCCAGTTCTGCTATTTTTTTCTTTGTAATCATCTATGGACCCATGTCAATCTTTCTGATTTATTAACAGTTTTGAAACTGGTCTCACAGTCTTCTTAACCTTACCTTCTGCCAGTTATTGGAGTCACTTCCATATTTATAAGATGATCTAGGCAATATTATGTCTTTGAGTTCCATGTCTGAAATATTTAGTATGTGCTGACTCTTTCAGGTAGCTCTTTAAATCAGAATAATTTTAACTTTCTTTTGACTTTAAGCCATAGTGCCAGAGTCTGGATTTGAGAACATAGCTATATTCTATCAATAATTTTTTATGTTCCAGTGTATAACAGCAGAGAGAGTTCAGAAATAACTCTTATTATCCTAAAATGAATACTATACTTTATTTCCTTTGCTGGTCCCTCATGAGGTAGAACCAGAGAAAATGTCAGTTTGAAATTCAGGAATTCTTCTTTGTCTGAAAAGTGGAAGTGGAGGACAAAGAAACAATTGTATCCATGGTATGAAATATCTTTTCCACAGCTTTCATAAAAAGAGAGTGGTTTGGGCTTGATCAATAGTCTATCTTATGTATCAGTGTCATTCCTGAAGACCTGTTCTGCTTCATGTATTAAATACATTTTTATTGAGTGTCTCTTATTTTCCAGGCCTTGTCTGAGTTGTGAATGAAAGAGAAAAGACCCTTGTTTTAAAAGAACATGC
>NC_043700.1:145520431-145521630 GCF_006229205.1 Suricata suricatta | reverse complement strand
AAACGTCTGAAAGCGGAACTTTAAAATTCAGATTTGAAGATTTGTCACTATTTATTATTTAAAAACACCTTTGATGGAGCTCCTGGGTGGCTCAGTCATTAAGCATCCGACTTCAGCTCAGGTCACGATCTCAGTTTGTGGGTTCAAGCCCGCGTTGGCCTCTGTGCTGACAGCTCAGAGCCTGGAGCGTGCGTGTTTCAGATTCTGTGTCTTCCTCCCTCTCTGACCCCCCTGGCCCTCGCGCTTTCTCTGTCTCTCAAAAATAAATTTAAAAAACATTAAAAAAAAAAGTTAAAAAAACACCTTTGAATCAGAGATTCTCTATATTTTATAAATATGTTTTCTGGATAGGTTAAATAATCAAAGTCACATAAAAATATTGTAATTTCCTTTGCAGGTATCTTTTTTAGCATTCCACTTGACAGACTTTCTTTATTCATAATTCCTCAAAATTAGATTTCTAATTTTCTAATTCCTTAAAATTAGGTTTAAAAAGTTTAGTTTCTAGGTGGCTCAGTAGGTTGAGTGTCCAACTGCGGCTCAGGTCATGATCTCATGGTTCTCGTGGGTTTCAGTCCTGCACTGGGCTCTGTGCTGACAGCTCAGAACCTGGAGCCTGCTTCAGATGTTCTGTGTCCCCCTTCTTCTCTCTCTGCCCCTCCCCTGCTCATGCTCTCTCTCTCTCTCAAAAATGAACAAACATTAAAAAAATTTTTTTAAACCCCCAAAAATTTAGTTTCTCGAGTAACATACTGCTTATATTTCCTATCACAGAGCTGATTGCATGTATTAACAGATATAGTATTGGTTTTAAAACATGAGGGGAGTGCCTGGGTGGCTCAGTTGGTTAATCTGGGCTTCTTGATACAGGCTCAGGTTGTGACCTCACGTTGTGAGTTTGAGCCCTGGGTCAGGCACTATGCTGAGCGTGGAGCCTGCCTGGGATTCTGCCTCTCTCCCTCTCTCTCTCTCTCTCTCTCTCTCTCTTTCCCTGCTTCTCCCCCACTCTCATTCTGTCTCAAATAAATAAATAAATAGTAAAAAATAAAATAAAATGTGAGGTAAATAAACATTCTTTTTTTTTTCCTTTCTTTTACTTCTTCTTCTTTTTTTTTTAAATAAATATCCTTTCCTAAGAGTCCTACGGAGAAGAGAAACTGCATCTTTAAAGTCTGAGCATGCCATAATACCCAAGATGC
>NC_043700.1:145515653-145520331 GCF_006229205.1 Suricata suricatta | reverse complement strand
CTTCTGGAACTGATCAATGAATTCAGTAAAGTCGCAGGGTACAAAATCAATGTACAGAAATCAGTTGCATTCCTATACACCAAAAATGAAGCAGCCGAAAGAGAAATTAAGAAACTGGTCCCATTCACGATTGCACGAAAAACCATCAAATACCTAGGAATAAACCTAACCAAGGATGTAAAAGACCTATATGATGAAACTATTGGAAACTTATGAAAGAGATTGAAGAAGACACCAAGAAATGGAAAAATATTCCCTGTCATGGATCGGAAGAATAAACATTGTGAAAATGTCATTACTACCCAAAGCAATCTACACATTCAATGCCATCCCCATCAAAATTGCACCAATATTCTTCTCCAAACTAGAACAAACCATCCTCAAATTCGTATGGAACCACAAAAGACCCCGTTTAGCCAAAGTTATATTGAAGAAGAAAACCAAAACGGGAGGCATCACAATCCCAGACTTTAGCCTCTACTACAAAGCTGTCATCATCAAGACAGTATGGTATTGGCACAAAAACAGACACATAGACCAATGGAATAGAATAGAGAAATATTTTAAAATAATAAATTTAAAGTGCTTCATCTTTGCTCATGGGACTGAAGCCATTTCCTCCATGTAAAGGAAGCTGAGCTTCAGCAAATTTTGATGTATTGGTTGAACATCTGGACACTACTCAATAACATAAGACTTAGGATTGAGTTGGGAAGAAAACTCTCTTCCCAAGGCTCTTCTAGGGGAAAGAAACTACTGAGAGTATCACAGAGAGACTTAGAAGGAAGTTTACCAATGGGATGGAGATGAGAACTTGACCCTGAGGGCGGATAGACAAGGTTAGGAGCAAAGGAAACCATGCACTGGGAATACCCAAGCATGCACTGAAGATCCTCTCTTTAAAAATGTTCAAAGAAAAGCTCAAGTTACTGAGAAATGTCATCTTTGTTGTTCCTCAAGCATTAGTATTTTGTTCTAAGTTGTTTATATTTTGGCTATGCAATCTGGTGTGTTATTTTGTGGAGCCTAACGAGGCAAGATGGCAAGGAGAAGGGCATCTCCCATCCCTTAAAGCACTTCCAGAGTCCTACAGAGATGAAATTCGTCCCACAAGAACTAAGGCTCAGCTTGCCAGGTTGATTAATGACATCAGAGGAAAGAGACTCAAAATCCTAAAAAAAAAAAAGTTCCAAAAGGAACATATAAAAGAAAAGAAAGAAAAAAGACTCCATAAACCTCTTGTCTACATAGCAATCAGGAAGTAATTCCTAGCAGACAGTAATACTTGTCAGAATATTTAGAAACATGACAAAGTTCTAGTCTCAGTGTTCACTTATGGTATGCAAGATAAATTGTCCATTTTTATTTTAGTTTTAGTTTTGAACCGGAGAGAAATGAATAAAGAAGAAGCAATGTGTGATATTCAGTGAAAGGGTTTTTTTTCTTTATCCTTTTTCTTTCTCCCACTCCCTGACCTTGGCGTTAAATTGTGAAACTCTATAATTGTTTTATGTGGTTATCATTCTTCTTGAAGAAATTATATTATCTTAGAGACCAATGACTAATGTGTATACCAAGTCTGTTTTGTGAAATTGGGGAATATTAGATAATAAGACATGTTTCAGGAGTGTAATCAAAAACATAAAAGGAAATTTCAGAGAGATCCAAAGACCCACTTAAAACTGAGAGATAACTCTCACTGGCAAATGATAAAAGGTAAAATCATAGCATTTGAGAAGCAACAGCAACAAAATAGATAATGTTAATTTTTAAAATAAATCATTAGGTAAAAATAGAAATTAGTTTAAGTATAAAGAAATGATTTAGTAATTGGATAAAATTAAAGTTATAATGTAGTTTCAAAAGCATTCTGATATTGTAACTTGTTCAAAATAAGTGACAAGTAGCTATCTTTTCAGGGTGAAACAAGTGAAGGTAAACTATTCCCTACCTTTATGACTTGAAAGGTTTAGTGGATACATTAAAAGTGGGTTGATTACCTCCAGAATTAGGCAGGATGCAGATACCTGATGTGTCTTGTCAAACTTTTCCTATTATGAAAGCAGATATGTAGGCTCAGGAAACCTAACACATGGCAAAGGAAACGTGGGACTCTCAACTCCTGAGTAATTTACATCTATCCACCTTTTTTCAATGCCAGCTCATCTCTGAACTATCCAATCCAAAAGAGGAGGATTTTCCTTTAAATGTAAACACCTTTTCTTTATGGGGCACCTGGGTGGCTCAGTCAGTTCAGCATCAGACTCTTGATTTCGACTCTGGTCATGACCTTACTGTTCATAAGTTAGAGCCTTGTTTTGGGCTCTGCACTGACAGTCTGGAGCCTGCTTTAGATTCTCCTTCTCCCTCTCTTTGCCTGCCTCTCTCTCTCTCTCTCTCTCTCTCTCTCTCACTCTCTCTCTCTCTTCTCTGTCTCAAAAATAAATAAACATTAAAAAAGACTTTAAAATCATTTTAGTGAAGGTTTCCCATATAAAAATACTGAGAGAAATGTTAGACTGGCATCAGCTTGTATCACTACCCAGAGAGACAACATGAGCATCAAAATAAAAATCTATGACAGGCTAAATGGAACATACACTTCAGTTCTCTTGAGAGTTTTCAGTTTATGAACATAATTCCAGTTTATTAACTTCAAAGCTAGTAACTTATTGAAATGTACCTTTATGCTTTTTCTGGGGTTCTCCACAGAGCAGCAGTATATATCAAATCATTTTCTTTGGAGACACTTTATTGGTTTTCTACATTTACTGTAACAAATTACTACAAACTGGATGGCGTAACACAACAGAAAATTATTCTCTCACAGCTCTGGAAATTCGAAGTCCAAAATCAAGATTCAACAAGGGTAGCTCCTTCTTGGGGGCTCAGAGACAGTATCTATTCCAAGACTCCTAGCTTCTGTTGGTCATTTGCATCCTTGGTGTTCCTTTCCTTGTAGATACATTCACTCTAATCTCTGCCTCTGTTTCACACAACATTCTCTTCTCTGTGTAATTGTGTCTCTTCTAACAATGCCAGTTCAATTGGATTAGGATCCATAGTAATTAAGGATGAGCTCATCTTAACTTGATTACATCCACAAAAACTCTGTTTCCAAGTGAGATCACATTCATAAACATGGGTTTAGTTTCAATATCTCTTTTTGAGGAACACAATTTACCCTTTAACAGATACCAGTATATTTACTCTGGCCCCTGTTAGAGGTTTCAGAATTAAATATATCTTCTCTATATTATTGAAGGTTTCATACAATCTCTATGAAAAGTGCATATTAAGGTTGTATTAGTTACTGCCCATATTCATCCACCTGAATGCTGATCATCAGTATCTTGATAGCTTGATAAACCAAAATCAGCTGATATTCTGGCGAGTATAATGTCACAAAGGGATGGAATGGACAGATCTTCCTGGAGAGAAAAGGGAAGGGATATATGAAACTAAAAATGAAGCATCTTGGGTATTATGGCATGCTCAGACTTTAAAGATGCAGTTTCTCTTCTCCGTAGGACTCTTAGGAAAGGATATTTATTTTAAAAAAAAAGAAGAAGAAGTAAAAGAAAGGAAAAAAAAAGAATGTTTATTTACCTCACATTTTATTTTATTTTTTACTATTTATTTATTTATTTGAGACAGAATGAGAGTGGGGGAGAAGCAGGGAGAGAGAGAGAGAGAGAGAGAGAAAGAGAGAGAGAGAGAGAGGCAGAATCCCAGGCAGGCTCCACGCTCAGCATAGTGCCTGACCCAGGGCTCAAACTCACAACGTGAGGTCACAACCTGAGCCTGTATCAAGAAGCCCAGATTAACTAACTGAGCCACCCAGGCACTCCCCTCATGTTTTAAAACCAATACTATATCTGTTACATACATGCAATCAGCTCTGTGATAGGAAATATAAGCAGTATGTTACTCGAGAAACTAAATTTTTTGGGGTTTAAAAAAATTTTTTAATGTTTGTTCATTTTTGAGAGAGAGAGAGAGCATGAGCAGGGGAGGGGCTGAGAGAGAAGAAGGGGGACACAGAACATCTGAAGCAGGCTCCAGGTTCTGAGCTGTCAGCACAGAGCCCAGTGCAGGACTCAAACCCACGAGAACCATGAGATCATGACCTGAGCCGCAGTTGGACACTCAACCTACTGAGCCACCTAGAAACTAAACTTTTTAAATCTAATTTTAAGGAATTAGAAAATTAGAAATCTAATTTTGAGGAATTATGAATAAAGAAAGTCTGTCAAGTGGAATGCTAAAAAAGATACCTGCAAAGGAAATTACAATATTTTTATGTGACTTTGATTATTTAACCTATCCAGAAAACATATTTATAAAATATAGAGAATCTCTGATTCAAAGGTGTTTTTTTAACTTTTTTTTTTTTTTAATGTTTTTTAAATTTATTTTTGAGAGACAGAGAAAGCGCGAGGGGCAGGGGGGTCAGAGAGGGAGGAAGACACAGAATCCGAAACACGCACGCTCCAGGCTCTGAGCTGTCAGCACAGAGGCCAACGCGGGCTTGAACCCACAAACTGAGATCGTGACCTGAGCTGAAGTCGGATGCTTAATGACTGAGCCACCCAGGAGCTCCATCAAAGGTGTTTTTAAATAATAAATAGTGACAAATCTTCAAATCTGAATTTTAAAGTTCCGCTTTCAGACGTTT